>NC_134454.1:51146829-51466829 GCF_030867145.1 Opisthocomus hoazin
ATCCCAGGAATTTTCTCCATTTGGAAAAGAGTTAGAATACAATTTATCGTCTACATTCTACAATTAGATCTTCAGAAAAATGTGGCAAACTGTAAGGACAAAGACTGTAGCCATCCACTGCCATTAACAAGAGAAAAGAAGAGTGTATTGTAACCAGACCCTTTCATTAAAAGTTTCCCCATCTTTCCATTCGTGCAGAGGTTACTGCTCTTCTGCAGCACTTATTGACAATGAAAAGGCAGTTTGGAATACGGATTTGAAACACTCCTGTCTTCCTAAAAGACAACAGTTCAGTGGAAGGCTCTGCTCTTCTTCATCAGCTTCCTAAATGCATTTGGGGTCAGCTTAGTGTCAGCTATGATTCATCTAATAAAGCTTTATCAGTTTACACTCAGAACAACGAAACACTGCGCCTGATCACAGTGACACACTAAGCTTAGTGACACCTTCCAGCCGGGTCTTTGTGAGAGAGGTGACAAATTAAAAGTTTTGCCCTATCCTCTTCTTTTCTTAGTTTGAAGTTCTTGTAGTCACTGCCAGAAATTATTTCTGTACTTTGTTTGCACTGGTTTTATGGGATATTTTTCAACACCATTTGAGAGGCCTTAATCTTATAATAGGAAATTTGCCTCTAACGATGTAACTAAACACAGGGATACATTCCATCTTCTTATCAGCTCAATGAAACTTTTTTCTGTCCTGATCTCTTTTGTGAAAGCACTTCATGTGTGCAGAAGAGATTATAAAGCAATGCAACGGTACAAAAAGCTACACAATTTGTGGAAGAGATGAAACAAAGCTCACAGCTACATCAGACAAAAACTTAATCTGCCAAATAATCTCCCAAGATAGCACTTATGGCAAAAAGAGTTAGTCGTAGATGTGACCACCTTGAGTAAGCTGCAACTGTGTCTCAAAACGAGGACAGTGTAACCAGCTTTAATGTAATAACTTATTGTTCATGTACATCATTTAGGTTTCTCAGCCTACTCGGATGGTTTCACTTGTTTAACTTCATCTCTGACTAAAGAATTTCCCTTATGTTTTGTATTTCCTGTACCTATAAAATAGTTCAAATCTGCTACAAATTTTGGATCTATTTTAGGAAAGTTGTAAGAATTAATCAACTCATACTTGTATCAAGCATAAAAAATAACCACATTAAGGAAATTCCATATTAAGGAGGAAACGGTCAAGAAAGTTTTATATTCACCTCACAGAGATGAGATCACTTCAATTCCACAGAAACCACAGAAATGAATGGAACACTATTTGTACAGGAAAAGCACTAACAACCAAGATGCAATCCTGATTTTGAACAAGTAATTTGTCTTGTGAGATATAGACACACCAAATTCTTGAGAACAATTAGATGCAGTGTGCAAAATAACATCATGCATTAATATTCTGGAAAAAAAAGATATATATTTATTTGAATTTTTAGTGACCTTTCACAACTCTATCAGTGAGATTCAGTTAAGTCTTATTGCTCCTCCGAGTTATAGTCATCACGCATTCATGAAGCCTAAACCTGCAGCTTTAGTGTAAGTTATTGAGTCTTTTCATTAGTATATTTTGTAAGTATATCATGTCTAAATGATGAGACTTAAGCACTGAAAATACAGCGTTCCTGAAACAGAGACGCCAACTATAAAGAAAATAAAATTACATAAGAAATCGATATTAGAACTCCTAAACTCAGATACACAGAACAAGCACTTCTTTTCCACTAGGTTAAATGGACTCCCAACATACTACAATGACTCTAAAATGTAAAGGTATTGTTTTGGCCCACCAGAGGGAGCCCATAATATTTCCTGAATGCAAAAGGAATGCGCTGATTATTATGTAGGAAAAATAAATGAAAGTTATAGGAACAGTACATACATATGCATGTGTGTGTTTAAATATTTCCTATGCATTGCCTAGCTCAGCTGTGACACTAGCACTCATGTTAGAGCATCATGAATCAGGTCAGTAACAAGTGCATTTCCATTAAATGACACCAGGGACAGATACATACAATTATATCTTTAGATAACGGCAAAAAAGCAGTAATATGTCAAAAAGAAACAAAGACCAATTTGACCTGTATTTAGTATCAATGTAGAATATGGATAAAAATTTTAATATATTAGAACTTACTCAATGAAAAGAGAGGAGCTGCCTCTGATGAGAATGTTGCTTTCATTTTGACCTTCCCGGAAATGTCATATCTCTTCGCTAAATTCCAGGTTAGTTTGCCTTCTGAAAAAGTGCTGTATTTACAAAAAAAAAAAAAAAAAAAAATCCAAAAAAACAAAAAAAACCCCACATCCATCCAAACAAAAAGTGTTATCATGTATCTGCTGCTTACTTTTTCTTTCACAAGAAAGACAGACCATCAATCTGCTCCAACAAAGGAGGACAAACCAGAACTAACTTCTATGTGCATGGGGAGAATCTAGCTGAGATGCGTCCTCCTTAAAGATGAGATGGGGAAGGTTTCCACAGCTTCTTACCACCTCAGTAAGGTGGCAAACAAGTGAGATTCAGGGGCACAGCAATGAAGTGCTGCTTGTGACACTGTGTTAAATATTGGCTGAGAAATTTTACTCTCTTGTTGCTCCTAGTAATGTCACTGCCAAACCTATCCTTCCTCCCAAGGTGATTTACTGTCCTTGACTATGTCTCAAAGTTTTACTTACCGTTCTTTCGCATATGCAAAGGAGGAAGAGGACAAAGTATTTAGCATGAATTTGGACTCATTTTGGATTTCTGCTTTTAGACTTGTGTTTTATTCTGCAAACAGTATGAGAACTATTTCCAAAATCCATAAGTACCTTTTTTCATTTTCTGCCGTCAGTTAATAAAAGAGTGACATAGAAGTGCCATAGATATCTGGTGCTGTTTTGAACAAGAATTCCAACAATTTTAAATACCCAACACTTCTTTATTAACAGACTATCAGCTCTTTGTAATGCTGATGTTGCTGTGTTTTCTATAAAAGTTAGATTAAATATGCTACCAAGTAGAACTTCTAATCTCTGCGAACAAGTCTTCCACTGTTCACTCACTAACATACAAGATCTTTAGCATTTTCTGCCAACAAGCTTCAATCCAATTTGAGACACCAGATGTTAGAGTAGAAAGAATTTCCACTTCTGAAGGCTTTTCTCTCCTCAGCAGTGTTACTGCTATTTTGTTATTAATGGTATAAAAATTAAATAAAATTATTTTTCACTTCTTGTGGAACTGAATAAAACATAAAAATATCTGATAGAACTGTTATGTTTTATTTTTTTAAATATACCTTTGCCCTATGTCTTTGAGTTTAATTTATATATACACTAAATGAACAACAATAAGAATATTGGGAAGAAAATGCAAACAAAATTTGAGAATATTTACTGGAGAAAAATATAGTTCTCATATATTTGTTAAATTTGATCTAACAGTGATCCTCATCCAATCAAAATACAAGTGATACCTTATGTACAACCAAACTAGCACAGCTTGAACTTTCTCACAACTATTTGATAATAAAGACTTCAGTCTCTCTCTGTGATAAATCACAAAGAAATTGTTATGTTTTCTTATATGTTTTAGGCTTTTTTTGTATATTCACAAATTAAAAAAAAAATCTTATAAACTATATTGGACTAAACTAAACTCCAAAACCTAGTAAGCCATTTATTTGTGACTAACATATTTCACAAGAACACTTCATCTCCTGTAGAAAGGAAACTTCTATTTTTTACCTAAGGTGACAAAAGTGAGCTGGATTAGAAGGTAAAGGATCTTAGTGCTTGCTACTGACTTTCTTGACTAGAAGGGCTCGCAAACTCTAATTTTCCTTTCCTACTGGTAGACAAAAATGGTGTACTAGTTATAGATAAAAAAGAAGAGTTGAAGAATTCAGGAAATCAAAACAGATTCAAATAATTGGCTGTTATTGTCAAATAAACTTTCAAAAGATGTGTTATACACCATTACAAGATTTAAATAATACTTCTTATTCAAGAACTACTCTCATTATCACAAATACCTGGTTTGTTACGCTAATGAATTTCAGGCCTCTTATGATGCGTTATTGCCAGCACCACTTTTAGGCAGCATTAAATGTAGTGCACCATTAGCAAGTCATCAAGTCTTTATTAAACAAATATGAAGCAGATGTGGCTCTCAAAGTGTGATTATTTGTAAAACCCTTCAAATCCAAACTCACACAGTGTCCCTATAGTTTTACCCAATTGATTAACTCCAACCTGTTTATCACTAAGCCACTCGTTTCATTTAACAATCCACTAAAGCCTCAGTTAAAATGCATCATGCATCCCTTCTTGGGCGTTAAATAATTACCCATGTCTACTATGTCTTCTAATCTCTTTCTTAATGAACATCTCTAGCCCTTAATAATTTAAAAGGATGTCAAAATGAGTCAATAAAAAAGGAATGTTTTAAAATGCATAAACAGTGGCAAATGTTTAGATAGTGGAAAATGAACAGCTATTTTTCTGCTATCTGGCAGACTGGTGGCTATCAGTCGTCAAAATTAAGAATGGAAAAAACTCACAAAGCAGGTGATTCAGTTCCAGATCTAATAAAGAATTTGGTGCCACAGCAATTAACTTTTCCAGACTTTGGGGCAGACTGTAAAAGCTGGCTTACATGCTGCAGTGCTGACCATCACAAAATTTCATGTGACGTGGCTTGCTCCCACACTGGATCTAATCTAATTGACTCACACCTAGGCATCCTAGTTTTGGTATCTTAAAATGAGTTTCATAATACCCAGCATATTGACTTCATCACAGAGGTCTTAACTGATCATGGCAGTAGTGCATGCCTGGACAGTGCTTATACAGAGATCTGACAGGAGCCATGCAGAGAAATAACTATTTTTCGGTAATGATTGGACTTAGGCTCCTCAGTCAGTCAAGATAGCAGCCACTCTGGGTATGTGCAGAGTGTACATTTTTAGGCATTTTTTCTAGGCATCTGGGTTATAGCTAAGGAAGAAGTAAGGTTTGGGGGTAAATTCTATGCATCTGAACAAGAATTTCCAGGACCATAGGTTGGCTATAAACCCCCTGTTCTACTGAAGTGCAGGCTTAAATGTTTACTTTTTTATTGTTAGGGGTTTTTTTCTTTCAGGCAGGAGGGAGTTAGCCAGAGAGATTAGACAAAGATTGGTTTGAGTTTTAATACATTTGTTTAACAATGGAAGTTTGTTCCCCACTGTTAGTCCTGGAAAGATTTGCCTAGTCCAGAGTACCCATTGTACAAAGAGTTTCGCTCCTCAGAAAGTCTCATTGACTCCTCCTCCTCCTTTTCTTAAATTGAATTGATTTTTTGTACATATGTATATAACCATCATCCCAAATAAATTACCTTCCTTTTTAGGGCCACATTATGACCAACTCCTACATCCTATGCAGGGGAAAGACTCATTGAATGTAAACATTGCTGTCTGTGGAATGTTCTTTAAAAGAATTATCACTTACAAACAATTCTGCTTATCTTCTCATCAGCTGTCAGAAAAAGTCTAGTCCACAACAGGATCAGACTGTGTTTCTAAATGTCCTGGATAAGGAGCAGGACACAGACTCCCTACTCTTGAGTGAGACACTTAAGATGGAGTAAGGACTTAAAGGATCAAGATGGCCTGAAAGAAGTACAAAGCATTTTAGTAACTATAGTACTTACTGCAGGCCATTTCTGTCAGTGTCATCCAAGTAGATTAGTAATCCTGGCAAACTGGTATTTTCGTCTGAAGCAGCATTTTTCTTGAAACTGTCAATTGTTCTCAAAGCAGAAAAAACTGCACAATGATTATTCCTTTGTTTAGTTGGTTTTGTGCACATGAAGGAAAAAATTGCTACTGCTGTATTGCCAGAAGAAGACGCCAAAATATGATCCAGTGGATATTTCACAGGCCTTCTCATAACGCTTCACAGTTTCACCTTTGCTCATATGTGCAAATTGCACACAGCAGCAGTGCTTTGTGTTTTTAAAATGCCTAAATGTTTTGTGTATTGCACAGAGATACATTTTCTGTAGGTGCTATGGGAGACATATTTCATGTAGGTACTGCAGGAGACAAAGTTAATAAGGTGGTGAAATAGTAGCTTTGCAAAAACTCCCGGCAGTCCCATAAGAGGCAGGAGACTGTCTTTTGATCACCTCAGCTGGAACTACAGCCCTGGGAGACAAAAATAGAAGGCTGCAAAGGCATCTGGAAGCCTGTTATATCAGTTTATGCCTGGCCAGTGAGTCTTGTTCTGGCCTTGAACCCCTTCCCTGTTTTGTAGAGGTAGAAATAGCCAGAGACAACTCAGGCACTCCTTGAGCTCTTGCAAAAGTGTCAAAGATTATCCAGTTCACATAGTACATTTGGAGTTCCAGAAAACTCCTGGCAAGGTATTTCTCTAAAAGCTATTTAAAAAGACAAGTTTTGGAGGGCATGAGTGATGGTCCTCCAGTTAATTTATGACTGGTTAAATGACACTAAGGAAAGAGTAACAATGAGCAGTCAACATTCATTGTAGACGAAGGCTACCAGGAAAGTCATTCAGAGAGATCTTTCCTAGCAAATGTGTTCGTCGTATTCATAAATGATAATAAACCTGATCAGGAAATAGCAATTTGAAAAAATAATTAATAATGATATACAACAGTTGATGGAAGGAAATCTAAAATTACTAAGCTTTGCATAAGAATTTCATAAAAGAGAATGACAAGGAAAACCAGATTAAATTATGTGGTGCTAAATTAAAAATCAGGAACAAAGAGAAAATACATTCTGCAAATTAAATATTACTGGAAGTAAAATGGATTTCAGAACTACCATGAACAACTCTCTAAAATACTCACGAGAAATAAAAAATAAAACCAAAATGCTAACAATTGTTAGGAAAAGAATAGCAATTAAAATAAAATATGTATAAACCCTGGTGACAATAGAATTTCAGCTGTGACATCCCCCTCTCAAAGGACGTGAAACAGAACTATAAAAGACAGGAAGAATGAGAAGCGTGGTCAGGAGTATGGAATGGTTTTTGTAAAAAGTCTAACCAGAGAGGGTCTTCAATCTAGGAAAGAGATGGCCAAGAATTTGACAGCTGTGTATAAAATCACTTATGGCATGAAGAGAGTGAATAGGTATTCACCATTTCACACACACACAACCTAGGAGGACCCAAATAAAATTAGCAGTCAGTGAGTTTAAAATATAAGAAAGTAAATTTTTAAAAAAACCCGCCATCATTAAATTACATCACACACCAAAATAATTAAATTAATAGAAGAGGAGTGAAGCAAAAAAAAAGTGTGAGAAACAACCTTGCAAACACATTCATTGAAGAAGGAAGGTGAGGAGGTACTGCAGGCACCAGAGCAGAGATTCCCCATGCAGCCTGTGGAAGAAAGCATGATGGAAAAGATATTTCTCTGCAGCCCCTGAAGGACTCCATAGCAGAGCAGGGAACAGTGTGAGGAGGAAGTGGCAGAGAGGAGCTGTTATAAACAGACAACAACCCTCCATTCCTCATGCCGTCTTGCACTGCTTGGGGGCAGGGGCAGAAGTTAGAGGAGCAAGGAATAAAGAAATAAAGTTGAGACTGGAAAGAAGGAAACGGAAGATGTTTTAGGTTTTGTCTTTGTTTCTCACCATCCAATTGTATTTTAATTGGTAATAAATGAAAATACTTTTCCCCAAGTTGAGTCTGTTTTGTCTGTGATAGTAATGGGTAAGTGATGTGCCTTTCTTTATCTCAATCCATGAGTTTTTCTATCTTATTTTATCCCCTTCCTCCACCTTGTTGAAGAAGGATACTGAGAAAGGGGCTGGATGCGTGCCTCTCACCTGGCCAAGGCCAACGCACCAGAAGGCTATATCAAGGTCTACTAAAAAAAACAGTCTAGGTGCAATTTTCAGCTCAAAAAAAGTTCCCATATTGCAGTTTTCTAGAAAGTGAAAGTTTATCAGAATGGAAGGATCAATCTGATTTGACAATCAATATGTCAAAACATATGAATTATAAAATTTGCCAGTTTTATGCAATAATTATAAAATTTACTATTTTATGCAATACAAACTAGCAAACGTCTCTGTCAGGAGTTGCTGGAGTTTGAGGGAGGTTCAAAAAAGTAGACAGACAATATCACGGATGAGCACAGGTAATGTTTGGAACTGACTGCCTGTGATGAAGAGTAAGTGATAAGCAATAAAAGTCATCCAGTAAACTGTTGAAGGAGTGTATTTTGTCCTCTTATCGGTGTTCCTAAGAGAAGAGATACCCTGACTCAGGCTCAGGTTTTTGACTGAAGGCATTTCCCCTCATAAATCCATTTTTTTGCATAACATGAACCACAAAGGCACTAAACAAGGAATCAATGCACTGCTACATTCAGCTTGTCCACGGACATGACAGGCATTTGAGAATCCAGTGAGGGTAGTCAAGGACGTGTCAAGAAAACCATCTAGGTGAAATACAAAGAAATTCTCTCCCCTCTTTTAATAAAAACCATAAGAATTAAGTCACTCAATGTTCATACATAGCTCTTCAGTAACTCATCCACAAGTACTTCCAAAGAAAAGGAAAAATAAATCAGTGAGGAAACAGATTTCAATGTCAAGCATTAAAGGGATAATTATAAACAATAGCAAGGGCTTTTTTAATTATGAAAAATACCATGAAAGTATGCTTTTAAATTATATATGATGGAAAACAAGGTGAGTCACATAATCATACTCCTTTTGACACCTAACAATCTTCATCAGCAATCTTCATCCTGCCCCCATGTCAAGACTGTATGAAGGGGGCAGGCTCCCTGAAATATGTGAACGTGCCTCTAATCTAGTACACTGAAAATCCTTCTGCAGTCACTCACAAGAATTGCATCTATTAAACCACTCAACTTACTGTAGAACTACTGCTGGTTAAGATATAATAAAATATTCATTTAATATCTCTTAGTATATTTAAGAAACTAGCATACAAGACTGAAGAGCTCACAGATAGAATATTTATGATAAAACCTAAAATCTCTTCAGATTTTTATAGAAGAATGTCCCCAAAAAAGGTAACCAGTTATATTTTCCTACAATCATTCCACCTGATAAACTGAAAAGAACTAGGAAAAGCTCTTACATTCTATTTAAACGATCTGGTTGGTAATGTCACCTACTTTGGATGAAGCTTCTGGTCCTAGCCACGCAATAAAGGTAGAGCCCATGAGCAGCACAGGTGCCATGGTGATAAACTTCGCATACGTGCTTAGAATTTCTCATTACTGTGTGCTTTAATGAAGAGGTAGAGATTAAATTCATGATCAGCTAAATGAAGGGAATTTTTATTCTTTTCTTTTTTTGCTGTAGTTTCCATGTTAAAAGACAAAATAAAACATTTTCCTTGTAACAGAGGTAGCTATGAGAAATAAGCAAGGATATAAAATAAATTTACTTATCCAGATAGAAAACGTGTCCTTGGGAGAAAACAAAAGGGAGAAATAAAGGGTAAAATCAATCTTACAAAGTCTTTTTAAAAGAATATTACTAAGGGCAGATCTTGATTTATTCAGAACCATATCAATGAGATACCATTTCAAAACTTAAAGGAGAAAAGACTGTCAATATAGGAAGAAATATTAGGCAAATGGTTGTCATGAGGTGAACATCGAGGGACTCTGGAAAGTGATGGTCCTGAAAAGAAATTCTACCTATACCTCCTGACTGGATTGTGGTTTAGTCAGATTGCCAGAATTTGTTCAGAAATGTAAACTATGCTTCTTGCTGCTGTTAAAGGAATCACGTTCAAAAGAACTGGAAGGACCCAAAAGCTTACAGGCACTTCACAACAGGTTCATGGTATAAGCAGTTGCGAGCAGTTTCTGCAGAAACTAGAAAATATCTTTGTCAAAGGAAAAAATACGACCAGCCTCCAAGAACTACAACTTCTGGAACTTGAAAATCTAAATTTACAAAAGGATTTTCTGAGAAAGGGTCATATATGTGTCAGTGTCTTCTTTTAAAGTCTAAAATCCTGTTCAACGTTTTTAATCTCCTCCTCTCCTGAAAGCCTATTTTACAAAGAGCGTACTCCTTTTCTTCATTCTTCCCCTATATGGTCCAACTATGGTGGAATTCCAGACACAGCAATCAAACTGCCAGATGAGTCATATCTGCTTATTGCATTGTATTCACATATCTAAAAGAAATTATGTCATCTATGTTCTCACTAATGAACATGAAGAAGTGCAATTTAAAGTTCCGAGCTTTAATTTTTTTCTATGACTGTCAGAGAGGGCTTTGGGGGTTTTTGGTGTTTGTTTTTATTATTCACCTACAGCTTACAAAACATTCTAAAAACTAAGGCATAATAATTTCTCACCCTGTAGCTATTTAGAGAAATCATTCTGGTTTAGTATTTTAGCATTTATTTCTGTCTTTTAGGTAGGGAAAAATAAAGCTATACTCTGACCACAAGCAATTCTCAGAAATACCGAGCTGAATTCCAGAGTAAAACTGTGCTGCTTAATGATGGAAACAAATAATTTATACCCCTTTGTGTCAATTTTTTGATTACTATTATTTTATGTATAAAGTTGACATAATTTTTGCAGTGTCTAAATAACTTGGGATCCTGAATCCTACTTTCAAAATCAATTTGAGATTTGTCCTACAAGGAGATCTAAGCATTGCAACAGGGATTTAGCTCAGTATGTATCTATTGACACAAAAAACACAGAAGTAAAATGAACGTACACTTAATTTTATTAACTGAGTATTATGAGGTATAAACAAAATTATTGAAAATTGTATGGTTATTCAAGGAGTAGAATTAAGACTGAGAAATCTAAAAGATTATGCCATTGATTTCAACAGGATATAGAGCATGCTGAAATCTGCTCCATTTTGGGGACTGCACAGTTCTGCAAGTTTCAGAGAAAGGACAATGATTTGGTTTTGGCAGACGTGGGATAATTTATATCAATAGTGTATGCTCTAACCTCTTTAGTTAAGTATGCTCTTACACCCTGCAGAATACAGTTTTAATATCTCCCAAAATATTTGGCTGCAGTGATATTTAGAATTCTGAGCATTTCTACTGTCCTGAAACTTCCATATCATTTTTAGACTTATGAAATATTGTTGGCTGCAAGGATGTTGTGTGGGTCACTGCATTCACAAATATATGTTAATGTCTTTAACTGGCAAATTTTTTTTCTGTCTTGAATCTTCTCTTCTTCTTGAGCTATGCAATAGGGAACTGAATGTCTTCTGTTATTTCTTCTCTAACATTTTTTTTTCCATTTTCATCCTGATTTTTCTTCTTTGTTTCCTTTCTAAGACTGAAAGAAACAATTTTTCAATCTCTCTAAAATGTTTTTAAACTCCCATAACAAACTTCTCTTCATAATAATTTCCTTCTTCTTTCACTGAACATTTTTAAGTTTTGCAATATCCTTTGTGAGATAGGGAGACCCATATTGCTAGAAAATTAGAATTTTTACTTGGAGGCTCTGCTGCTATCTTTTCACAGTGGAAGCATACTGTCTATCATCATCCTCTTTATGGGATCTAGAAGTTCATAAAGACAAAGCTGAGTAGCAACTGAAGGTTTCCCTTGGACTGTCCCCTCCTTATTTCTGGGTTTACTTAGCATGACCAGTTAGCTCTGAAGTTTCCCACAGTCCTTACAAACACCTAAGTAATTCTGATGAACTGGAACTGTGGTATTTCATAAATCACATTCCCTTTTGACTGTAAACATGCTGAAAGCATTACAGAGGACCTCAGTATGGACACCTGAGGTGCTGTGCTATCAACACCTATTGTCAGTTTAATCTCACTCTTTGCTTGATTTCTTTTGGCTGATATTGATCTATGACACTATATTGTTTTTCACATCATAACTATTTAATTTCTGTATCAGCCCTTTTATGTGCCCTCTCTCAAACATTTTTATAAGTCTCGATAAAATAGACTTACTCATTTTTCTCCTTGCTACACTTTAGTGAAATCTCCAAACAATTAAAATAAGGGACATGTCATTTTTCTTTGCATAAAAATCACGTGCATAAAAATCCTCTATCAGAGCGTAATTCTCAAAGTGTTTTCATTACCGAGTTGTGTATACAGGGATACAAGATCCGAGGGTGAGGGTAGGGTAGTTTCACAGAACTGGACTTCACCACAAGCAGCACATCTTTTAAGTACTTGGCTGGCCCAAGTAGCCAACAGAAAGTGCTTTTGACAAATTGGTTACAAATCATTCTTCTGTGCCTCTTACTCCATACTTTCATAGTACTAAATCCTCTTCTAAAGAAAAACATCTAAACTCCTAATTTCAAGGATCAGGAAAAGTCAAATGTTTCTAACAAGATTTGGAGAAAGACGTGCTTCTCTACTCACTTGTTTATTCACAGACTTGTGCAATGGTTTGGGTTGGCAGGGACCTCAAATACCATCTTATTCCAACCACCCTCTGCCATGGGAAGAGACACCCTCAGCTAGACCAGGTTACTCAGAGCACCATCCAACCTGGCCTTGAACACTTCCAGGGGAGCATCCACAACTTCTCTGGTCAACCTGTTCCAGTGCTCCACCACACTCAAAGTAAAAAATTTCTTCTTTATAGCCAATCTAAATCTACCCTCTTGCAGTCTAAAGCCACTACCCCTTGTCTTGTCCTTACATGCACTTGTAAAATGTCCCTCTCCAGCTTTCTTATAGGCCCCCTTTAGGTACTAGATGGCTGCAGTAAGGTCTTCCCGGAGCCTTTTCTTCTCCAGGCTGAACAGCCTCAACTCTCTCAGCCTGTCCTCATATGAGAGGTGTTCCAGCCCTCGGATCGTTTTTGCCTCCCTCCTCTGGACCGTCTCCAACAGGTCTATGTCTTTCCTGTGCTGAGTGCTCCAGAGCCGGACACAGGATTCCAGGTGGGGTCTCACCAGCCTGGAGGAGAGGGACGCAATCACATTCCTTGACCTGCTGGCCACCCTTCTTCTGATGCAGCCCAGGATATGGCTGGCTTTCTAGGCTGCGATCACACATTGTCATGTCATGTTGAGCTTCTGGTCAACCAGCATTCCGAAGTCCTTCTTCTTAGGGCTGCTCTCAACCAAGCCTATATTTCTGCTTGGAATTGCCCCAACCCATGTGCAGGACTTTGCATGTGGCTTTGTTGAATTTCATGAGCTTCACACAGGCCCAACTTTCAAGCCTGTTGAGCTCCCTCTGAATGGCATCCCTTCCCTCCAGCATGTTGACCGCATCACACAGCTTGGTGTAATCAGCAGACTTACCGATGGTGCACTCAGTCCCACTGTCCAATGCACTGACAAAGATGTTACACAGAGCGGGCCCCAACACCGACCCGTGAGGAACGCCACTCGTCACTGGTCTCCACTTGGACATTGAGACTTTGACCACCATTCTTTGAGTGCGACCATCCAGCCAACTCATTAACCACTGAGTGGTCCATCCATCAAATGCACATCTCTCCAATTTAGAGACAGGGACATCATGTGGGACAGCACCAAATGCTTTGCGTAAATCCAGGTAGATGACACCTCTTGCTCTTCTCTTATCCACCAACACCGTAACCTCATTGTAGAAGGCCACGAAATATGTCAGGCACAATATGCCCTTAGTGAAACCGTGTTAGCTGTCATCAGTCACCTCCTTATTTTCCATGTGCCTTAGCATAGTTTCCAGGAGGATCTGCTCCACAATCTGGCTGGGCACAAAGGTGAGACTGTCTGGCTTGTAGTTCCCTGGGTCTTACTTTTTTCCCTTTTTAAAAAAGTTATTTTAAATATAAGCAATATTAATAAAATAAACAATTTTTAAAATTGTTATTGAATATCTTGGGGAATAGAACAGGTGATGAGGTCTGGGAAAACCCTCTGGTGGCAGGTGGGAAACAGCCTATCTTGAACGAGCAATAGGAAGACCTACTTAATAGCATCTACTCACGTAACTCAGGAAACCTAGCACACTTCTGGTGCACTCAGACACTAAGTGTCACCAGCCTTGAGCACCAGGTAAGCTTCAAGTCATATTAGCAGGTTCTGGGCTTTTGGAACTCCAGCTTGGAGGGAACATCTTAATAACAGCAGAAGATGTCTAGTGCACCGAGGAACCACACTGAGGCAGTCATCTTCCTGTTAGGATCCTTTCAGTACATTAAAAGTTTATATAACTTGTCTTTTAGGAATGCAAAAATGTGACTCTCTCAGACTAGTTTCAGGAACTTCCTGTGGCTTAGTACCTAACTCTTTTTTTAACAGATCTTCCAGCTTTTCTTAATTATTTACAAGCAATATAATTCTGGAGCTAGAGCAGGGATATGACCAGAAGATGCTCAGAAAGCACTCCAGTGAGGCTGTGATTTTAAATAGTCGGTGAAAAGTCTAGAAGCAGAAAAAAGGGGAAAAAAAATTTCTCTACACAAAGCACAGCTCTATTCCATGAGTTTCCTTCAGTACTAACTTTTCATTTGCTATTAAGTCAGCTCTTCAGTTAACACAAATATTGCTTCAGGATTTGAGAGCAGATAAGGCTGATGTTGGAGAACAGTGCAGGAAGGAAGCACGCAGGTATTCCAGAGACATTTTGCTTTGTGAATAATGATGATGATGATAATTAATAATTATTCTGTGCCATTGGAGGATTCCACTAATTGGTAATCTCCTGCTTTAAAAGTCCTAATATTTTATTTCTGCTTATTGCTAACTACCAAGTAGAATGTTGATGAAAAAATGGACGACTAATATTTTAATAATCGTAAGAGTAATCACATGAACTCTTATATAGCTAACCTTTAATTACTAGATGTAGAAAATTGGTTGCAGTCAAAAACATAAGTTATGGTGGGAATTATTGTTCAGTATAGATTCTGAGCTTCTAACATTTCAAAAGGAATATGTATAATAGATTTTATCTTGAACATGAATTAAAATCCTTAGTATTTTGAGACAGTTGGTGCTGTGTAAATGCAAGGGGTAGGGTTAGTAGTGCATGAGTGAAAGAGAAAAGAAGTAAAATATTACTTTTACAGAAGTACACAATCCAGTAATCAAGTAACTAGCTAGTCTTATTGCATAATTTATATAGCAATAGTTAAATCAATTGGGTGCTTTTGAAAATTTTACTTATGTAATCTGGTAAGTCAATCTCCTACTCAATTTCACTTAGGATCAGGTCTTCAAACAGAGATCGCATCTCAGGATGTGAAAGTCCTATTATCTTGTCTGCTTTAAGACTAGTTACATGAAATCCAAGCATCTCATTCATTCACTTTTGCAGAGATAGTTATCTTCACTGGTGTGCTCAAACAGAAGATCAAAGCCATTTGTGTTTACTTTTCTGTCCATTTTAGGTAATTACTAAAACAGCTAATATTTTTATCCTTACAGTAGAGTGTTTAGAAATTAAAGAAATTTATTTATTTTTCTTGCAAAGTGGGTGTGTACTTTGGCTCTGTTAGACAAATATTACATTAAGATTTCAGGGTCTGTATTTATTAAAGCTTTCCTGGCAAATTTCAAGTACTTGGTAGCAACTGATCGTGTCTTGTTTCTTAACCAACATGGTTAGGATTGTTTGCCAATCCTTGTAACAACACATGCCTTGTTGTATATGATGTTATTGATCAAAGGCCACTCATTAAGTGCCATAATGAAACAGAAGGGAGTTCAAGTTAGGAAAGAACTAGAAAATTAGAAAAACAAAAGTACCAGTGACGTCATAATTGAAATTCATGGCATAAGTTTAAACAGATTGGATAGATAGATGGACTTTTTGAAAACAGTGGCATCTTCACAAAGTACCAATTTGTGTAAGTGGCTAAAAAAATATGTATGAGGTTTTAATCTTCCTGTTCTCCTCATGCATAGTGTCTCATTTTGAGGCATCTCTTTATTTTTACCCTAGAGATCATGCTGAAATAAACTGCCAAACATCCCTTACACCTCCATGCCATCTAATTATAGCCTGTAACACTCTAGAATGCTGACAGTGCTGAGCTATTGACTCTTGACACTCTCTAAAGCACTTAATTATCTTTTCACACAAGCCCCTTTCGTATCTGTCAACTTCTTTGTATTGTTTATGAAAAAAGTTGCATATTAAGATTTCAGGATTATGCACCTGAAGTCAAACTTGCGCATATACATGGACCATTAAAAGGAGAATTTAACAAATGACAGGAGGATAGATGAAAGAATTTGACTTTGTATGACTTCTCAAATAAAAAAGGAATAAAAATTTGGCCCTTTACAAAGATTCCTGCGATAAATTGAAAGGATTTGAGGCTTTTGATTAGTTTCACCAAAGACTAAAAGAACATAAACACCAACAAGTCTGTGGTTTGTGTTATTTATTCTTAATCCATAAGATTAGGATCCAGACTTCATCTTTTTGTAACGAAAACTGCATTTAAGCATCCCAGGCAAAAAAGGAAAAAGAAGCTAAATTTGTCAAGACCTCTTGTGTTCCCTGGTATCCTACCAAATACTACCAAAATCTAGAGGAAGATTCCTTAGTTGAATTAAATACTTGTGGGCAATATATTCTAAATTATAGAAGTGCTATCAGTGATTTTAAGCATTTTGGAAGCTTTTCTACCTAAGCCTATTGAGGTTATCCCTCAAGTGTCACTGGGAAACAAGATGTCAGTCCTGATGTCTAAACTCCTGTGAAACACTAATTGTCCCCAGAAATAGTGGTCATTTACAGAGGATTAAAATTAAGACACCCTTCATCTACAACAGCTTCATGACAAGATTCATGGAAGACAAATTTTGCAACACTTCTGATTTCCTATAAAATTTGAAGATTTAAACTCATTTATGTGAGTCAGCATGATTCTAGATGAATATGTGGCACTGACTCAGTCAGTGTGTTGCCTTTGTATAGTATGTTATCCTGAAGACAGTTACACACATCACATTTAGTAAGTCATGTACTCACCAAGCTAGTGAGTTGATTACTCCAGAAGTGACAAGACTCCGAGTCTGAACATCATATACGTCTACAACACTTATTAACTATCATTTGTTCTCTTATAGTAAAGTAATTTTGAATAGTCGGCATACAAGTAAAAAAGCAAGTAGTAGTTCACGACCATTTTCCAAATCACAAAACCATAAATTTTCCTAGACCATCAGATTTTTAGATACAGGGAGTTCTTTTGGAACATAAGCACTAACAATGAACACAAAACCATAATTTTGAGTTTAAAAAGAAGAAGGTTCTGTTCCAAGGAATTTGTAAGACATATTGGTGTTTTCTTAGGCATAAACAAGCAACCAGTCTATTGGTAATAGAACTTCCTTGAGAAGCTATGGCCTATCACACCATGCATGTGTCAGCTTGCTTTCTACATCACAAGACTTACTAATCATGCTAATTATGTAAGTGTGAAATATAGTCTTATGACTGAATGTGGAACACTTAAAAGTTGACAGTGAGAAGATTAACAGAAATAGCAGCTGCATACCTCACATGTAGGAGGTGTCAAGGCAGCAAGGTTATGCTTTGGTAGCGAAGTGACTAAATGTGTGCACAATCAGGGGTCAAGCTCATTAAGATTTTTGCTGTGTGACACCAAACTGTGCATCCTAAACATGAAGAGATGGGGGATATTAGCTAAAAATGTTTTGTTTGGTTTTTTTACACCGACTTAAATTCTGTATGTTTCAAGCAATCCCTTCTATTTAGTGCATTTGGCAAGCACACTATATGAAAACAAGTTCTTAACTTCAAATACTGATCCCCAAAAAGAGGGAAACCAATAAACTTGAAACGTCAATGTAACTATTTCTAAGCCAATTTCTCCTCAATTTATTCTCCCTAAACATGAGTGAAAAAGACAAATAAGGATATAAGAAGCATTTTTATTAGCACTTTCTAATTATACAACAAAACTGAATATGACGTCCACAGCACCATCAGTAATTATAGTTTCTGCCTTTATAGCTATTTTAATTGTGGTTTGATGTCACGAGTTAATGGAATCACATGTGTTCCACAAATTTTATTGCAACTCTTTATCTTGCAGCTGCTTCTTTCTTGATCATGAACTCTCACAGAAGCTTTCTATCTTTCCGGTCTACTTCTGCCTCACATTTTCTGCAATCACTTCTTAAACTGCTTTGGTGACTTGGAAGGCTGCTCCTCTTACTGCTCTAATGATTGTTCTTTTGCACTGTTTCAGAGATTTACTCTACTGCTCCAGTGATTTTTTTCCCCTTTAGCATCAATACTGTGGCTTCACCATTTGCTCTAGCATCAATGATTGCTTGAAACCTGTGCAGTAGCACACCACTGAACTACAAGATTTGCTTTAGCTGGCTTGTCAGGCAGTGAGTGATATTTTGTCAATCAGGGGACCTGAATTTCTGGACGTTCCAGGTTATAAAAAGCAGCAGCCTGTACAGGGCATGGACACATGTATTATATGGAATTGGCATGCTCAATGCCTTATTCAAACCTTTATCTCACCCAGCTGAAACTTGCTTACCTGCCCAGGTAAACGTGGATTTTAAGAGGGAGAAAAGGGGTTGGGAAGGCTTCACCCAGTGTGCCAAGAGAGGTTTGTCTTTGCAAAAATTTCGCTGTAGTGTAATTACATGGTTCCTAGAGTTCCTTATAATGAAATTACAAGATGTCTCTTACTTGTATTCAAGCTAGGGAAAAAAAACCCCTCAGCTTTGTTTTATGGTTCTCTAACCATTCACTATGGTCTATATATCATAATTCAATTATAAACAAGAACCACAGAATTACATATCATAAACATTTATTTTAGAGGGTTATACATTCTCCATAAATATTTGCTGTGGATCAGACTTAGAACATTCTATTTAATTATTTTTCTTCAGTAATTACCATGTAAATTCATCCTGAATATGAGCCTTAGGGAAAAAAGAAATTGGTTACCTCTTTTCCTGTATTTTGAAATGACATTTAAGATAACTTTCCACCATAATTAAATTATCCCCTTTTTGCTTTTCCATACTCTGTAAGTCCCTCTAATCCTATTCATTGAGTAAGCTGAAAGAGCAGTTAGTGACAATGTTCTTCCTCTTTGAGAGAGAAGCAGATTGCATTTGAGGCTATTCTGGTTTTTAGTAGCCCAAATTAGACTTCTCAGTTTTCCATAAAAGAACTAAAAGCTCCTTTCAATGGCATCTCATAAAATTTGTTGATTTAGTTCTTGTGGTCATTTCAAAACAAAAACTTTGAATGCAAGAAGTGTTCCCCAAGCCTGAAAGGGGAAATGTATCTCAGTAAGATTCTTACTATGCAGTTAGTAACATGAAGGCAGAAGACACAAATTCTCATCAGTACTTCTAATGTTCATTCATTAAGAGAAATACATTCTTAGAGACAGAAATCCTATCCTGTGCTGTATAGTAGAAATGAGACAGAGCAGAAAGAACAAGGAATAAAAATTGTCTGCGTATATGTGTAAGTATTGCATAAGTTTAAAGGCAGAATTATATTAGAACAACAACAAATGATCACCTGTTTTTCCAAAATTTGAAACACTATCTCTCACTCAGTTCTAAGAATAATATAATATCAACAGAATAGACAAAGTAAAAAAAAAGAGACAAAGGAAAACATTGTCCTTACATCCAGCTAAGATTTAACCAAAATCATCACAAGGAAGCACTTGTCTTCCTTCTGGTTCTCTACAAGCAACACTCATCCTACAGCATATTTACTCTTACTTTTCTGTTTTTTAATTCCTTTTCTGCACAACTGCAACCCGTTTGGTGTAGAACAAGAAACATTGCACTCTGGTGTCAATCCTAAAGCCTCAGGTTGATAGGTGTGTCGGGAGATCTTCTTCTTTTTTTTATATTCACACACTGTCCTATTTTTACTCTTAGACATCCTCTTGTAGCCTGTTGAGCTGTTTATAGTTAAAAAAAAAAGTGTTGTCAAACTGGGAAGAATTAAGAGAAATATGATAGGGATCAACTTCGGAATATCTGTCTCACAGCAAAAGACTAAAGAAGCTCAATCAATTTAAATTCACTACAAGCAGAAGTGACAATTCAGGTCTAAATAATCAACGAGAAAAAACATCAATTTTTTTTAAAATAACATAACTGCCAAAGGCATTACAGGAAGTAGAAACTGGCAGCTAAAAGTACTGTATAGACAGCATTTTTATGGTGGTGATAATTAAACAGCAGAATATTTCACATTCTTTGTCAGTTGATATCTTTATATTAAGCCTTGATGTCTCTTCTAAAAGCCGTGCTCTGGTCCAACAGGAAATTACAAACTTGAAACAGAAACCACTTGAGAAAATTCTGCTGTTTATCACTGTAACATCTTCTGGACTTCAAATCTATTACTTTACTTGCCATCTATTTCCCTTAACTATATTATGTTTCTGTGCTTGGGACAGCTGAACAATATCTTTTGTGAAAAGATGGTATTAGAAGCGTATTAGTTGTATTACGCATAGTTTGATATAACCATGGGGAAAAAGAAAAGAGTTAACATATCTTGAACAAATACCTCACAGGGCATAAACAGGATGCCCTCAGATATTACGATAGTCCACATGCAGTGAGTGTGACTACATAATGGAGTTTAGGAGAAACGACAGACGATATAGATAGAGATGCTTGAGATCTGTATTTAGATCACCTCATAATCTGCGTGGCTAATATGCAGAGGTGTGTGGCCCTCGGTAGTTTCTGCAGTACATCTATCCCACAAATACAAAAGAAATGTCGTGAGAAACTTCAGGTTTCCCAAATTAGATTTTCCTTGACCACTGAAAATGAGGACCTATTTTCACATAAATTTAAAAAAAGAAAAGATAAACTCCTTAATATCCTTGCATGAACAGTAACACTGTATGTTTCTCTGATGTATTTTATTACATTTCTCTTCCTTGTATAACATTCTTCCTTTGATTCCCTTAAGCTTTCAAAACAGCCCAAGAAAAACAAAGATGAATACTAAAAGAAAGAAGACGAAGACCAGACTCTAAGCATGGCCTTGAATTGTGGCTTAATGCACTTATGAAGAGGATAATTGTCTATTTCATCTGGGGTCTGTTGCTTTTTATGTTATATTTAAATTAATTACTTGTAGATATATTGGTACTACGAGACACAACTGTGATTTTCCTAGAGAAAAGCTTAACAGAAAGTCAGTCTTTACTAGTACAGACATTGGGAAAATTTTTTTGCAACTTTTCCTCAGTTTTACTCCAAATATTGGTCACGGAAAAGAAACATAATTCAGTTTTGATTAGACAAAAAAAAGTCTTCAAGGAAGTTATTTGAATGCCAAGTTTCAAAAACATGCACTTCACTCATTCATATAATATCTTAAAACATGCAAAAGAGGAACACAGTTATTCAAATTTTTGTTTGCTTAAACAAATGAGTGATATTATTTTGTATGTTACACTGCAGGGTTTTTTTTGCGTTTCATTCCTTAAGAATGTATTTTGTCTAAACTTTGAATCATTACCTACCACATCCATTGATGCAGTTACACCAGGATAGAAAATTTTTTAAAATTATAATAATAAAAATGATTACATCAAATCACAGACAAGGAAAGCTAGATTTTGTGAAAGATATTTCTGGCTCAATTCCGAACAGAAAAGTTTGCAGAAAACCTCCTTTCTCTTCATGAACTTGATTTTTCTTTAGTAAAGGAGCCTGTAAAATAATTACCATTTAACCTATTCTTACTCTTCAAATGAATGACAACGTTTTAAGATACAGAAGTAGACTTCAAAAGATGGGAGGCAGGCTTCTCCAACAAAAATTTAATACATGTTAGCACATGCATCAAGTGGTATATTTAATACATAATTTTGTGGCTGTGGAATATTAGATGGGGAGGGGGGTGGTGGTGGTGGTGCAAACTTTAACAGAGTAATCATGCATTCTGAATGTAAAAAAAGAATTGTCCGTGTGCTTGAGCTGACTGCTAATTCTAGAATTAACACACTTCAACGTGAAATACCTGGAAAGTGTCTGTTAACTTCTTTTAATATCAGTATGTGTTATTTCACTGAAATGCCATGCTTCAAATGGAATTTCTAACATATGGGAATGTCAGAATTCTTTTTTTTTTTTCCTTGTCAAGAAACAAGATATTCTAGAAAAAATTCAGGCCAGGCTATTCCTGGCATGAATTTTTTCTATGTGCAAAACACTATCACTACACTCAAACTTCAGTTAAGACCTAAAAATAGACTAAAAGCACAGAGAAACACTGTGACCTGCTTTGAGCAAGCAAGTCAAAGTCTCAAGCATACATGTGCATATGAAAGGCTTTATAAAGGTTTGGTTCTCTTTATTTTTCATCTAATCAATCTCATTTTTTCACAGAAAAATGAACTCACCATGCTTTCTAGAACTAACTCTTGTGAGTTTTTTAATTAGGTAATGACACTGCATATGTGTGTCCTCAGTTGTAATACAAAAAGAGCAAAGTAAGATTTTTGGTTAAGTATGGACCAGGCAAGAATTCCTAGCATAAAGATATTAGCATAGAATGAAATTATTAGATAGTGTTACACGCAATAGCAATTTTCAAGGGGAATAAACATACAACATGCTAATAGCATGCAAGCAAGTGAAGATCATTGTTATGTATCTTTTCTGTCGGTATATGTGCATTTATGTTATTTCCAGTAAAGCTCTGGTTGAAAAACTGAAAGAGGAAGTGTATTAACTGGAGGGGATGCTTACTATTCTATGATCTACTAGGGTATTTTGGTATTTTCAGTTACATTTATTCTCAATAGCAAATAGGCTTTTATTATTTCTTTCTTGCCACCCTGCCCCAAATCTGATTTTTCAAAACATTCAGTGGTTGTACATCAAATTAAGGTCTTCAAAGGGTCCAGAACAAACGAGGCAAGCCATTCAAAAATCTCATGATTTGTTAAAGATATAAAAAGCCTCTTTTTCCAAAAAGTGCCTCAAATGTTGAATATGCTGGTTTATTTTTAACAAAGTGTTCTGAACTTAGTAAGTGTAGTAAATTAAAAGATAAACTGCTACAAATACCATATGTAGTTCCTATTAATAACTTCAACTCTAATAATCTTTCTAATACACTGACCCTGTGGGACAATGGACTTGACTGGACTGACTTGTGCCAAAAGCAGAATTCACCGAGGGTTGGCTAGAAGCAATGGGGTTTCATCTGAGCAGCATCTTGAACCACTTGCTTATTTTCACAAGACTTGACCCACATCTTGCAAGATTTGGGCAACGTGCTTACCTTGCAAACAACAGCACAGTCTGCGATCTAACACTCAAATCAATTGACACCGGGGGCAATGAGAAGGCCTTGCACCCCAACGTTCCATCAGCAAAATCAGTTAGACACACCTTCCCCCCAATCCATACTGAGTTCCCCACCTCTGTGCTGGACCGTTGAGCCTCATCAGGCTTCCATAATTGGCAACCCTTGTTGAGGGTCAATTGGCATACAATAATTGACTTAGTCCCACCTTGCCAATAGTACAAATCTGGCATTGAAAATCCTCTATTTTGAGGATGAGAATGCCAACTAACAGGAGGCGTCAACAGGCCTGGGCCTCTCCTCCCCAAGCAGGGATGTCTCTTTGGCAAGATACATGCCTCCAACTACATCAGATGATACTCAGGTGAATTGTTGCTATTGCTTAATTAATTAATGATTGGTTAACCTTAAGACATTTAGCATTAAACACAGCAAGTACATTTATCAAAGGCAATTCCAAATTTGTTATTTCTGTTACCTTAATAAATCATTTATCTTTTCAACTTTGCAAAGTTGTTTCAGTGAAGCCCCTTCAGAGGGCTCTGACAGCCAAACACTGACTCTTTCAGTGAAAGTCTGTGAGAGGACTCTGACAGGCAAACGTTGACTCTGATAAGTGGCTACACCTACACTCCTTTAGGCATAAAGCGTTGACCAAGTCTGGGACTAAGGCTGGATCCAGCCACACCTAAACACCTCTCTGAGAAGGAATTGTGAAAGCAAGGGCGTCCTTTCTGAACCTTGTGACTTAATGGGCGGGCCTTCCTCTCCAGCCACACATCAGACTCATACTCTTAACACGACAGACCCATCAAAAACAAATTAAAACCTCTATACATAAATAATTATGTAATAAATCACCACAAATATGTCAAATGAATACCATCTATAGTTGAAACCACTTTACATTAAAGGTAAATTATTTATTGCCTTCAAATACTGTATATAAGCTCAAACACTTCAGAAATACAGACTCATCAATTGTAAAGCCATCTTGTCACTTTCTGCAGAAGAACTGAGAACTACGTTCACAAGCAGCTTTTTTGCTCATAGTGTATATAATGCAATTACGCTGAAATACATACCACACAAAACAAGAATATTTTTTTAAACAATGTTCTTTTAATTACATTTATTGGAGTATTATTTGATAATATATAACTCTGTAAGAATAAGTTTCACTTTTTATTCTAGTTGGATAATTTATATATGAAAGTGCTGTGGAATAAAAGGGAAGAACATTTTTTAATCAGAAATTTTGCAGCACTGGTGAAAACTGCTGCAGCAAATTGATATCACCATTAAGAAGGCCTGGCTGTTATTTATGCTATTAGCAATTAATTAATCTTTCACAATTTCAAATTAATTGTATATATAGAAAACCAATGTAAGGAAATCTCTTCTGCAACTTTGAGATAAATTGTTACAACTTCACTGACATGAAATAATTGCATCATCTTTAGAATCACTTACAAAGCTATCCATTTCCTTTTTCAAAACGTGGAGTTAAAAACTTTTTGCACTTTTCACTTTGCCATGTTGCACACTAAGACGACAAAGACTTTCCTTCTCTTTATCACATGATGGAGATCTACAGCTAATACTAACTTTGGCTTGTGCATTTGAAGGTATGTAATTGCTGTGTGAGCATTTGATTACAACTACTGTCAACCAAAACCCATCTTTTAAAAATATTTTGCTTCATAACATCATGATTGGTTTGCTCGACAGTGCCTTCCATTCTATTGTCACCAAAAGCCATCTCATCTCCAGTTTCTATGGCCCTGTTGCATTTAAAGCACCAAAAAAGGGCACAAAATACCCTGGTACTATTGTTACTTCTCCATTAGTGTTCAGTGGGCATATATTGCTACTATGAGAAATTCGCTGCTTTATTTCGAAGTACAAGGCATGTAGTATGAATAGTTCTTGAAAATGATGATCAATAAGCCGAACATACAATAGGCTGACTTTTGGTGTGCAATTCATGCTCTCTTATTCCACGCTACTCATATATGGATTCAAATGGCAACACTGGACTTAAATAACAAAGTCTGGATTCAAATTTCAGCACTTCCGTTGCTCATCAATTTCTTTGACCACGGTTTCTGCAAGGGAAACTTACAAATTTCAGATCACTGTAACTTAACCAATGCTCCTTCACACCCTGCCCATTCACTTAAGGTTTTAGAAACTGGAATATGTCAATGTGCACATGCCTAGATGTGTGCAGAGGTGCACTCATTTGAGCGTAAATTTACTTTTAAAACAGACAAAAAGATGTTTCAAAATTTTAGACTGCATCATTTCTGTCTTCCCAGAATTTGCAATCCTGACACTAGGAGTTCCATGAGACCTCTTTAAGGAATAGATCAGAGATTTCTTTCTTGATTTGCGCTTAGAGCTTTTGACTTTCAGGACTATGGTGCTCAAGACCTAATATACCACATGTTTCAGCTACTAAAGACATGTCTGTGCTGCTTAATGTTTGGGGTCTTATTAATCTTAGAATAACAGGGGACTTAGTGTTTTTTCCTCAGACTTCTATCTTGTATGCGTCCATGGAAATAATAATCTATACTGCAGTGAGGGAAAGCAGAATGTAAACACTTAGAAATACATTTCTTTAGTTGAATTACTTCCAGATTGTCTGCGAAACAGTAAAAAGACTTCTTTTTATTTATGATCCCATTTCCTGTTATTGTGCACATGCATCTAGATGGTTCCATGATGATTGCAGAGAAGGACCTTGAACAGTTTGTACTGTTTATATTATGTGAGAGAAGAAATTTATTATAACAAGAGTCCTTCAAGAGTTGCTCTAGGTCTTGTTTTATTGATCAATACATGAATGAGCTTGATTTATATGGAGAGGGCATGTCTTTTTAAGGCTAACCTTCAAAGCTCATGTCATTGCTATACCTAGGAAGATATGTAAGGTCATGCAGTTGGGTACTACACAATGAATTTACAATACAAAATATTGTTTTGCTGTGTGTTTCATCTCATTTGTGTTATTTTAGCTCCCAGTTCTATAACAGCAACAGAAGCAAAAATTTTTTATGTCATTTTTGCATATATGTCTTTAATTCGTATCACTTTAAGTCCATGGTTCCTTTTCATTTTAAATATAAATGAATAAAACATGTCAGCAAGAACCAGACAATTATCTCTTAAAACAGGTATTTAATTGATTCCGCTTTGGTCTTGAGCAAAAACAAATAAAATCTCCAGATATCATATAACTGTAAGGCTGCTGGCAAAAGTGTCTTGCTATGTAAAGCCATATAATTAGAAGGCAACGTTGAAAATGTTCCTTAGCTGCCTCCCAAGTTGAGAACCAGAAGGCCAATGACCTAAAGGGTTTGTATGGTTATAGCAGATTCTCTTGCACTCCTCCAGGGAAACCTGCATGCTCGATTACCCCTCTGAAATGCCTCTACACCAACATGTGCAGCATAGGGAATAAATAGGAAGAACTAGAGATGTGTGTGCCGTCACAGGGCCATGATCTCTCCGCATTTACAGAGGCATGGTGGGACAGCTCTCATGACCAGATTATCGTAGATGGCGACATACTTTTTAGGAAAGACGGGCCAGCAAGGTGGAGTGGTGGAGCTGCTCTTCATGTGAGGGAGCAACTGCAATGTATCGAGCTCTGCTAGGGGTGGATGAATAATAAGCTGAGAGTTTATGGGTAAGAAATAACGGACAGGCTAATATGGGCAACACTGTTGTGGGTGTTTAGTACAGGCCAGGCCACCTAATTGGAAAAAGCAAGTCAATGAGGCCTTCTACAGCCAGCTGAAAGTAGCCTCACAGTCACAGGCCCTGGTTCTCATGGGAGACTTCAACCACCCTGACATCTGCTAGAAATAAAACACAGCTAGGCACAAATGGTCTAGGAGGTTCCTGAAGAGCCCTGATGATTACTTTTTGATGCAAGTGGCAGAGGAGCCAATGAGGAGAGTTGTGCTGTTAG
Organism: Opisthocomus hoazin; assembly: GCF_030867145.1. Classification (NCBI taxonomy): domain Eukaryota; kingdom Metazoa; phylum Chordata; class Aves; order Opisthocomiformes; family Opisthocomidae; genus Opisthocomus; species Opisthocomus hoazin. The sequence goes on from NC_134454.1 coordinate 51,174,108, forward strand.
ACCTTGTGCTGACAAATAGAGATGGACTGGTTGAGGATGTGAACCTTGAGGGCAGCTTTGGCTGCTGTGACCGTGAGATGGTGGAGTTCAGGATACTGCATGGAGGAAGTAGGGCAATCAATAGGATCAAATCCTTGGACTTCAGGAGAGCTAACTTTGGCCTCTTCAAGGACTTGCTTGGAGGAATCTCATGGGTTAGGGCTCTAGAAGGTAGGCAGGGTCCAAGAGAGCTGGTTACTATTCAAGCATCACTTCCTCCATGCTCAAGATGCATCCCCATGAGTAAGAAATCAAGCGAAGGAGGCAGGAGACCTGCACAGATGGACAAGAAGCTTCTAGCAAATCTCAGATGGAAGAAGGTCTATGGAACATGGAAAGAGGGACCAGCCACTTGGGAGGAATATATGAACATTGTCAGAGTATGCAGGGATGCAACAAGTAAGGCTAAGGTCCATGCCACCAAAGGAGGAAATCTCCTGCAAATTAATGCTCTGGGGATTTGAGACATTATTTATAAGAGTTGGTCTTTTTGAGTGAGCACAGGAGAGGAAAAACTTACTGTTTTCTCTAGACACTCTCAGCATGGTTTTGTAGTATGATAAAATTACTATCTTGGTTTCATTTGGAAAGTGACAAGTGGTTTACTGCACCTGCCAAAAGCCCCACTTCCTCTGGGACTTGAAAAAACCAAAAATGCTTAATACATTTCATTAAATTAATACTTGAGTAAATTATGCCTTAAAAATAGCATGTATCCAAATATTTTTGCCAATTTACAGCAACATCCCATTTAAAAGCTGTGTGAAAACTTATTTTTTAGTGCAACTATGCCATGAAATAGTTATAAAGAAGGTGGAACTGCTGGAAGCTTCTCAAGCAGAAGTATTTACATGTCACCTTGAGCATGGTGTATGTGCTATATTCTTCACAAAATACAGATGTGTCCAGGATGGATTTCTGGGTTGCTATTACTAGATAATTAACATAAGAAAACTTCATTGCTATATATTCAATTTTATATGGTGACTGTGAGAAAATATTTTCAGTGGAAAGAAGTCTGAAATGCTCTCTGAGCCACATTTATTTATACAGAGAATGTGCCTTCTTTGTTTAAAGCATGTGGACGTACCTGAAAAATAGCATCGAATCAGCACAGTAGTTAGTTCAGTCTTTTACACTCATAGGTAAGTTTCTTTGATCCCACTTTTGGTTTTGGTAAAAAAAAAAAGCCTATCTGAAAAATCAAATGCAAAAACCAGCTTTGTTTCTAACCTCCTCAAATCTGTGAAGTTTTCTTGTTTGACCAGGAGGAAGCAAGAGTTCACTACTGATCAATCACTGCTGCTGAAATGTGTTTTGAGAATGCCACCTGAGAAGTGAAATTACTGGCACGCATGTTCTGTCCAGCATAGAAGTTGGGCACATATCATTTACGTAACAACTACTGCTATATCTCTGGGCAGCTCGTTGTGCAAGACAAAACAGTGAGATTCCCTTCTAAAAGGTAAAATTCTCTGATCTTTTCTTTCATAGGTGAGAGCGGTTTGAGGAATTGTAAGGGCTATCTTAGCAAGAAAAAAGGTGGGATAGCAATGATTATACAGACCTGATGTGTAGAAACAGCTTCTTGCGACCTATCCCATATGGAAAGCAAATTCTGTTTTAAACAGCAAGCAACAAAACTAAGTTGGTTCAAATTACAGAATGCAATTCTTTACAGAACGTAATATGCGGGTGTGATAACTTCCAGCTCAGCTTATGTTTGGAATATCTTGTTCTTTCTGGCAGGAGCTCAGGGCCAACTTCCTCATTTGTCATCAAGTGCTCTGATTTGAAAGGCCAAGTAGAATTAGCTAGTGGGGCCTGCCATAAAGCAGTCACTCAAGACTGCCATGTGTGAGGAGCAATTAGTTCTTAAGGAATAGTAGGACAGCATGGATGCTGTATGTCTGTGATTATGAACGAACTTTTTCTAAATGCAGGGATCTAGGTTGTGATTTTACACATGAAAGGAAAACAAAGCTTTTTAAATGCTATTCAATGAAAATGTTTAAACTTTCCTTTCAGGTGTGAGAGCTTCTCAAAGACAATTGATGAATACTGGCAGCAGACAGAATGGGAAAAAGCCCCACACCAAGTAACACTAATTAAGCCTTCCATCAGCTTTAAACTGTGGCATGCTTAGAGACCTTCTTCATTGTTTAATATTTTATCTTTGTTCAAGCAGATAAATAGTATTATATCATAAATACATATAATAGAAATTACATAATAAACAATGTATGAGATCTTGATTACCAAGATTTTCCCATCTCTCATAACTTTGTTTATCAGGCTTCATACTGGCGTGTTGGATAAGCCAATTAATTTCAGCACAATATTTGCAAAGCCCTCCCCTGCAATTCTAGTCTTGAGATGTCTTTTGAAAATAAGCAGGAATGGACAACTCTCTCTTACAAATTTTCACAAAGATTCTTCCTTAACAAAACTTCAGTGATCTTTTGAATCCTCTCTTTCAGTATTCATGCAAGACTGTGGGACATACGACCCACCAGAGAGTACTTGTGGTTGTAAACCACACCTTGTTTGGGAGGCTCATTTAACAAGCAGACATCCACACACCTGCAGCCAGGCTCACTAGATTTCAAAGGCCCACCAGGCAGATTCAGCAGTCCTGTCCCTCCACCTCTCTGCAGCCAGGTCCATTGTAATTGGAAGTAACCCACCAACTGTTGTGTCTAGTGTATCACCCATCAACTGTTTGTTCAGTCAAGAAAGTATGTGGCACTACACTCTAAGGACAGTAGGGAATAAATGAATTTATTTATCTATGTACATTTATTAGTTGTTGGTTGAATACATGTTGCAGCTGTTTTCTGTAAATCCACCTTTCACCACTATGCAGGTTTTGTTCTTGTGTGTTTCTTCTCAATTGCAAAAAAAACACAATTCCTGGGAAGAACCACCTTGAAAAAAAACAAGAAAGAAAGAAGAAAATTAACATTTATTATAAAAAAGGACAAATATTTGAATGGAACATCTAGCGATAGAAGAAGTAAAAATATTTTTCAGACTGGCTGTACACAGATGCAAGAAAATTCTTCTAATTTATACTAGCTCAAAGATCAAGCTGCCACTGATGTTTAATGACAGCATTGCCTCCTCAATTTTATTGATTTTACTATGAAGATTGACAACAGTAATCCTCATGTGGCTACAGCAGAATTTATCTTGGACGGACTCTTCTATGGTCTAATTGTTTTCACATAATTCTCTAGACTATATGAAAATCTGCAGCAATGACTACATAAAGATCGCAGTCCAAGCTTAGACATAAGACTCAAAAACTCTTTTTAAGCAATAAATAGAAATTAATGTCAGAAAATATAGTTTATCCCAATGGCTTTTGACTTAAACGACAAATAATTAATCTGCTCTTATTTGCTCCCCAATTATTTACCAAGAAACCCAAAATAGTGCAGAAATGCTACAACATAGAGGAACACATGACAATACAGAAAATGCTTGATTTTACTAACTCTGCTATCTTGTTACACACTTCTGCACTAAAATCTGACTTGTGCAAAACCTAAGCAGATTTGATTAAGTACTTTTTCAGTGATGGAGCCACAATGCTTAGAGACTGCTTAGAAACACTTACAGACTAGACGGAAACCTAGGTTCAGAAAACATACATTCATCTAACTGATTTTGAATCAATTAAAAGCATCTCTGAAGTAGACACGTGAGATAATAAATATCAAAGGGTAGAAAGAGGTGCAGAAGAAAAGCGGTCCTCCTCTGTCATGAAGAGCTGACAAAGTTATATGGTCCCTCCTTTTCTGAATAGACCCTGTGAAGGAAGAAGCAAGCATCTAGGACCCTTTGTCCAGGGACAAATGATTCTGCATTTTCAGTCCTGAACAGAACTTCAGTTTCAGAAAACAAACAGTACTTTTGTGAGTTACTGGAGAAAAAATTACACCTTTCTCTTGATATCTATTAAACATCTATCTGTATTCTGTCATTGATACGTGTGTGTATGGAGAATAGATGCATGCACATCTCTATGAGAAATAATCCTTCAACATCTTCCTAAAAGGGTTTTCTGTATGCCTTATTACCATTACATGAGTTAATAGATTGTTGCGAGGTAAAGATGTTATTGTGAATCCATTACCTTTGCTTAGATTCCAGACTTCGTTGTTTTACACAGTAAAGAATAAAAGCCCAATGAAAGTAGCATGAACGACAAAAAGTGAAAAATCAGAATTGCTGTGTCTGAATTGTTTCCTTAACATGAATCAGGGGATTTTCACTGGGCTACTTCTTCAGGTAAAACACCATGTGCAGAATGCTTCTGTGAGTCCTATAGACAAACATACTTCACCTAATTGGGTCAAAACACTAGATTGCTTTAAATACTGGCTGAGTTCTTAACTGTCAAGTCAATTTAAGATTCAAAATCACCATAACTAGTCGTAACTTAAATCTATGCAAAATAATCTCAACTTCACAACATGAGTTAATTTCACTTACTTGTTTAACTACTTTGAATGTTTTGATTTATTGATTTTATTTTTAATTTATTGGCTTTTCTTTCTGTAGATTAACCACATGTGTGTTATATTATCTACTTGCTTTTTAATAAATTCCTGTAAATTACATACATTGGCTTACTGCACCAAACTGCAGCATGGGTTATGAACTCTGAAGGCACAAGTTCACTCAGATATTCATCTTCTTTTAGGCCCTGATTCCAAACCAATATCAAAGTGCAACTGTGACTACTTTAAGGAGAACTCAGAGAAAAGCACTGCTGAGTGAACTGGAAAGCCATCATCACATTTTCCTCCCTTAATCAGTAGCAAGAGCTGTTAAATTTTTTAGACACTCATATCAGCTGTGGGCAATCTGAAATGACTTCTCATCCTAAAGACAGACATGTGAGATCAGATTTGCACTTGGAGACCTTAAGTCTACTCTCAGAGTAGTGCAGTGAACCTTTCCAGAGGTCTGACTGTTGAACTTCGGATAGTCTTGTGAAAAAGCACTAGGTCATATTTGCTTTGAGATCTAGTTATCTCTAGGAAACACTATGCTTTGAGGTGGAAGGTGGGACAAATAGTCATGGGTCTGCTCAAGTTTCCTGGTGTCAGAGCACCAGCTGACTTTGATGCCAGAAAACAGTGAAGAATTTTCAAATTTTTAGAGATACTTAGAGATTCTTATATCAAACAAGATAGTACCAGTAATCCTCAGCCGAACGATTCTCTTTCCAAAGCTTCTGCTGCTCAGCTATTTGTGCTTAAAGAGGAGACTAGTGATGCTGAATTCCTTCAGCAGCTGCTGCCTGTGACACATGCCAGCCCAGGGTGTCAAGAGCCTCTGCCTTCTTCGCAGAGCCAGCCCAGCATCAGCCCTGGTCTCTGGCCAGCACTGCTAGGGAGAGGGGTCTTTGATTTTAAATCCTGTCACCAAATGTTGCCTCTGGCACATTTTGAGTATGAGAAATTGGATTACGTAACAAGGCCCACCTCCAGCCTTTGCTGCCATGCCATTTCTTTAAAGAGATTGAACCTGAGGTAGGAGGCTAGGAAAGAACCTGACAAAATCTCATGTCTTTGGAAATTATTTCTTCCCTCCCGCCTTACTCTTATTCATAGTATCAAGAAGACAAAAAAAAAAAAAAGAATTTAAAGAGGTCAGGCTCTGTTCTTAAAAGATAAAAGGGAGCAGCAACATTTCTGAGCACTCTAGTAAGTTCTGGGACCAGGGAAGAGCAAAAGGCCTGAACACGATCAAAGATACAGTGGCTGTAGGTAGCAAAAGCTTTGTCTTTTTCACTTTGCCATCTGTTTCTGGCCCAGGGGAGGGCTGGCTTCTCCTCAGCTGCACCGGGGAGGAAGGTCATGTCGCAAAGTGCTTCCTGTGGCGTCAGCTGCAAAACGGCAGTCATTTCTGTTAAGCTAAGTCCATCAATATCCTGGCTGATGGCAAGTCTGAGGCAGGCAATGCCAAACGTCTTTGGCCACAGTGGAGCTTTGGACAAGCTCCCTTTGGCTTGAATTTCCTCTTTTTTAATGTTTCTTTGTCCCTTTTGAAAGGGGATGGAAAACTGCTTAAAAACTGACAAGTCTATGCAGAAGTGCTGATGTGCAACCTGCTGCCACTTGGGGAAATAGTCTTTGTCTTGATTATCTAAAGCCATTAGGAGGAATCAAAATCTGCCACAGTTATTAACGCTACCAACAATTACTGCCTTCTTAGATGATCTGTAAAAACGTTCCAGTCAAACAGAAAGCTAGATATGGTGAGCAAAATGGGAAAGTAAGAAAGAATAAGAACTAAAGAAGTAAGACATTTCTTGTAAGTTTGTGTTTTACCATATCTGGACATTAATATTGGAATTGTAGAGTATATCTTCAGGATGACCTGCAGAGCAAAATAGACAAGACATTCAGGACTTTTTCTGTTTAATTTCTGTTTAATAATTTAGTTACATTATTTATGAGTAAAGTATGGGAAATTCTGCCTGATTTTTAATAGGCTCCAACTACTCTCCAGTCACAACGTTCAAAATTTCTCAGTTTGTCTCAGGTTGGAAGCATACTGCAGGGTTGGGAGGTGATGTTTCTGACACTGAAAAAGCTCCTATGGAGCTAAGAATTAAGACTAATCATGTTAGGTATTTACACACTGAAATAAATACCTAAGAGATTTAATCTTTCCAGACCTACATGTCTTTAAAAGACTTAACTGTATTCTTTTCAGTGTGAAAGTATAAGTTATTAGATTTTCTTACACATCTTCCCAAACTTACGCCTCTTTAAAAATAGGCATTTAAACATACCAACAACATTAATCAGGGGTTCCTATGTTTCCTTTTAAAGCGGATCTCTATCAACTCTTTAACATTCACCAGGATACCAGAATCAAATCTTCTAATGAGGAGCCTGAGTTGCTCTTCTTCTTTCACTCTTCAGCATGGTATTTCTGTTAGCTTTTAAGATAGAATTTCACGTGACCAGGCTAAGATGTGACTAAACTAAGAAGTTTTCCAACAAACAGGTATAGTACCTTTACACTCCCAGCTCTGACATAAGAGGAAGGCTGTGTGATCTGAATCTTGTGATAACAGTGATGTTAGGCTTATTCTGTAAAATTGCTTATTCTCATTATTGCCCAAGCAGTGGGAATTCATAGCCCTTGTCCATTTCTAGATCTATTTATGTATTTTAATTTTTATAATTATTCCTTGGAGAATTAGGTCTTGAATGGAAAAACTCTATATTCTATTAATTTGTTTTCCTCCTTCTCCTATTCTTTTCAAAGTTCTCTTTTGGCATTAAAAAGTTATTGCATTCTTTAGTATTTAATTACCAAGATTATTAACACAAAAACTGGGATGTGCTGATAACTCAGAGCATTGGACTAATCCAAGTATTTAAAAGCGCTTTCTTTTTAGTGAGAAATTAAAATCCCAGTCCATTCACTTTTGCACAACTATTACAGGAAAATTGTTTAAAGTGAACTGTTAAGCTTAATAAATTCTAAACACTAAAGACACATTAGGAGCTGAATTTGCAGTAAATCTCTGCTGTTCTCTTTCCTAATTACATCAGAAAGCATTCTGCTTTCCTCTCATTTTTCCACATATCTTTCTGCATACATTTACACACCCAGACTACTCAAATAAACAGTGAAGGCAGACATGAAAAGTTATAGGTGCACGAGTTTCCAGATAAGAACTGCCATCTCTTGGATCAGTGCTCCACCTAGCCTAGCATCCTGTTTGTTGGTAACCAGGAGCAGACACAGAGGGAAAAATAAAACAAAGAAAATGCCTATAATGTGGTCCTTTTCCCCGGCATATCTTCACAGCATCAGGTGACTATACTTGATGGTTTCTGTGCTTAATAGCTGTGTTGGACTTACCCTCCATGAATTTCTCTAATCTTTTTTGATAAGCAAGTACATTCTTAGCCTCTACCTGAATCTGGAGTGTTGAATTCCACAGAATAATCCTTATCTTCCTGATTTTAATCATTACTTCATTAAATCTTTCCAATTCATATTTTTTAGAAATTCTGTTTGCTGATCTGAGCGGACTAAAAGGTTTTACTTGTGTTCTGCTATGTTATTACCTGGTCACGAACCACTCCCCCAACATTATCCTTCCGTCTCACAAGCTCATTTTTTTACTGTATGGATACCTGGGACAAAGTTAAAAACAGACACAAAATTTGGACTCATAGACAGGTAGACCCAAGAATTTTCATTTTCAGCAATGTCAAGATTTTCACTTAGGCCTATCTTTGCTGAACCATTCCTTAGTATATTACTGAGCTATAATGTCATCTGAAGTACCAGACTAGCATCTCATTCTAAAATATGCTGGTATTTCCCATCACACAGAGACACTGGAAGTTCCTAAACTGTTACCCTTACTTTGATTTTCTTCTGCCAAGAACTAGTGTCTTCACAGCATCTTGAGAAGAAATGATGACTCTTAACATCTAGATTTATAGTATCTATTGCTTGAACTAAGATTGAAGTAAGACTAGCTAAAGATTAAACCATGAGACAAACAGGGTTGGTCACCTAATATGAAACATTCTGAAGCCTCAAATATATATTTAGCAATGCAATATGAGTCATAATTAAGATTTTCTGAAGAGACAAAAGGGAAAGAGCGCTCCAAATCGTGCATTAAACACTTTGATTCAGGTAGCTTTTCCTTTTATGAATTATGAACACTTATGTATTTTAATACCACAACTAATGTAGTTTTAGAGACATTATTTTGTCTCGAAACTTTGTAGTAGATATAAAAAGAAAACCCACACCTTTAGAACCACAGAAATAAATAGATGTATAAAAATATGTTATTTACTTATTACTTCTGAGCAGTATCTTCAGAGACCTTTCAGACTACTGAATTATTAATTGTGTAGGCACAGCAAAGAATCCATTTTATTATTCTTTCAAAAGTCCACAACAACTCTTACTGACACATTTCAGCTTATTGGGTCAAGGCTTGTACTGAGAATCTTTAGCTTATGGATCACTGATTTGGCAGACTGTAATAGCTTTAGCCTGACAGGTCAAAGTCAATGTATCACGCCTCTTTATATCTAGCTCCAGGAAAAAAAAGCCCCCAACTATGCCCAGGAACAGAAACATTGGTTTTATCTGGCTATGTTCTTGAAGTATTTAAGCCATATTTCAGCCTGGACTTATATTATCTCAGTTCATTAGGTGACTATTCACCAGTAAGACGTTTTAAAAAAGGAAAAGTCATATAAGGCATTACAGTGCCATTATATTAATGCCAATACAAGGACAATGATTTATTTATAGAAGCAAAGCCAAACAAAATACACTGCCCTGAAAAGAATAAGTACAGGGCTTTGCTTACCTAAAGTCATATGAAGTTGTCTTGTTTATTTTGGTACTTGCTGATATAAGTAATTAAATGTGATTTGGCCTTACAAATTACTTGGTGATAAATTACCTAATAGTCGAGGAATAAATTTCCTGCTCTATACTATACACGTAACCAGGTATCACCATTTGCTAAACACGGCAGTAATACAGCTCTTCTTCTAAGATCATGGCAACTATTTACCCACTTGGACCTTTTGTAGTCCTATACTAGGACAGTTACCTAATGCAGATAGCAGCTATGAGAGATCGCTTCTCCTCCCTCCTTCTTGGGGTGCCACAAATTACTGAGTGTAAAACATGATTTTAAGAAGAACCTCTGATCCCTTCTGCCAGTCAAATCTGGCTAACTGAGACTCATCTTTGCAGACTATAGCGTCGCTCCTCAGTCCTACAAATATCAGGACAGCTTTCAGCCCCTTGTTAAACATCTTACAAATGAACTGGCCTAGAAAACACGTATGCATACACATTATATATTTGCCCTCTAAGCACAAATATGTAAATCTGCATCTTCTGAGGATTCCAACAGAATTGCATTTAAGAAATAGTGCCTGTATTTCTTTCCAATTTTCCTACCTGCGTGAGATCACTTCTCAATACCAGTAAGTATTTAAAGAAGAAAAAAATAAAATTAAACAGCATCATAAATCATTCAGCAAATACCCCAACTCTATTCATAGCCATACATATGTTGCCAGTAATGCAGATAAATATAGAGTCATAGAAATATACACACAGACTTTGAGAAAATATGCCTCCAGACAGAAACATATTGTGCATATGCAAATAACTGTCTGGCACTGAAGCTTTGCCCTTTAGCATTCACTTAACTGTATCTCTTTCCTATGCCTGCTCAATCCCGTTTTTCCATCTGTTTATTTTTTTCAAACCTTCACTTAAGAATATGGCACAACCTCTCAAAAATCAAGAAATATGGTTCTTCATATATAACTGTCAGGTATAACATACAATATTGCTTGTGGGAGGGAAAAAAGATACAGAGAAGGGTACGTTCAAATTTTCCTGCGAAGGTTACAGGAAATGGGTTTTATCTGTTTCGTCCGAACAGTGATCATTCCTGGTTAGATTTCAAGTCTGGTTGCTATACTTTAAAGAAATTGTATAATCCAGGCCTTGCGATCAGCTTTCTTAATTTATTTCCCTGAAATGACAGGCCTGGCAAAGGCAGGCTGGCCTCTCAGATGTCTGGATTACACTGTAGCTATGGAAACAGGTGTTAAAGTGCTATGAATTTCAAGTTACACTGATATCCTGCACATCACGTTCTGTACTGATGACAGGTTATTTTACATGCTGACCAATACAACAGCATCAATCTTACCAATTTATAGAAGACCATCAGGTAAGAAAGTCGCCGTGCTGAACTTGGGGATCTTTCCCCAGGTTTTACGTTCGGTATGTTCCTGTGCACGTACGGGCTAACACACACAGATGTAGGAGCAGTACCTGCTACCACCCTCTTTCCAAAGTCTGCAGACCAAGACGTACAGGTGCCTGAAGCTGACTTGCAATAGGCTTTCCAGCTTAACAAGTATTTACCTTATTTTTCTTTCTCAAAGGAAAACAGCTTGTAGTCTATCCTCACATGGAGCACTGACTCCGGTCTGAAGCCCTGCAGTCCTTTCCATAGGTTTGCATGAGGCTGTACAAAAACAAGAAAGCTGGGATAGGGGAGAGGAACAGAACCAGACAAATGCCTTTTGCTTTGGTAGAAAATAGCCTGTGGTAACAGTGATCACCCTCCCCGCCTCCCTCCATGACTTCTGTAGCAGCAGCAGCAGCAGCAGCAGCAACATGAGGGACCAGGCAGGACCCTGCTGCCACGTCCCATTGTCCTGCAGAAAATTCCATTCAAAAAACAGCATAATGCATTACTACGATTCTTCAGCAAAAATGGTGGAGTCAAGAAATAGTTTCTGTGTAATTTTGCATCCAGATTAATAGCTATGAAAGTTACCAAGTTTTCAAAGAGATATGCCTGGTCTCACCCAGGCTTGATCTCACCATCTTTTATTTTGGTACACTCCATGTTGTCACTTACCTTCTCCTTCACAGTCATGTTTTTTGGTGAAAGATTTATGCTACTCATGTGTATGTACATTCTCCTAGCAGCTCAAAACCTGCTTCTCCTTTGTGCCACGCAGTCCATCCAGTCCCTTCTGAACCTGCCTCCACTGTCAGCGGGGCCTTTTTTTCTTTCCTGGTATTTATTATCTTATCAGTATCTCTTATTCATAGCAACATAAATAGTGATGAAGTCAGATTTGGTGTCAGACTGTATCTTTCCTCCTTGAGGTTTTGTAAACTGAAAAGCTTTCTCTTCTTGTAAGAGCTGGAATACGTCTCTGAAACTAAGATTATGTAGGCTGAAAATGTACACTGTTGTTTGCATATAAAGCAACCTTTCTGAAGTTTAGTCTAAGATTATCTTTTGAAGTGTGATGAAACAATAAGCACCCTGAAGAATTTAAGAAATGTGAAGATTTTGCTATGCAGCTACAAAATTCCTGTATAAAAATATCAGTGGGAAAATATAAGTGAAATTGGTCCAAAAGAAATGAAGCATATCAGAAATCAGGTAGCAAAATGTGTGAACTACATTTCCAAAGATGATATGAGCTGCAGCCTGAAATCCTCTATCCAAAAACCTAAACAGAATACAGAGCCTGTAGAACTGTGAATGGCCGTACCTCTTCATATCAGTTCGTACTGATTTTAAGCAACACGCCCCTGGAACAGCTCACTTGTCTATTTTACATAAACACAGATGAAACAACATACAGCTGGTTTTTCATACGGTGGGTGCCTCTTGGCACAGAACTGGAGTAAGGCCAAAGACTTTTGTATATGGCATAGCTTGACTGCTATATGAAAATATTTCCAGGTGTTAGCAGTCTTGAACTGACTTCAGGGTAGAGGAAAAAGTCCGCACACTGATATGAACTTCAGAGTTATTTATTTCTCTGAATAAAATATTTTATAAATGAAAAGTAAAAAGGATTGTTTCCAAAATTGTGAAATATACATGCTGGGAAGTCAAAGCTAAGGTGAGGATAGTCTTCATATTTCCCCCTCTAATGTTAAGAAGGATAATATACCAACTAAAAGCAGAATGAGAGAAAAGGAACTTGGTCTCTCTTGCTCATGTAGGCAATATCATGTAAGCAAATAGAACACACAATTATTTACTTTCAATAATGCTTATATTTGCATTTGCACCACTAGATGAAAAATATCTGAAGGCCTTTCTTGTTTTGCCTCACTTTTAAACCCACTCTGGTTTTACACCAACAGGGACATCCACTTTAGTATAACAGAAATGGTATGCATATCTTCCTCAATGCATTAACCAAAAATGAGCTAGTGAAACACAAGCTTTCAGTAGTCACAGCCTTGTCTGGTGACATATGTGAACTCTCTAAGCTAATGATATTGTTTTTTCTCAGCTATTCATATTTTAAAAAGCATTACCCATATGACACAGCAGGGTCTGCTTTGACTGATCGCAGCAGGAACAAGCATTTAAAGTCCAGTTCAGTTTTCAGATGCTTTTCCCCATCCAAGGTCTTAAGAGCTGGTGTTTCAAAAGACTTCTGTGTGCAGACAAAAGATCTTAGATCCTCTGCCTCTATGGCAACTGAAGTCTTAAAAAGCACTCATTTCTTCTACACATAATCCATCTGAATGGCACTTTTTGCATTATTATACCAAATCAATCCCTTCCCTAAGGAAAACCTGATTCTGTTACGTCCAGTCAGAATAACTACAGCACATGACACATGGTTTACTCCAATAATTCCCCATTAATCAGCCTGCATTGGTTTTAGGCATGGGTCCCAGAGGCTAATGAATGGATCGTTAAATCTACTGCGCAATCAATCCCCCAGAGTATGCCCATTTTTTGCCACGTCACTTGTTTAAGGAAGCATTCTGTTTAATGGCAAAGACAGAAATTATAAGCTCAGGAGAAGATGATGCAAACAAATAATCTGTTTTTTTGGAATCCTCTCTGCAAGTATTTGACAACAAGATGAGGAGGGTGAGAAAAATAGTGAGGGAAGACTGATTTTGAAAGCTGTATCATAGACACATTTAACTTTTTCTTTGAAAAGCGGTTATTTGATCTCCCTCAAACACTCACGCTCATTCCCTGCAGGAAACTAGAGATGCCCGTCTGGGTTGTGAGAGATCCACTACACACACGAAGTGTTAAATATCACTGGCTCCCGCACAGAAAATGTCATCATTCCCACCTCCCAGTTGGTATCTTTAAATAGCTCACTTTATTTATGGTGTACATAGTGTTAATATCCTTCAGTTGCTCTGTTTTCAAGGATGGAAAAGCAGTTGCTAAGCATTTCTAAATGACAGCCCCAGGGTTCATTAAAAATATGGCAAACATTTGCTAAGCTCATTAAGTGCAATTTTTGTGTGTGTGTGTATCAGATTCCTCCTCTGCATGTTATGCGTGACCAAACATCTATTAACCCTAATCCCATTGATGAGTCTGATACATTCAAACCAGCAATTAGACAAAACAAAAGGGATATTTATTGAGAGACTCATAAATGGGCTTTCATATTGGTCTAAGCTGTTGCAAAATGACAGTTTAATTCCCTTCTGTTAATCCCCACCTACTAGAGTACTCCCTTTGTTTGATTATAGGTTGTCAGATTTAGGGATTCTGATTGAATCAAAATTTGAAGTAAACTAGAAATACACAATAATTACACTTCCTAAGCACTGCTGCCTACTGTATAAGCAGAGTGAATGCAACACAAGTTTAAAAAGAAATCAAAGAAAAAAGGATTTCAAAAATCAGCTGCTTATAAAAATAAAGGTATATATTGCCTCCACTTAAATACAGAAAAAAAACACTTCTGTTTTGCTGTACTGTAACACCTTTTGATACTGTTACCTGTTAAGCACAGTTTTTGTAGAACCAAGAGCTTTTCTCCACAGCCACAGAGAAGGCATCTCACCTTTCTTAAACAGAATGACCTTTCTAGCCCATAGACATGTGCTTCTCACATGTCTTATCAACCACTATGAAGCACAGACATTATTATGAACTCTGCAAATTATTTGCAGTTTAAACTGTCAAGCAGAGAGTCCTGTATGGAAAAACTCGAAAAATATTTGTTAAGAAAACATCTGTTAAGAAAACTTCTGCCTGTTTCTTAAGCAATGCCTACAACACTATTGCATGACTTCTCTGTAACACTTAAGGGTGCAGGAGCTGGTGTTGATCTATACAGCATGAGCTGGGCTGCTGTGAGGAGGGATCATTTATGCTGTGACAAACTAATATTATGAAGTTTTCACAGCACAATGACAGGGTTTTGCAAGTGAAAACTTCTGAGCTTTAGGTAGTATAAAACAAATAAACAAAAGTATTAAAATTCCTTAGATAACTTTTTCTTAAAGTTTTTGTCAAGAAAAATATTGCTTTCTACTGAAGAGATTTTTTTTGAAGGCAAGAATATTATGGCTGAATTTTACACCTACAAAAAGGAAGATCATTAATAATGTGAAGTCATTCTCAAATATCTCCTCTGGTTTTTCAATAATCCAACTTCTTACTAACCAAAGCCTTCTAAAAAGGGATCGTACAATCTTCAGAGGGAAATAGTCACATTCAGGAAAGATTTTTAATGAATTATTCTGAGTCCTGTTAAACCAGGAGGGAAGCAGCTCCTCATCTCAGAAGAACTGTAATACTTATCTGCAGAGAAAATATTTGTGTGTGTATGTAAATAAACACAGAGATGGTGTCAATCACGGATTTTCAATTGTGTTTTAAAATCTCTTTTTTTCCCTAAAAGCTTCAATGAAAAGGAAAATAATTTGCTTTCCTGTAGAAGAAGCTGCTTCTACAGGATATAATGTTATACAGTAGTCCTTTCAATCTACTAGTGTGTACTACTGACCTAAATCTTCTATTTAGTTATTCAGAAGATGTCTAACAGAAAAATACTACCTGACATTTCTGTTACCCACTCTATATCGCCAAACCCACAGATTTATCCCCTCTCATATGCTGATAGTCCTGTGATTCCAACAAATCATGTGTACAGGAACACCTCCCACCTAAGCTGCCAGCTTCTCTTTCCCTCAATACGAACAGTATATCACCATTTCACAGAGGCATAGAATAGTTTGGGTTGAAAGGGACCATTAGCATATTTTCAGTAATTATGCTAAAACTTTACCACATAGCAAAGGCAGCTGAAAAGTCCACTGTGCAAAGGGACTCCCTGGTTCTGTAGTGTGTGTACGCTTGGATATATTTCAGCTTTAAAAATATTCTAGCTTCAGCTTGCCCCACTTCATAACTCTAGTGGAAGGAAAACAAATCAAGATTTTTTAATAACCTAAAATCAATAAGACATAGCCAGCATTAATGCCTTAACATTTACTGCATTAAGTAGTAGTTCTTGTTACATGAGGTTTTTCAAAACTTAAAATTTTACTTCATTAATTAATATTATCTATGGATAACTTTCTCACTATTCCTTGCCTATGGCTTTGAAAATTTGATGGTGTGCTTTGCCTTAATAGATATTAAGCTCAGAAAACTTTGTCTTTGACATAACTCTCAGCACAGAATACGAGACTCTGACCACTCCTGAGAAAAAGAGGTGCAAGGGGTGATCAAGGTCTCAAAGTCCATGAAGTTATTTTTTATCTGGTACTTTTGGTTTTATACTTCTTGAGTTTTAAAACAAAACTGGAACCAAAAATTTCACTGGGTATTCCATAACATTCTTTATGCTGTATTTTACCTTAGGTACAAGTTTCAGGCCAAAGTTGTTTACTAAGCGGATTACTGCAAGGTAATAGAAGCATGTACAAGTAAGGTCATGTCAGTGGCACTGAGAACAGGATACAGAATTGGTGTAAGAGATTACAGTTTAAATGTCTTCTATTTGCAAGCTTAACTAGTCTTTCACATATGTCTTTTACTTTTTTTTTTTAGATTTGTCTTTTTACAATTTGAAGGAGATGGACAAAAAGAAAGAAGCCCTCAGTCACACAAAATTACCTGAGTGCAAAGTTCAAATGACATAACAGCATCTGCATTTGTATAAAAAAGCAATTTTTCAAATTGGTTACCTGTCATACTAAATGCTGGAGTTAGTAGGCACCAATGGACAAGCAAATCTTCCATATGCTTCGTACTCCAGCATACAGGAAAGGAATTATGAGATTTTAAAACCAGAAGCAAGAGACCACAGAATATTTTTGTGTACAGAACTTTGCTTTCAATTTACGCTTAAGCCACGAGCAAAAAGTTCCAGTAAGAAAAACGAAAAGCAGATTCTGTGTCCATCTTTACCTTGAGACATCTTACAACCCCTGTTGTCCGTTCTGCCAAAAGCATACAGAACAGAGAACAGCACACAGATAGTGTAGTAATTAACTCACTCATTCTCTGGATGTAGTAAATAATGAATTAGCCTAAATTAACTTACCACGAGACTGTCCCACAAGGACATGGCATAGACAATCAAGTGCAACAGAAAACATGGATAAACTTCTTTCCCTAATTTTCACTTTCTCTTCTAAATATTAATCTTTAAAATAAACTCGTAAGAATAAGGTAACATTGGATCATAAGATTGTTGTCCCCTAGACTCCAGGAAATTATTTATACCATGTAATACTAAGAAAACTTATTTTCAGCCACACTTTCTCTCAGTTATGATATTTTAACACTTAGAAAAAACATTATTTCACTGTTTCTAGTGTCATAGCTGGATGGCAGTCTCTCATGTCTCACTGTTTCATTTTTTTCTTTGTTTTTCTTTGCTTTGCAGCATTCACTTGAAGTATTTGCCATGGGCATAGCTCATAGTACCACCACATTAGACACTGCTTTTCACTGAGACTGTCCTTAGACCCTTGTCAAATTGTAAACATATACATTCATGGGCATCGTCAAAATCCAAACCATGAAGGTATATCACTGCAGATAGTTTCGCAGAAATAAATATTTGAAAATGTCTGGTTTAACATGTTGGATGTCCCCTTCCTTCCTACTGAAGATTATGTTTATTTCCAAAAATTTTGTTAACTTACTTCTGAATATTTTTAAAGTATCTGAGGCACTATTGCTAATCTTCTGTCAGAAATAGGATTCAAAAAAAGAGTGATAAATGTCTCTAATGGTTTTCACACATATGGAGGTGCAAGAAGCATGAATGAGGATAAACAAGAACTGTTGGTGAAGTCGGCAAAATATTTGAACACCAGTTTCTGTGCCTTTCTTGACAAAGAGAAAAATGTTCACTAGGCTATTATACAGCTTTCCCAGTAAAATCTTCCCATTATGAGTAATTATGTGTTTGACACTTTAACTCAGTTTCCTTTCAGAAACAGAATCTTTTAAACAGGATTTTTAAAGACAGAAGGGGTGGTCCAGTATCAAGTGGGACTTCTGTACTAAAAAACTAGTTTGGGAATACTACAAGGATAAGAGTAGTATACACTTACACAGACATAACTCACTTGTTCAGCAAGTGGTGAATTTTGAGCTCTTGATCCTACTGGCCTCTGTTTCCCTTCTTCCTAGTTATATCTGGCAATATTGTCTGAAAGTAAGAGCTTTTATTATTTTAATGAAAGAGTGCCTCAGTTTTAATGGAGAAACTTGGAAGCTTCTTATATACACCTCTGCATTAGAAGTAAAGCTGTATTAGAAGTGTTTGTGTAGCAGATTTTTTTGTGGGGCAATTTCACATCTTACTGGAATCATTTTTCAGTACAATTCACAAAACGTAAATGTTTGTTAGGAAAAAAACCAGCACAAAGTAAAAGTTGCACCTACAGATCAGCTGTCTCAAAAGGGCAACATACTCGGATGTGGTAAAGCCATCCTTTGTATCTCCATGCTGATGTGTCCATAAAGCACCATGTGAAGTGTAGCTGTGAATAACCCTTTCTCTTTTTTTGTCTTTTGCTGTAGATATAGTTCACTTTCCTAGCAAAATCCAGCCAATCTATTTTCCTAACAAACAAAGAAGTTACATTGCTCTAAGAGCAAAGCATTGCCTAACCAATATCTACAAGCATTTATTAGAATAACAAAACAGAATTTTGCCTTCTGCAGTATCTTGCCTGAAGATGCATAGAAGTTTTGCTTCTAAGAATTATTTCTGTAATTGTTCCTCGATGAGCTAGTTTGCACAGAGATCTTTGAAATTCTCCTTGACATAAATACAGTATAAGATGCTCTTTCACTGCACCTCTCACACATTGCTACTTGTCCAGAGGCACTTTACTATCCCACAGTAAAAAACTAAAACTCTATTTTACTGGTTTACGAATATTCATGAAGCATTTTTAGCATGTCTGGCTTTAATTACACGACAGAGTTAAGAGATTTACTTTTTTTCTTGTTCCGAAAGAAAAATGCCTGTTAAAGAACGGAAAAAATATTGACAAA
Source organism: Opisthocomus hoazin (assembly GCF_030867145.1). Classification (NCBI taxonomy): domain Eukaryota; kingdom Metazoa; phylum Chordata; class Aves; order Opisthocomiformes; family Opisthocomidae; genus Opisthocomus; species Opisthocomus hoazin. The sequence goes on from NC_134454.1 coordinate 51,193,027, forward strand.
GAGCCTCTGGAAAAATTCAGATTTAGACACTGAATCCAAAGATAACACAAGCAGTATTTCAAGAGCTAAGCTGCAAATGGAAATCCACCTTTTTGTATATGATAAAACATTAACAAAAAAAAAAACAAAACTGCACTGAGACAGGTGTCATCCAAGAAGTGTTAAGCTTTAAACCCAGACTTTGGAAATAACATCTTTCTGAAATCGTAAGTGTGGAAATAATATGTTAGAAAGGAAGGAAAAATAATAGGATTTATTTGCAATGTTTTACTGCTAGTGGTGTGGCAGAAACAATATATCTATGTTAAACACGTGGTGTTCTTTGCCAGCCTGCATCCAGCCTCTCAGCCCTTCAGGCCCAGCCATTCAGGCAGAGTTTGCAGACTTTTTCCCCTTTTCTCATGTCAGCCCAAAGAAAAAAGACTGCATCCCATGCTGGGCAGCATTCAACTATCCATCATACCTGTGAGCCAAAAGATTTGTTTTGTGGCATATGTTGCACTGACCTCTCCCACTGGGTCAATAGGATTTCACAGGCACTGTAATACAATTGCTGAATTGAAGCCATAAAGTTAATTAAATTTCCACTGGATTACTGAAAATGATGCTAACATGAGTATCCTTCAGCTCACACAGCTCTAATTTAAATGCATATCCTATTACAATGGAACAGCAAGTTTCTAGATCTCGACCATGTTGGCATTTGATCCAGAGAAAGACAGAACAAAATGGTCCACAAAGGTCCCATTCATGTTAAACTGGCTTCTGCCAAAACCACAAGTGGCTTGTTAGTCACTGAGTTACGCAGCAGGAAGAACACAGTCAATGAACTTAGGCTGCACCAGTGTGTGTCAAGACCACACCATTAAATCTTCAGCTACGCGCTCTAGAAGCCTCAGCTAATCTAGCCAATGTAATAAAATAAAATAAGATAAAAAGCTGAAATTAGATACAGTAGCAAAATAGGTCTTGAATACAGTTGCTGCTTAGGTACAGATGTAGTATTTCAGATGTACATATCTCAGGCTAAATTTTTCTCAATGTCATGCACGTGGAGGGCTGCGCATTAACAAACAGTCCCAGTTACTCCTAATGGGATTTGTGCACCCTGTTTGAAAATGTATCCCTTTAAGCTGTTGTACAGTTAGCATACCAAGTAGCTGCTATAAATGGCCAGGAAGATTGAATATGCAATTAAATATCTGAGTTTTCTGAATCAATAAGAATTGATTGAAAAATAAACACTTGAGATTAATCTGTCATATAAAATTGGCCTTCTTCCTAAGTGGCATTATGAAATTTGGCCTGTTCTCTTATGTCTATGTGGATAAGTGTCTTTCAAAGAACGGAAAATCCATAAACACACTATCCTCCAGAACAGAATAACAAAAATGACATCATTTGACTGCATTCAGGTCTGTATTACTAAGCATATTGCACGCATTTTTGGACTTTAACTGTAAGTCACAACAATGCTTTGCTAGGAACAGCATATTATTTCTACAAACTCATTGGGACAAAAACCCCCTACTGTCTGATATTTGTGTAGCCCATGGCCTACTCATACGATGTTCAAACCTATCCTACAGAACTAACGGGCATGCAACCATTAGCAAAACAAATCACTATAATTTTGCTTGAAAATAGATCAAATACACATAGCAAAGGAAAGAGAACTCCTAGATTCACTTAAATAGACAGCAGTGTCTTATGGGATTGAGAAGGATGCATTTTTATGCTCACAACCAAATTAAAACATCTAAAGCACATCCAAAATGAGCCTGGCATCTTTGAGGTTGCAAGGGGTGCAGGGAATCAAATTTATTTTCTTTTCTCAAGAGTTATAAAAAATGCTCTGATTGCACTGTATATCCAAGTAGCTTTCTTTTATCTGTCTATATAGAATAAAAGGGAAAAATGATAGTGAGTTAAATAGTGCCTGGCTTAGGGGCAAGAGACCATGTGAGTACCCAGAAAAAAATCAAGCAGTAGAAACATTTTGAGAATAAAATTATACTCACAACACTAAACTGAGTCAAAGTAAATGAAGACACGTTAGGCTTTGGTATAGCTCTAAGACCCGTGAGCCACATCAGTAATAAGTAGGAATACCTGTAGCTGAAAGTTGGAAGATTTTTTCATAGTTATTAGGTTAAGATATGGAGTACACATAGCCTAAGGAAAGAGAGCTTTCCATGCAGTGACTGATGACACCAAGCCCAGACCACAGTCCTCATGGTGTCTGACAAGAAAAAGTATTCTGCTCCCTAAAAGGGACTTTTTCCCCTTTTCTCATGTCAGCCCAAAGAAAAAAGACTGCATCCCATGCTGGGCAGCATTCAACTATCCATCATACCTGTGAGCCAAAAGATTTGTTTTGTGGCATATGTTGCACTGACCTCTCCCACTGGGTCAATAGGATTTCACAGGCACTGTAATACAATTGCTGAATTGAATCCATAAAGTTAATTAAAGTAAAAATTATGCTGTGGCTGTTGCCTTTTTTTCTAGATAATGGTGGAAGATTAGGTTCAGGAGGCAAATTACATTTTTTTTATATTTCTATAAAAGCATTCCAGCATTTTAAGCCTTTCTTGACTTAGGTGCCAGAGACTTAGGATTTCACTGCTTGAGGTTTAGTAGCACAGATTTCTATCCTTATTTACACTTTACACAAAAGAGATCCTACAGAGAAAGATTAATGCTTATTTTTTTATAATGAAAGAGAACTCTTGTTCATCCAATCTAGAGCTTCTGTTTAAATGAAAACGTGAAGATTATTAGACTCAAGCCTTCAACCGACACTAAATCTTGAATTATTGGAAGACTATGCAACAATTTGGGTTGTTTGTTTTGCAACTGCATAGGAGATTTCAAAGCAGAGAAGTGATCTATTACACTTACTGTGCTCACCTTTTTCAAACTCAATTACAGGCCTTAATGGCTTCCTTACTTCTTTAACTTCACCAACTCATACCTGCGAAGAGAGTTTCAGAAAACATAATAAGTGTTTATTGACATGAATACAGTTTTACTATAACATCTGACTTTGGATGAATGGTTGAAAATAAAGTAATAAGAAATGTAAGTATGGAGAAGAGCTAGCTGTTTTTCAGGCCTCATAGTGACATTTTCATACATTAGTGTTAATGATAGAGGGAGTCAACCCTCATCACTTACAGTATAAAACCAAGATATTTTTTTAAATCACCAGAGAGATATCAAGTAAGAAAAAAAATAAAAGGAGGCTTAAAAAAAAAGCACGTAAACTTAAATCTGGAATCAATCAAATTCAATTTTTTATTTTTTCTTCTTTTCCACTGCCATCTTGGGAAACACAGTTCTCAGTAGCACAATTTGTAAAAGCCCATGGAGCATGAAGTAACCGCCTGAAGAAAACTGCCCCTCCCTTCTCATTTGCACTTAAATATTGCAGAGTGGCCTTGCACCATACCAGGAGATACTTCTGTGACTATAAATTCTTATTGTATAAACATCAGTCTTGAGTACAATTTCCTCTTAATTGTTCCTCCACAACAATTCCTCCAGAGACGTTCACAAGCTTTCCCTGTGGATTGTGAGGAAGTGAGCACGGACAAGTCCAGCACACATGCAACAAAATATAATGGATTAAATGCCTACAAACTGTTGCACTTCTCCAGAAGCAAAGCTCCTGTAGTCCTTACTCACACAAATTCCCATCACAGCCAATCTGCATTTTGCAGGTCAGAGCCATCACTGTACAGGAGTTAAAACAGAGAGGAAGCAGCTTGTGTCTGCGCTCTGAGACTGCCAGACAAGGACTTTACCCTCAGTATAATCTCCTATGCTGGTCTGTGTGATACTGGAAAAAGGATGTGGAAGGAGTTTCTGTGCCAGCTCTCCACATGGTGTCTCAGACTAACTGAGGACTTCAGCATCAGGAATTTATGACTACTTTCTGTTTATTCAGTAGCAAAATCCAAGCTGGTTTTGCAATTTTTTAAAGCTCAATTAAATTTGAAGCATGCCAGGATCAGATGTGATTTACTACTGAACTGAGAGTACAGATGGCACACAAATCTGAAAGAGAAGAATTATTTGTAATTAACAGAAAATGTAGAGAAGTAACATTTTAAATACTGGGTAGAAGCATGAGAAAACATCTATATCACCACCCATATGTGTGTACACGAAAAGGAATAGTTATGAAGGGCAGGAAAGGGCATGGTCAGACCAGAACAGGTCTGGTGTAGTCACACAAAGCCAAATAAGGGACAGTAGGGCTGACTGTAGTTTTTGGCAGGGGAGAGAAGGCTTCAGAACTGCTCACAGGGGAGTGCTGGAGCAAGGTAGGACCTGGTACTCAGAGAAACACTTTGATGGTTCTTATCTAAACATGACCTTTCACAGTCAGATGCTGTGTATTCCTGACTTGCACTAGGTGCAGTTATGTTGCCAGATGCTCTCTTTGCTTTCCAAATCTGTGAGTTTTTGGCCTTTTTTTGGTTTACGTGTCATACAGAGAGTTCTTCTGCACCCTTTTCCAAAGCCCTGCATGACAGATTCCACAGTTTGTAACTCAGCTATACCCATCCCTATAAGGACTTATTTTGAAATAGATTTTACTAAGTAAAACACGAGCACAATAAGAATTTATGTCATTTTATTACATAACTAGAAACTAAGATTTATGTACACCTACAAATGTGGTGCATGCTGGCACCCCTTGAGCAAACAATGTTCCCAAAAATATTTAGATGCCTTTGTGGTATTTGGGATATGTAGACTTAAAACAGAGAAATGCTCAGGGAAGACAAATTTCAAGGAGTAAGCAACTCACTGATGAAAAAGCAATAAGTGGAAAGACCACACACACAAAAAACTGGATTATCAAAATCATCAAAACACCAAACACAATATTTTTAATTAATGTAACTGTGCAGGAAAATATCTATTCAGTGCTAAAATGGTTGCCATACCAGATAGATGTTAGTATCATACTTTTCAATGATATCTGTATGCTGAGATGAGATTCTCTAATGTGCCAATGTGCACATTCCATTTCTCTGCTAGTAATCATGGGTATATATAAAGAGAAATTACAGTCATGTACAATGATGATAACTGTCTACCATGACAGGTGTACCCAAAGCATTGCTAATCATTCATGACGTAGGATATCATCTGATTCTTACAAAACAGAGAATGATAGAGTGTTTTGGGTTGGAAGGAACCTTCAAAGATCATCTAGTCCAAGCCTCCTGCCATAGGCAGGGACATCTTTCATCAGATAAGGTCACTCAAAGCCCCATTCAACCTGAACTAGGACACCTCCAGTGGTGGGGCACCCAAAACTTGCCTGGGCAACCTGTTGCACTGTTTCACACCAGCATCTTAAAAAATTTCTTCCTTACGTCCAATCTAAACCTATCCTCTTTCAGTTTAAAACCATTGTCCGTTGTCCTGTCACTACAAAAATCTCTCTCCACCTATGTTATGAGCCTTCTTTACACATCAAAAGGCCACAGCAAGTTCTCCCTGGAGTGTTTTCCTCTCCAGGCTAAACAGCTCCAACTCAGCCTATCTTTATAGCGTAGATGTTCCAGACCTCTGATCATTTTTTTGGCCCTTGTCTGCACCTGGTCTAACAGGTCCATGTCTTTCATGTACTGGGGATCCCAGAGCTAGATGCAGTACTCTAGATGGGGTCTCATGAGAGCAGAGGGGGAAAACCACCTTCCTTGACCCACTGGCCATGGTTCTTTTGATGCAGCACAGAATGTGATTGACTGGCTTTCTGGGCTGCAAACACATATTGCCGGCTTATGCCCAATTTTTCATCTGCCAGTATCCTCCAGTCGTTCTCCACAGGGCTGCTGTCAATCCATTCATTCCCCCAGTCTATACTGGTACTGGGGGCTCCTCCAAGCCAAGCGTGGGACCTTGTGCTTGGCCATGTTGAACCTCATGATGTTTTCTTGCCTGTTGAGGTCCTACCGAATGGCAACCCTTCCCTCAAGCAAATCAACTGCACCATTCACCTTGCTGTCATCTGCAAATTTGCTGAAGGTGCACTCAGTCCCACTAGCTATGTCATTGAAGATATTAAATATACCGGGCCCAGCATGCTCCCTTTAGGCACATCACTAGTCACTGGCTTCCACAGTGACATTGAGCTCTTTGGATACAGCCATCCAGACAAATCCTTATCCATTTAATACTCCATCCATCAAACCCATATCTCTCCAATTTATGGGCAAGAACTTTGTGGGGGACAGTATTACAGGCCTTACAAAATTCCAGGTAGGTGACACCAGTTGCTTTTGCCTTGTCCAGTGGTGGATCCACATGATCACAGAAGGCCTGACTTACTTTTAGTGAAGCCCTACTGACTGTCTTTCCAGTCACCTCCCTGTCTTACATATGTTTTGACACATCTTCCAGGAGGATCTGCTCCATGATTTTACCAGGCACAAAGATGAGGTTGATGGGTTGGTAGCTCCCAGAGTCATCCTCTTCACCATTTTTGAAAATTGTTGTGATGCTTCTCCTTTTCCAGCCACTGAGTACTTTGTCTGACTGCCACTACTTTTCAAATATGGTAGAGACTGGCTTGGCAATGACATCAGCCAGTTCCCTCAGGATACTGGGATGTATCTTGTCAGGTCCTACAACTTGCGCACGTTCTAGTTCCTCAGGTGCTTTGGAACCTGATCTTCTCCTATTATGGGAGGGGCTTCCTTCCTCCAGTCGCTGTCTTGAGTTTCAGGGGCTTGACAGTTATGGGAAAATAGATTATCATTAAAAATTGAGGCAAAAAAAAATTGTTGAGTACCTCAGCTTTCTCCATGTCAGTTGTCACCATCTCTACTGTCTTATTTACTGGGGGAGAGTACATTTTCTTCAGTCTTCCTTTTCTGCACAACATACCTGTAAAAACCATTATTTTTATTATCATTAATCTTCTCCCTCACCAAAGTCAGCTCCAACTGTGCCTCAGCTTTCCTAATCCCATTCCTGCACATCCAGGCAGTGTCCCTATATTTTTCCCAGAACACATATCTCTGGGTTCACTGCCTGTGCATTTCCATCTTACACTCTGGTTTGACTAGGAGGTCTTTACTGACCCATGCTGGTCTCTTGCCTTCCTTGCTCAGTTTCTTACATACGGGAACTGAGAGCTCTCGTGCTTTAAGAAAAATGTCTTTAAGGAGCTGTCAGCTCTGTCCATTTCCTATGTTCCTGAAGGCAGTTTCCCAGGGGGTCCTATCCACTAACACCTTAAAAACCTGAAAGTTTGCTTTCCTCAGATTTAGTGCCCTGACTCTACTCTTCACCTGGCCCATTTTCGTCAAGACTGAATTCCACCAGCGCTCTAACACTGCAGTCTAAACTACCACCAGTCTTGTTATCCCTTGTTCTTCCATGTTGGTGAGCAACAGCTGCAGTAAACCTTCTCCTCTGGTCAGGCTGAGGTAAGGTCTTCAGATTTGAGGTCTTTGTTGCTGCAAATAAGATGAAAGCACTTAAAGGTATGATTTTAGACAGATTTCAAAACGAGTCATGTTCTACAATGGAGAGTTTGTAACACGGAGTATACAAGGGCAGATTTTGGGCTTTTTTCAGTAAAAATCTGTATACAAAATCACTTGCAGAAGATTATATCAAATTAAATGTCTGCACTTTAGGTAAATAAATTAATATATTAATTTCTATTTTCAACTTAATGAAAACTGTAAATCTAAATTTTAGGATTGTGGGTTTCCCTGATTTTATAGCAGTTATTATTCACAGAAATTGCAGGGCTTTTGTGCTGACTGACATCTGATTTTCTGCTTTTCAGGGCCTTTTCGAAGAGCCTTGCTGCTACAGAAAGCCCTCCTGGAAAGTATGGCCTCAGGGCATGTACCCTAGATGTTTCAGTCCTGTAAAAGACAGAAGTGCTAGCACCTTTAAATTAACAACCTTCTGGCAACAGAATCAAGATAAAGGCAAACATTTTGTTTCAACAGGATATTTTTCTGGTGGCACTGCAGTTGCTTTCATGAACAATAAAGGCACAGAGTCAAAGAGAAGTTCAGTCAGTTTACAGGAGTGAAGTATTTTAAAGTTTCACAACTATTTTTCTTGTTTTTTGATGTCTGCAAGACCTACTTGCTGCAAAGCTACACTTCATGAGATGTCCTACACAACTGAACTATGACTGCAGGAAGAGTACAAAGGCAACAGCTACGGAACAGTCTCTCAAGACAACTCCTTCTAGAAAAAAAGCCTTTCACCAATATTTCAAGTCCCATCTACAGGACTACACAGAACTGTGGAACTAGAATAATAGTTCCTTCTTAATCTCCACAGAATTCTCGGGTGACAAAAGAGTGGCAAGAGAGATCAAGGTTTAGGCTATAGGAGATAAAAATTAGGTCTTTTTTGCATTTTTTATCTTTTTTCTTTCCTTGTGAATATTCTTTATTTCATTCATCTTGTTTATGTCCACAGTAAATATCCATGCATATACATTTTGAAAATTATGAACATATGTGTTTGGATTGAAATGAGAAGAGAATAAAGCAGAAAAATATAAAATAGCAGTTATTATAAGATCTACCTCATTATGTTTGCCAGCTTCTCAAGTCTGGGAGAGTTGCCCATTTCTGTGCCCGCTGGATATTCTCCAAATAGGCAGTTTCAGCACATACTTGTTTGAGAGCAGCAAGTCATCCAAAAAATGGGAGGGTGGTATTAGTTCTGAGAATCACTTGTAAGCAGATCCCATTAAAAGAAGAAACGCATCTCCAGTCACTTTCTTTTCCAAATGTGTTCCCGACTTTAAATCATTTCTTGGAAAATCAACTGTAGAAACCATTGCTATGAATTAGACCTCCTTCCTCTTTCTCTTTCTTTCCTGGTGCCATTTATGGCTCTGTGCCAAGGGATGGGAGCAGCTGCAGCCATGGAGCAGAGGTGTTTGGGGCTGTTCCACACGCCTGGGATGGATGATGGCAAAAGGCAAGGGTGAGGCAAGACAGTCATTCTGGGGGCTCTGCACATTCCCTTCTTTGTCACGTCATACAACAGTTTTCTTAGATGTATCCAGTTATCCTTTTTTCATGTATCCAGTTACTCTTTTTTCAGTAGAAGGAAATCGCTGTAATTTGAATTGATCATGTACACAAATGGAATTTATATTAAATCCTGATATAAGCTTAAATAGCTTCAGAAAAAAAAAAAAGAAAAAACAGAGGAGACTGTGTGTTAGATCACCATTATTACATTTTCTAAACAAAACATTTCCATCTTTTTAATTTGAAACCAGTTTTCAAAGTCAGATTAGATTTATTTTTAAGAAGTGTTAAAATTGTAGATCTACAATGCCTTGTTTTAGTTCAGATTAAATAAAACACTCTGATTGGATGATTAAATTTCTCCTTGGCCTCATTTGTTTGTTTAAACTTGCTTCAGTCTACATCACAAATAAATAAATAACTGAATTTGCATGGATCTAGAATTCACCCTGACTCATCTGGTTAAGAAAATAAGTCTTTGGCAACTTTGTTGGAGAGTAGGCATGCTAACTGCCACAAAGTCACAGACACAGCTTGTATCTGATTTAAGTAAGAAAAAAAGCATAGCGTTTAATAACAATAAAACGACTCGGTGTAGCTGTGATGATCTAAGTATAAAAAACAGGAAGTGTTTATAGTGTCAGTGGCAGAGGTGGTGGAGGAATGGTCACAGCCCACTTCCCTGCCCATTGCCTCCAGAACCCAAGAAACTCCCAGCACCACAGTCCAGTCCCGGCGACCGCAGCAGGCAAAATGCGAGCGACCCCTGGCCAAACCAACAGCCTGGGTAGCAGCCTGTAGCACACAGCCACACCAGCGCACTTTCAGCCTGGGATCCCCCAGTACTACTTACTAGCCCCCTACCAAGATTCTCTTGTTGCAGTTTTAAGTTCTGCAATAAATCTGTTTTTCATTAATGACAGAATTAACAAGAGAGACAATCTCATTTCAGGCCTATTAAAAACAAAATTAGGTATATTAAACAAGGTATATAAAGTGCTATGGGAAACCTTTTTCACCAATAACCACAACTACACCCAGAGTAATCCAATCCAAATTGTTATCGAAAAACTGCATCCCAGAGTTTTTCCTATTTCTGAAGGTCACAGGCTCCCCCAGCCTAGTCCTACCTTCATTTCACTTGCATTAGTTTTAAAACAGTGCAAGTGAATGGCCTTCAAGAGAGTTGCTTCTTTCATAAACTCGTTTTAATAAAATCAGTATCTGGTTAAGTAGGTTTAATCACACAGATGCAGTTCTTGTCTCATTGACTCTGGCAGAAGTTCGTGGTGTAAAGCAATCCAAGAAAAGTCAGAATCAGCACCTCTGCTTGCACTGTGGTGTAAAGCGTGTCTGATTATGCTGAAAGGGTTTGTAGCTTACAAAGGAAATGCTAGATTGCGAGCAGAATATTATGTCTAAACATGACATGTAACTCATTGCACTTTCCCATATCTCACCCACATCTATTGTCAAGTCCTTTTTTTTTCTTTTTTCCTAGTTACAATAAGGAATAAAGATGTGGTAAAAGTCAAAAGGTTGAATTTTAAAGTTACAGTTCTAAAGCAGATGTGCTCATTTGTTAAAGTTTAGCATTTAGCCACAGGCCATGACTGGAATTTATTAACTCACTAAAAAATGATAGTATTAGGTCTTCAGCCATAGTGTAGTGACTGCTTGCTTAATTATCCATATCTAAAGAGTTAAAATGGTGGCTTTTGCTGATGTGATATTCTTCCAGCCTTCTGTTGGTGTGCAGTGTACTGTGTATTAACAACACAGGTCATTGCGTACCCACTGAAAACTCACTCTGGTAATACCTGAAGGACACATTGAACCCTTCAGAAATCTGTGTCATAATACTTCATGTGCTAACAGAATATGTGGCACAGTGAAGCATAGCAAAGGATCAGCCTGGGGTGGGCATCTAAAGTGCTCTGTCTTGCCACTGAATGCTAGAGTGAAGCATTGTAATTTTATTCCAATTATACTTTTAGTGCCATGATGTCACAGCATAAATTTGTACTTTTGCATGCAGCTCATGCTGGTGTGATGACAGCTCTTAAAATATTGAGTGATTGTGGGCCCGTCAGCATAAAATTATTCTAACATGGTGCCTTTATTAGTGCTTCAATAAATGCCTTTCTTCTTGTGTTCCAAGGTGGCATTTGCAAATGAGCTAATTTCTCGGCAGTAAAATAATTGTGTTGCATTTATTTTGCAAGGTGAGGGTGGAGGAGGGAGAAGAAAAATACTGTTACATAAAAGGGGTTCTTTTGCCATCAAAACTACATTCACCGTAGTTAGGCAAGTTTAAAAAAGAACACATTAACTAAATGACTGTACAATTATTTAAATGAGCTTAGTGCTTTATAAAGCCGTAGAGAGGTATAAACATTTTTTCAAGCCATATAACAAAAGATATGACAACTTTCTCACAAGAAACATTTCCTGAAAGTCAAGTGCAAACTATGTTTGCTGATTGATGACAGATATTTTGGGGTTCAAAAAGCATCTCTTTCAATTAAATAAATCCAAACCAGATGTCAGCTAAGAAAATTCATTGGGCAAAACAGTTAAGAAGTTAAGATAAGGGGAGAAGCAGGTTTTAAATTTTTCCTGTTGTCTTTTACTGTTTGTGTCATCTAGAAAATAGACAAAGTGATGCAGAGAAAATGGTGCATAAATCGAACTGTACAATCATAGTGCTAACTTAATAGGAAAGCCTTGTATTCACCATTTCCTTGACACACATATTCAACAATTTATTTGAGAAGATTTTGTAACATGGTATGGTTCTTATTTCCTGTCTAGTTATTTAGTCTTAAAAAAAAAGATTGACTTACCAAAGCACTGCTCAGTATGCATCACTCAGTGTTCACCATTCTGAAATCAGTTCAGTTACTGCAAGCACTTAATTTTAAGCATATCACTTAAAAATCTCTCACCAGATGCATTTCAAAATCAGTTATTCCAAGAGCTAACTACAACTGTTTTCAATGTTGTAAGTTCCCCTTCCTGTTCTTCCTCCATCCCCAACTGAAAACAAAAAGACTAAATATTTCTTCAAAGTCAGCAAAATCTTTGACTAAATAAAAGTTAAAAGGCTTTGAAAGTCCTTTATTGAAAAGAGACCATTACCCAGCATTTGAAAATGACATATTTGATAATATCTACTCAGCTGTCGCATGGGTTTGAATTTCAATGAACCCGGTGATTTTGAGGCACAGCTACTCAGAACATATCTGCAGTAAATGTACAACAAATGCTTCAAATGCAGCACATCTATAAAAATAACTTCATTAAAGCATGTTAAAGAAGAAAGTGGAAGTTCAACAAGTGAGGAGATCTCTTTTTCACTTAATGATGCTTAGGATGTATATCTTTACTTAAAACATCAGCTGCTGAATAAGACTGGATTTGACCAAAGCAGAAAAAAGTATTTTTTCTTTGTGAGATTTGATTATGTTTAGACACAATGAAGCATAGGCATAAAAAGCAGAGAAATAGAAAGAAAACCAACATGTTGTATCTATTGCATAATACCAAAATTGCAGGAGGCATTTTATGAAACAGCATAGCAGTCAGCTACCACATTTTAGTTGCATTTCTTTAGCCACCTGGCATATCCAGCTACAGCTAAGTATCGGAATGATTTGCACTCTGTAAATGTTTGGATACTATAAACATAAAAGCAAACAAATCAGGAACTTACTTGTGAGACTTTTGCTACTAAACCTGCAATAATGCAGGATGTTAATGATATCTTTTATAAAGAATTTAGCTTTCAAATGAGTGTATCTGTTTCATAAATAGCATAAATAAATTCCTGTTGCCAGTAACAGCATGTGAATGCCTCCATAGGATACACCAATTGACCATGGAACAGTTTCCCAAAACTATTGATTTCTGATGATTTGGCTTAAAAAGTCTTGAAAGAATTTTAGTCTCTGCTTCCAGTAGCAGAAATATGATTAAAGAGTGACCTTTTCCATTAAGTACAATGAGTAAAAATATCTAAGTAACTATCAGTCAGTACAAATAAATCTGTCAGAGCTGCTACAGCATTGATAATATTCCCTGCGCAAAAAGGGTAGACCTTACTGATCAAAATGTAAGCAGCTACACTATATAAAAATACAAAGCCACTTAGAAATTTTGTCTCAACAAACTAATAAAATAACAGACTGTCTTACCTCCAAGATCTCAGTTTAGATGCCTCCTAAATTATTTTTGTTGATTTCCCCCTACATTTAACAATATTTTAGGGCTGGGCTTATGTACAGGTGTTTTAGTATCCACACTGATGAATTATCTGAATAGCAAGCAAATTGCCTTTTTTCTTACCTAGTGAAGAGATCACAGTAGGTATTACTCCCTTCTGTCACTGAGGAAGACTTTGAGATGAGAGGAAGAGGGCAACTGGGACATAAGGAGGAACAAAGCAAAGACAGAACAGCTCTCAGTGGCATTAGAGTTATATTAGATACATTTTTGATCTTATTATTCATACCCTCTATTCTGCAAACTACTTAAAAACAGGCAAGAGAGCATTAAGGTCATCAAAGAAACATAGATAGGGAGAGCTTCAGTCAGTGGTTTATTGCAAATAGGGAACAAGGGACAAGAAAGAAAACAAATGCACAGCATACATTATTGTCAAGGAGGAAGTACTGAAGATTAACAGTCACATGTCCTGGCAGTGCAGTAATCCAAAACTTCAGCACAGTACATAAAGATGGTGTGTACTGCAATGATGAATAAATTATTTATTTAATAATAGAAAATTTAAAAAATTAACATACTTCTTGGAGTTGGGAGGAAAATATAGAAAATGCTCTTCAGCTGAATCTCAGTGTGTTAACCCATAAAACCCACTTTTCTTTCCTTTTTTAAACTTCTTACTCAAAATTAATCTCTTCTCAATTTTTATTTCAAAAACTGTGACATGTTTGATTCTGTAAATGCAAAAGTAAGACCATCTGACCACATAAAAAAAAAGTCAAAGCAATTTGCATCTATTAATATACCTGTGTGAACACATTTTCACTGGAATTGAATCCATGTTTTTAGGTGAATAAGTTGTCCTGCTGAAAATGTTAGTGAGCTTTGTTGCACAGAAAAATAAACCTGTGGCAGAACAAGCACAAGACTGAGAGAGCTGAGGATGTTCAGCCTGGAGAAGAGAAGGCTCGGAGGGGGAATCTTATCAATGTGCACAAATATCTGAAGTGAGGGTGTAAAGAAAATGGAGGCAGGCTCTTTTCAGTGGTACCCAGCAGCAGGACAAGAGGTATTGGGTAAAAAATGAAACGCAGAAGGTTCCCTCTGAACATCAGGAAAAACTTTTCAGTAAGGGTGACCAAGCACTGGCACAGGTTGCCCAGAGAGCTTGAGGAGTCTCCATCCTTGGTGATCCATCCTCTGGCTGCAGGGAGTGCCTGAGCCTGGCGCTCATACCAGAGGACAGCAGAGACAACGGCTGTGTTCGGTGCGAGCAGGTGAATGACCTGCTCAGCCTGGTGGCAGAGCTGAAGGAGGAAGTGGAGAGGCTGAGGAGCATCCGGGAGTGTGAGAGGGAGATCGACTGGTGGAGCCGCACCCTGCCCTCCCTGAGGTCGAGGCAGCAGGAGGCGGCTCCACAGAAAGCGGAGAACCCCCAACCCTCTTGCCACCGAGCAGAAAGAGGGGGCCTAAGAGATGGGGGGGAATGGAAGCGGGTCCCTGCTCGGGGGGGCAAGCGAATCTCCCTCCGGCCTCCCTCACCGTCCCAGTTGCCCTTAAGCAACAGATATGGGGCTCTGGAATGTGAGGGACCGGCCACAGAGGATGTGAGTGAAGGTGAGGCTCCATCCAGGGGGTTGCCTAGAACGAGTCAGACAGCCCCAAGAATTACAACTGCCTCAACTAAAAAAAAAAGGAGGGTCATTGTCATAGGTGATTCCCTTCTGAGGGGAACAGAGGGCCCGATCTGCCAACCAGACCCATCCCACAGGGAAGTCTGCTGCCTCCCTGTGGCCCGGGTTAGGGATGTTGCTAAGAAACTCCCTGGTCTGGTGCGGCCTTCTGATTACTACCCCCTCTTGGTAATGCAGGTTGGCAGGGACAAGATAGCAGAAAGAAGTCCCAAGGCCATCAAAAGGGACTTCAGGGCACTGGGGCGACTGGTTGAGGGATCAGGGGCGCAGGTGGTGTTTTCCTCCATCCCATCAGTGGCAGGGAACAGCACTGAAAGGGGCAGGAAAACTCACCTGGTTAACAGGTGGCTCAGGGACTGGTGCCATCAGTCAAATTTTGGCTTCTTTGATCATGGGGAGGTGTACACAGCACCGGGCCTGCTGGCGACAGGTGGAACTCAGCTATCTCAAAGGGGGAAAAGAATTCTTGGCCACGAGCTGGCGGGGCTCATTGAGAGGGCTTTAAACTAGGTTCGAAGGGGGAAGGGGATATTGCCCAGCTCACTAGGGATGAGCCTAGACTTGGAGTGCCAAGGCCAGGGGTGAGATTGACAGCCCAGCTCAAGTGTGTTTACACCAATGCACATAGCATGGGCAATAAACAGGAGGAGCTGGAAGCCATTATACAGCAGGACGGCTACGACTTGGTCGCCATCACAGAAACGTGGTGGGACAACTCGCATGACTGGCATGCTGTCATAGATGGCTACAGACTCTTTAGGAAAGACAGACCAACAAGGAGAGGTGGGGGAGTTGCTCTATATGTGAGGGAGCAAATAGAATGCATTGAGCTTGGCCTGGGGGCAAATGAGGAACAAGTTGAAAGCTTGTGGGTTAGAATTAAGGGACAGGCTCATAAGGGTGACATTATGGTGGGTGTGTACTACAGGCCACCTGACCAGGAGGAGGAGGTTGATGAGGCCTTCTACAGGCAGCTGCAAGCAGCCTCACAGTCACAGGCCCTGGTTCTCATGGGGGAATTCAACCACCCTGACATCAGCTGGGAAGACCATACAGCTAGGCAGGTGCAATCCAGGAGGTTCCTACAGAGCATCGATGATAACTTTCTGATGCAAGTGGTGGAGGAACCAACAAGGAAAGGCGCGCTGCTGGACCTTGTGTTAACAAACAAGGAGGGACTGGTGGAGGATGTGAAGGTTGGAGGTAGACTCGGCTGCAGTGACCATGAAATGGTCGAGTTCAGGATCCTGCGTGGAGGAAGCAGGAGCAACTGGGAGGAATCCCGTGGGCCAGGGCTCTCGAAGGCAGGGGAGTCCAAGAGTGCTGGTCGCTCTTTAAACAACACTTCTTCTATGCACAGGAGCAATGCATCCCCCTGAGAAAGAAATCTAGCAAAGGAGGCAGGAGACCTGCATGGTTAAACAAGCAGCTTCTAGCGGAGATCAGGTGGAAGAGAAAGGTCCATGGAATGTGGAAAGAGGGGCAGGCCACTTGGGAAGAGTACAGAAACGTGGTGAGAGCATGCAGGGATGAGATGAGGAAGGCCAAGGCTCACCTGGAATTGAAGCTGGCAAGGGATGTCAAAAACAACAAGAAGGGCTTCTTCAACTACATCAGCAGCAAAAGGAAGGCTAGGGACAACGTGGGGCCGCTGCTGAATGAGGCGGGTGTCCTGGTGACGGAGGATGCGGAGAAGGCAGAGCTACTGAATGCCTTCTTTTCTTCAGTCTTCAGTGCTAAGACTGGCCCTCAGGAATCCCAGGCCCCGGAGGTAAGAGAAGAAGCCTACAAAGAGGACGACTTTCCCTTGGTCGAGGAGGATTGTGTGAGGGATCGCTTAAGTGATCTGGATGTCCACAAATCCATGGGCCCCGATGGAATGCACCCACGAGTGCTGAGGGAGCTGGCGGATGTCATTGCTGAGCCACTCTCCATCATCTTTGAGAGGTCCTGGAGGACAGGAGAGATGCCCGAGGACTGGAGAAAGGCCAATGTCACTCCAATTTTCAAAAAGGGCAAGAAGGAGGACCCAGGGAACTACAGGGCAGCCAGCCTCACTTCCATCCCGGGAAAGGTGATGGAGCAGCTTATCCTGGAGGCCATCATCAAGCAAGTGGAAGAAAAGAAGGTTATCAGGAGTAGTCAGCATGGATTCACCAAGGGGAAATCATGCCTGACCAATCTAATAGCTTTCTACAATGACATGACTGGCTGGGTAGACGAAGGGAGAGCCGTGGATGTTGTCTACCTTGACTTCAGCAAGGCTTTCGACACAGTCTCCCATAATATCCTCCTAGGGAAGCTCAGGAAGTGTGGGCTGGATGAGTGGTCGGTGAAGTGGATAGAGAACTGGCTGAATGGCAGAACTCAGAGGGTTGTCATCAGTGGCGCTGAGTCTAGTTGGAGGCTGGTAACAACTGGTGTCCCTCAGGGGTCAGTACTGGGCCCAGTCTTGTTTAACTTCTTCATCAACGACCTGGATGAAGAGTTAGAATGTACCCTCAGCAAGTTTGCTGATGACACCAAACTGGGAGGTGTGGTAGATACACCAGAAGGCTGTGCTACCATTCAGCGTGGCCTGGATAGGCTGGCAAGCTGGGCAGAGAGGAACCTGATGAGGTTCAACAAAGGCAAATGCAGGGTCCTGCACCTGGGGAGGAACAACCTCATGCACCAGTACAGGCTTGGGGTGGACCTGCTGGAGAGCAGCTCTGCGGAGAGGGCCCTGGGCGTCCTGGTGGACGACAGGTTAACCATGAGCCAGCAGGTGCCCTGGCTGCCAAGAAAGCCAATGGGATCCTGGGGTGCATCAAGAAGAGTGTGGCCAGCAGGACGAGGGACGTTCTCCTTCCCCTCTACACTGCCCTAGTGAGGCCTCATCTAGAGTACTCTGTCCAGTTCTGGGCTCCCCAGTTCAAGAAAGATGAAGAGCTGCTGGAGAGAGTCCAGCGGAGGGCTACGAGGATGATGAGGGGACAGGAACATCTCCCCTATGAGGAGAGGCTGAGGGAACTGGACTTGTTCAGCCTGAAGAAGAGAAGGCTGCGAGGGGACCTTATAAATGCTTACAAATATCTGAAGGGTGGGTGTCAGGAGGATGGGGCCAAGCTCTTTTCAGTGGTGCCCAGTGACAGGACAAGGGGCAATGGGCACAAACTGAGGCACAGGAAGTTCCGTCTGAACATGAGGAAGAATTTCTTCCCTCTGAGGGTGACGGAGCACTGGAACAGGCTGCCCAGGGAGGTTGTGGAGTCTCCTTCTCTGGAGATATTCAAGACCCGCCTGGACAAGGTCCTGTGCAGCCTGCTGTAGGTGACCCTGCTTCGGCAGGAGGGTTGGACTAGATGACTCACAGAGGTCCCTTCCAACCCCTACCATTCTGTGATTCTGTGATATTCAAAAGCCTTATAGACATGATCCTGGGCAACCTGCTCTAGGTTGCCCTGCCTGAGCAGGGGGTTTGGACTGGATGACCTCCAGAAGTCCCTTCCAAATCTCAAACATCCTGTCATTCTGTGATTCTGTGAAGATGGGGAAAGGGAGTCCATTCCAAACGTACCAGCTTTAGATAATGGTATTTACCAGGAAAGACTTCTGTTCCACTAACTTTTAAAATGAATACACGCATTTATGACTTTCAAATATTAATGTTGAAGTATGAGGGTTGCTGCAATTACAGAGTAAGACTTTCTAGCCCAAAGGCTGAAGCTATTCTTAAGAAGTTCAACCATAGAATCCATCCATGTTCCTCTTAGAGAATTCTTGTGCTTTGAAAACTTCCTTTGCTTTGAAAGTCTGAAGTTTCTTACTATCCAAGGGGAAGAGATGCTCCAATGTGCGAGAAGTAAATTGACTACTGAAGGCCCTAGAGATAACATGGTGGCCCTCTGAGGCCAGGGTAGGCCATTTGCAAGCCTTCTTGAAGTGAGGGAGTGCTGGAGCTGTGCCCAGAAATATCACTGGAATAGCAGGTGACTCCTTTGTGGAAAGATTGCACATGAGGGTAGGCAGAAGGCTAAGCCCTTGATCCTGAGAAATTAGCGAGTCCTTGCTGCTCACTACCAGCTGAGACATATGTTCTGGATGGGACTCACATGTGGTGAATTAAGGACATTTTTAGGTGACTGAAAAATACTTAATGGAGAAGGCTGATTGAAGAAACAATTTAAATAAGCCAGCAGCTTAGGAAGGAGAACAGTGTAGTCCCTGAACAAAAAATAGATGTTTACAGTCCAAGGAAAGAGTGATGTGAAAACCTGAGTTTGTAAGGATTTAAGTGTCTTAGCTTGTAAGAGATTGGAAATATTTGTTTTAAAAGCTCAGGTAAAAAAAAAAAAAAAAAAAGAGAGAGAACCCTCGAAAAAACAGCACAAAACTTTGCTGCAGCTCAGACATGAAACAATCCCAAGCTAAGAGGGGAAGTCTAGAATAAACCTCACTTATAAGCTGTGGCCACCTGCAAACGTACAAATGTCCTATGTTTGCAACTGACTTACTGCATACAAGCAACAGAGTGACTTGGCAATATCACTTAGCCAAAGGAAACAAACAGTTCAACTCTGCAGCTGCCAGGAGAAAGGGAAGTGGAGGAGCAGTCTTAGGGTATGCAGCTCCAGCTTCCTTGCTGTTAGTACAAGAGTCACAGAGACATCCATTTTTAAGGCAATATGATAATCTCAAGATAAATTTTGCTCTACTGAGTATTGTGGGACTACTTTTTCTAGCAAAGTATAAATACAAATAGCTCAGTAGTGCAAATGGTAGGATGTCAGCAGGAAGCTGATTCTCAGTCAAAGACTTACGCTCATCTTCCCACCTGAACCTCTTAAGAATCCACAAGTCTCTACTTTCCTGACCCAGTGTATTTAATCCTTTAATTATTTTTCATTTAAGTGGTGGTTATTTCCCTCTAGTACAGCTATGAAGAATTGTCTTCCAGCAGAACTGTACATTCCTAAGTTTTTCTCCCATAGAACCTGCACACCCATTTTATGGGTAGAATGCAAGAATGTCTGCTGCTTTCCTTCTTACTACCAAAACACCTTCTATTCGTTAAGCACATAAACCGAGCCACCTGAATGCTGACATCTGCCAGCATTTTCACAGATTTTTGTCTCTACTACTTTTCTCCCCAGAAGAACAAACCCGTTGTCCCAAGACTCATAGGGAAAGAAATACTGATAGAAGCCACCTAAGCAGCTCAGATCAAAGATTCTTCTAGACTAGCAACCTGTCTCTGACAACAACCAATACTCGATATTCAAGGAGAAGTAGAAGAATGGGGCAAATCTACTTCGTCACAATAATCCCCTAGTTTCCACTGACTTCTAATCTGCAGACTTCATGAATCAAAGGTGTTTTCTTACTCTTTAATAACCCAGATTGGATTTTTTTATGTACTAATACCACCAAAGTACTCACGGAGCCGTCTTACTTACCACACATTCAAGATTCATGATGTATGGCCCTCAAAGTAAAAACATACAAAGAAAAAACAAAACAGGAGCTTGGGGTCACTGAGACAAATATAATTAAGAAATGGTTTCTTATATCCAGGCTAAGTTTTTTTGACAGCTGACCGCTCATCTTCATCATGCAAGGCAGATACAGTCTTTTGGCAACCACCATTGAACAAACAAATAATTGTGACATTTGAAAAATACTGTGCCATCTATTTAAGGGTTGATTTTGAAAATCTAGAACATTCATAAATACCTTCCAAAGCAGTATGATCTACAGTTGTCGATAATTTACAGAATAAAAGGGTCCCTACACCTTCAGTCTTTCAGACCAGATGTTAAAAAAAAGCAGAAAAAAATGCAGACAGCAGTGTGCAGAAGCACAGCTGAAGAAGTGAGGATCAGCAGCATGCAGAGAGGAACCTGACTATTAATTCACTAATGAAAGCCTTTGATGTGTTATCTCAGAATCCCTTCCAGTCCTGTGTCTGGAGCAGTTTTCCTCGCTACAAAGTGCCCTCTGTCTTCTTTTTCAAATTTCTCCTAACACGTACCTTTTTGTGCAGTTCTTCTTTCTTAATTTAAATCATGAATAATAATCCTTACACACTGCCTTTCCTGAACTGTTGTTCTCTGTTTTGCTGTGAATTTCTCATATCTCATTTAGACCATAAGCTTTTCAGATAGGGCATGCATCTTGTAAATTTATGGTGCTGCATTTGTGTTTAATGCTAATAATGTGCAGTGACAGGGCAGGGCAGATTCATAAGCAATGCCCTGAAAAAGAGGCAGCTATTGAATTCATAATCTGGCACTTCATATTCACAAGAGAGGAAAAAGCTGTCATCTCAGAATTGGGGATCTGCTATAAAAGGAATGGTTTTTTGCACTAATGGTTATCAAGAATTCATACACTCCACTTCATTATCACTTCCCTTTAGTAGTGACTATTTCCTAATGTTCCTCATACCATAAAGATGTTGTTTAAGTCCATTTGATCACTCCTATTTGACAAAAGAAAGGTTTCCCAAATAAAACATAAATTAGATCCAAGGCACATGACTATAACACCCACACACTCCTGCCCATCAAACTTCATAGTTCAGGGAACAAAACAACTTGGTATGTAAAATGAGGTAGACAAGTACTTCAGTGACTCTTAGGAAACAGTATCTGAGTCATACAAGGAGGAAGAAAGGAAGCAGAGTGGGTTAAGCAAGCGAAATTCTTGGGAGCTGTAGTTTTGGAAGTAAGATGAAAGGCTTCATCAAACAGAAGGAGGACTTATAGGAAAAGTAATCTCTTTAAAAAATTGTTGAGGGCCAAAATACAATTTTTGAAGAACCCATTTAATTACGGCTCTGATCTTGCAGTAAGCTGAGTGCTTCTGGCAAAACACACCTTTTTGCTCATTTTTCAGCAGGGTTGGCAGCACCAAGAGCCTTCCTCTTCTAAGGACAATCTAAGAATTTACTTCAGAGTACTGCGCTGCCTTGCTGAGTGTGCTCAGATGCCTCTTAAAAACAGGAACTAAAGGTAGCATTAGAATGAATGACTCACAGAAAAAAAAAAAAAAAAAAAAAACCACAGACAGAATTTACGTGGGGACTCCATAGCAGAGAACAGCAAATTTGGCATGAAAAATATCCCCAGCTACTGTGTGTTTCTTGCTTCTGCAGGAGTGCTTGCAGGCTTGCTTTCTGGGGCTCCAGAGGCAGCAGATACAGCGATACCCTGCTCTGCCAGCTTGAGCACCTGCTTGAGAGCCCACAGGAAACCTTCCTTCAGTTTCCTCACTCAAACCACCCTCCCAAGCTGCTGCTTGAAGGAGAAGAACTTGTGGGAGGCCCCCATAGACCACAGTTCCCTTAGCCCTTCCCCCTAATCACTGCATAACAGGGATCCTGAGATTGAGTTTGCCAGTAGACAAAGCTGTGGTAATTGTATTGGACATCACACCTGTGACCTTAAATTTTGTTTTCCTGATTTCTTTGCATTCCTTTCACCCTGATAATAACCAGTGCTCTGGAGTAATCAAGCTTCAGCCAACTGAAATTTTTGTGCTATGGGATAGTGCAGCCTTAGAGAAACATGGAATCAAGAACAGCTCTTCTTTTTTGGGAGGGTGGGGGGAGCTGAGCTCTCAAATATAAATCTGGCATAAGGTTAAAGTATTCTGGGTATTCATAGTCAGCTTTTTTTCTTGCTCCCAGACCAAGCTAATAATTTAAATGCTTAAGGAAGCCAAGGACAGTAATTCCAACATGTGACCACTTGACTGGCATCACTAATCAGTCTAGATCATACTGCCCCTCATAGGTAGAGTTTTTATTGCCCTTGCATACCGTATGTTTTCTACGGAAAAAACTATACAAAGCTAACAACAAGAGGGTGGAAAACTATAAAAATAACTAAGATACAGTAGCAAAATAGGAATAAAATCAGTGGATTGCAGAGAAGAATTATTTTTCTTTTTTCTCCCAACATTTTCACACTTCCTAAGATATCCCTCAGGCTTTCTGTAGTGATTGTAATAGTCAAATATCCATCATTAAATACAGAAACTGTTTATTGTTCCCTGTCTTTACCCATGTTTCCTATAAGGAGACTTCGTTCTTGGCTCATGCTTTGGTGTCACAGTAATAAACATCACAAATATTTGTGGGACGTGAGTAGTTTGTCAAATCTCCACTATTAATGATATATTCTTCATGCAGTATACAAAGTACACCACTTACTTGCCGTGGTGTAACAGGACATGAGTAGAATTTGGTTTCAAAATATGTCTTCAGGAAGTGTATGCATTATGCAAAACAGTCACACCTTTATGTGTCGAATTCAACATCATGTAATGGCTCTCCAAAAGTGTCTTCACATATCCCATGAAAATACATCCATAAACAGCCTTGATTGTAGAGGTTGATCAGGTCAAAAAAAAAGAAAAAAAAGAAGACCTGTTTTTCCCTGAAATAGAGAGTGTATAAAAATATACACAAGCAGAGAATTTTAATTTCCAACAAAGTTTATTAGAAGGCAAAGAATGAAATTTTCGAAAATACTATCCCTAACCTAAATGAACAAAGTATCAAACAATATTTTTACACTGAAGAATAGACCCACATACAAGAAGATTAACACCATTTATACAAGATTTTTTGAAGTAACACTTCTTCACCAGCTAAGTTAACAAGCTTGTACCTACACTTCTAAAGGAAATATGAAGGAAGTATTCTCCAAACGAAGGAGTAACTCTGCCATCATCAATTTTTTACTCCTTCCTGAAGTTAAATCATGCTACAGTCTTCTATCCCTGTGTCAATTAAGATGGAAACTAAATTTCCCAAACACAATACCTAAGTGAGAACACTCAAAGTTAAAGTTGCTTGTCTGCAGAGGTCTTCAGATGCTAGGGTTGTGCCCATGCAGGGTGATCCAACTCTGACACGTACAAAGTGGTGCTAATGGCTAGCTTGAGCTCAGTGCTATGCTAAGAGCAGTTCTTGCCTTCCAGTTCAGCATAGCCAGCCTGTGCTCTTGAGCACAACGACAGTAAATTTGAAATGCAGTGTAATCATAGTTAAAGAATGAGGTAAAAAGGAATGAAATTGTTCAAGTGAAGAAAAGTTGTAAAAGATATTTATTTCAAAAGGAGCAGTCAATCTTTCCTTGGCTGAGTGTTTAGAGGGGGCCAGTGAAAAGCTTTGTGAGCAGAATTCAGGCAGGCAGTAGAAAGGGCCTTGGACAAATCCCAGCTTGTGAGACAGGTGTCTTTAAAAGGGGGAAAGCTTAAGCATGTGTTTTAAAGCATGTTTAGGAATTGCAGTAGGGTAAGTCTGTACCACTGGCAAAGAGAGGTTTTTGGTCTGAAACACAAATCAAGCAGAAGGCTCTTGACATCCTAACTCTCTTCTCTTGAAGCATAAATGGAGATAAAATGGCTGAGGTTTAGTATATGTGACAACAACTACAGGCATTTTTTACTGCTGAAAATTCCATATGAAACTTTTATGACCCTGTTCACACTGAAGGGCTTTTATTCAAGGCTGTGGGTAAGAAATTAACCACGCATTTTCAGTTAACATCAGTGGAAGCTGAGCAGCTGCTAGTAATTTCCAATTAGTTCTCAGTAAGAGTTTCTTCTGTGGAAGCCACTTCCATCTTCAGAAGACCACAGAATAAACCAGTTCCTTTTAAAATGCAATGGAGAATGAAATGCTGATTTGTTTTCCGCTTTTCATGGAAGGGACTTCTGTCAGAAAGTTAAAAGAGGAGTGAAGCTTTCTTGGCAGTGTATTTTTCTGCTCAGTGAAGACCCACCATGTTACATAGCCTTGAAAAAAACTATTTCAGAAAGGCTTCTAAAAACCTAGTCCAACTCAATGAAGATTTCAGCAACAGAAAGTCTTCTTAATAACACAAACTCAAACCAGGGGGTAGAGCCAAAGTCCTCTGCTGCACCTTACCAATATGGCACAGTTTGTGCTACTCCTTCCTCCTGGTCCAGGCACCTCTCAGTGCCCTGACAGCTTCATGAGCTTCTTTCCACAGGGAACTGCTGTTCCAATCTCTCCTCTTTACAAGAAGTAGCCTTTTACTGTGACACCTTTTTTTTACCTCCATCATCACCTCTTCTCTCTCAGAAATTTACCCTTGCATTTTGATTTAAACACCATAACAGTATAATTGTATAATCTGTGGAGGATGCAGATACAGAAATGTGATGGATCACCTGCCCTATGACCTAAACTGTCACATAAGAACTAGCAACAGATCAACAACTGGCCTTCCTTAAAAATAAAAGCAAAACTCCTCCTTGCAATGGAAATAGATAGCAAATACTGTTGCATGGTTTTGTTCTGTGATTCAGAAACCCATTCTATAAGTAAGAGGAATACATCTTATTCTTTCAAGCAGGTACAGAAATGTACAGTATCATTACTGCCGTTAGAAAACAAAATTGTACGTGGACTGGCTGTTCTTTTTCTGGAAACCACCTATGGGTGCTGTGCATGTATTTAAAATGACGTGTTGGTATTTTTTGAATAACCGTTCAAGTTTCACCAGGTTTTCCTTCTGAGTGAGGGAATTGGTTAAGAAATCAAAGACCAAAAATAAAATGCGTCTTTAAGGTCTTTTCAGTTCTCTTCTGACAAAAACCTCTGCAATGCCATAAAAAGTAACACTTGTAGTTAGCAATTGACCTAGTCAGGTTTTCCTAAACAAAATGAGAATACATACTTACAAATGTACTTTACACAACATGAAAAAGCAGCTGAAACTTGGGTGTATACTGTCCTTTGTAGCTCCAGAGTTATTTTCATGGATGGTGAAACAAAAATACTGCTTATAACGTGTAAAACAGGAGTCATGATTTCAGCAATTCCTCCTCTCACTCATTACACTAAATGAACTAGACCATATGTGTTTACGACATTAGAACATAGCCTAGAATTAGGTATAGTGAAACTAACTGTCTTTCAGATTCAGGGCTGTTCTTTATCTGATTTTAAGAACCATAAAAACAACTAAGACTTTTACTCGAAGCCATGGTGAAGAGTAAGTATGTAAGAAGTAAATCTGAGGTAAAGGGGGATGACAGGGTGCCACTGAAGTGAACAAAATGAGGATGTGCATGTATAAATCTAACCAATAAAGAACATTATTAAGAAGTTACTATGGCTTAGTACAGATATGGTAAATTGTTCCAGAGTGTTATAAACAATGGTGAGGATTTAAAGTAAACCATTTTACTTTGCAGCCTTGATAGACTAGAGGCACACACAATCCTATGATAGGTAAGTAGATAAAGAAGTCTTGTGATTTAAACTTTGGTGTTTGTAATTATGTGACTATTTCTGTCCTCACAGGAGGATAAAAACCTCTACCATTTTGACTAGATTAGGACTGAGTACCTTGTTTGTAATATTTATTTTTCCTCTTACTGTTAGCAATTCATTTCTCTTCTCAGTAGTCCTACCTGTATCTATTTTAACATAATATGCATCCCTGAGCTCATTCTGGGAATAAGATTGCACCATTGTAAATATCTAGGAATCAACATGGCTTACAAAACTCTATTAACAGTTATTTGAAGGCAATGTTGAACCATGCTCTAAACTTTTCCCTGGACCCTCAGATACAGCATTCTTGTGTGCCCCACAGGAAACGCCATAATATGCCCCATCTCACTAATTTCATGTCATGCAGATTCTTCAAACACCTAAAGGCTAGTTTACCGATGTGATGATGGAGATGATAAACAATATAATAAATACTGTAATAGTGCACCAGTCTAAAGAGATACCATTGAGTAAACTTTTGCCCGAAGGCAAGCTTGTCATTCATAAAGTCTCTGCTGTCAATGAACCTGCTGCAGCAATGCTCTGCTGTCACAGCACAGCAAAGCTTGGGCCACAGATTCAGGGTATAATCTTCACATCATCCCTGCTGAACACCCTATTTGTTGTCGGTATGGCAAAGACGATGATTGCTATGAGAGCACCTTGCACCGCCTTGCTGCCACTGAAAAATGGACTGCGTTCCTCTTTCCTGTGCAGTATTCCTTCTCCCAAATAATAATAAAAAAATCCACGTACAACTACCTGGAAAGTAAGCATGTTTCCACCATGGTAGAGTGGATTGCACCTGGGATTATATCTGAACTGAAATAGTGGGAGTTGAGCCTTAATGCAGCGAAGCCTCTATTCTGTCTTTGCCACTCGCCATCTTTTTATCCTGTACGAATGGAGTGGTTAGTATTAAAATGTGTCATCTCCCACTGTTATCAGCTCACTGCTGGAGTATTTCACTAAACTATCTTAATTGCTAAAAACTTCCATTTCAATCCCTCATAAATACTGCCTAAAATCAATTCGTTGTGAGGCAACAGTTGCAACATTCACTGCAACTGTTTCCCAGAAAAATAGTTAATTCTGAAAAATGTTAATAGCTTTGGCCTTCAATTGAAAGATTTCATAATCAAAATTTTAATTTACTCCCTCTCCTTCCCCCAAGAAAGTTTTAACACAGGTAAACCTGTCAAGAGCAGCATCGCTACTGATCCAGCTGAGGCAGAGAAGGAGGTTGTACATCCTTATTATTGCCATAATTGGCATTTGGAATCTGTTCAAAAATTCTGATTTACTTTGTAACAGAGGATTATGGCTGAATTTGGAGTTCTTTATGGTCTGCAGAGTCTTCTGAAATTCAAATATAAAAACTGTCAGTTATACATTTCGTGAAAAGCCCTACCTTATACTAATCCAAAGAAACATGAACAAGTGCTTGAGGGGATAAAAATCCACGATATGTTTTGGTACTAACCACTTACAGAAACATTAACATTCTTGCGCAGGGTCGCTCTGTGAGCTTCTGAAGTAATTTAAGAGCCAGCAGGATTCAGTTCTCAGCAGACTTCCAACACCCTGAAAAAAACAGTCAGTCAGAAGCCTCTAGTATTTATGAATTGTTAATGCTGACTTTCTTGGGGTTTTTTCCTTAGTTTTGCTTTTGTGTGTGTGTTCAGCTGAGTAATTCAATAGACTGATAGAGACATGAATAGATATGCTAACCAGCACCAAGGCTAACCCTTAAAGTTCGTTAAAGCTGTCAGCTTTCAATGAAATATTTTCATTTTTCTTTTTCTGAACTGGAATACAAACATTATTTGTACACTTGGTGCCAGCAGGGGTGCCCCCAGGAATCAGCTTTTAAGATATTTTTCTTCAGTGTAGAAAACTGGTTCAAGAGAGGTTTTAGTTTTACAATTCTCATTTACAGTCCCTGTCACAGGAATGTGTCCATGTTGTGCTAGTAGCTTCTCTCAGTTGTCATTACAATCATTGTCATCTTAACTAGGTATAGAGATTTTAACATCTCACACATCATCTTCCTGAAATAGAAAGATCTGACAGGGGAAAAAAAGGAAGGGACACGAGAGGGCTGGGGACCTGAGATGCTACACCAGTATGCATGTTGGAAGTGCAAGGAAATTTCTTACATTTAAACAACAGTTAAAAAACATTTTTTGACCAACTGAAGAAAAGGCTAAAATCACTTTACAGTCCCCACTTTACCTTCTGAGTTGTTCCTTTTCAAAATTTTAACGTGTGAGAAAAAGAAAAGGATCTTTACAATCCAGTACATACTGTGTTGCATCCTTACTGGACTGTAAATACAGATAGCTACGAAACCCAAGTATTTTAACCTAGAATCTAAAGAATTGTTATTGGCATAACAATTTGATCTTTGTAAAATGGAGATTTTTTACTCAACCATGGTGATAAAAAAGTGTGGGTTTTTTTCTTTTTTCAGTAGAATTTATTATTATCCCAGCAGAGTAACTACACCAGAAAACTGATTTACTACTTCAAATTAAACAGTCAGATTTTCAAAGTATAGCTTAATTGACTTTGATCGTAGTTAGGCACAACAAACAGAACTTCTAGGACTAAAGTCAAGACCTGAATCAACAAGTAAATGTAACTTACAGGCTGGCAAAGCGCGGGGTAACAGTAAGTCTTCACTGACCCCATTATGATCTCTGAGTAGCTTTGCTGCTGCAAATTTTTTTATGTTGATTTCTGAGGAAGAGTTTCACAATTGAATGCCAGTCTTGGCTATCTTGTCGTTTGATAACCAATCATCTTATTTTGCAGAAATAAAAAGCCTGTTGTTATACACTGTGTGACACAACTTTCTCATCCTGAAAAAAGTCTTTCAAACCATGAACTTTGCTATAACATGGACATGCAAAATGTACGTACTGTATTACATAGAAAAGAGAATCTTGGGAAAAAAATGCCTGTGATACCAAGCATATTAAAGATATTCTCCAAGTCATATAGGAAAAGGCAGAGGGACAATGCCCAAAGAAATGGAAGGCTCTTCTCATGCTCAGGCAATAAAATGATGTTACTCTCACTGCTATTCATAATAAACTTACTATTGCAGTGAAATGATGATTTATAAACAAAAGTTAGGGAATACTGAGCTAGCTTCTTTCCCAGCCTTATTTGTATCACAAAGACTCCTCTTTCTCAGCACAGTTTGCACTTCACCTGTCTGTTGCTCACGTCAGGTTTGTCCGTGAGCTTTCCTCCAAAACAATGAAGACATTTTCTTTCCTAGTTGAATATGTAATTTTGCTAGATGCAAGGCAGTTGCTTCCAGTTACTTGTTTATAAAGGATTTCCTGACCTTCACTTTGCTCACATTTACTGTGGTTAATTGAACCAAGCTGAAAAATCTAGAAAAGATACCTGCCTTTGCATAAGTGATGTCCAGTGAACAGCGCATCTGTCTGTACATAGGTATGATCAGTCAGCTAGTTCAGCAGACAAATTTTCCTCTTTTCTTCCCACATAATTCCTCTACATCAGTATGAACAATTCAGTCCAAAACAATAAACCGCAACCTATTTTGACTACAGTTGACTACAGGCACTTCTTAGGAACTAAGCCTGGGTAGCACCATCCAGGCTTTCTAGAGGTACTTAGCTTTTGAGTCTTTTTTTTCTTGTTGTTTTTTTAATGAATATGATTTACTCTCTGCTCTCTGCCATCCTAACAAATATCTAAAAATATTGTGTATTATTAGAACAGCTAACAGATTTATAATAGTTTCTAGGTAATTATCTCTTATTGTTCCTTAATTTCATTTTCTTCTTTTACACACGGGAAATAAAAAAAAAAAAAACCCAACAGTGGTTTTCAGTAAATCCAACCTAAGAGTTGCTATTTTTATAATAATCTTTTGAGTATCTCAGGGTTGTGGCCAATTTTGTCTCTCAACTTTATTTATTATTAATCTTTTTTTTAAAAAAGACATTTTGCATTATGCTGTTTCATCCAAACAGTAACACCAGACTGGAAAAAATAATACTCTTTGAAAGACAAGAGAATCTTCTACAAATCCCACACTGCAGAAGATCCAGCAAGATTTTTAAAACTCCTTCATGTCCCTGGGAGGAGAGAAGGGTAAGAACGAAAGTGGAGAGACTGACTAAGAGCTATCACAAAACAACTTACATTTATGCACAGGTAGAACATAAGCTCATTTGAAACTAAGTGCTACCACTTTTTTTATCCTTCTCATTTCACAACATTAGAACAGACTGACATAACTCATAAGAGAGTAAACTTGAACAAAGTCAGAAAAATGATTGGACCAAGACCACACACTAACCAGCCGCAAAGCCAAGAAAACACTGAACAAGCTTGAAATTGAACTTTGCCACTGCAACCTTTTCAAGCTACTACTCCAGTCAGACATGAAACACATTTACATCTCCCACGCTGTTCTTCCCAATGAGAAGTGTAAAAGACTATGTATTTCCTATTCAAAATATAAATGTAACTTTGTAATGTAAAATGAAAAAGTTCCAAAGTTAGAAAGTACAAGTTGTTATTTTTCTAAGTTGAGCAAGATGAAACACTATGTCATCTCCTCATTTATTATTTTAGTTATCTATCTACTACAGTTTTTACTATGAATTTACAGCAATGACAATAACTTCTTTTTTGGAGCAAGAAGTAACTCATATTTCATATATCTGTGCTTTATACCTATATGCAATTCTTATTTTTTTTATGATAACAACCACCTGAGTCCGTACTTTATTGTGGAGAAAGGGTTCCATACCTACAGTCAGACATCTAAAGTCATTGCTGATTCTCTGCTGTGACTTGACCTGTTGGCCCTCCAGAGGCCATCCAAAGCTATACGAGTTAGGAAGCGGGTAACAGTGAGATGATTAAGAATCACAAAGTCAGAAAAGTCAACATTGTTGTGGAGTGTTGCAAAGTCACACATATGTATGCAGGGATCAATATTTTCTCTGCTGTCTTGCTGAATTCCTGAGTCTCCAGACCATGTTGGTCACCAAAGACAGAATTTTTAAGTCCCTTGAACAATGAGTCTAAGCAATTTGGTCCTTCCCTAGTTCAGCATGAAATAATTTCCTCTGTTCCATAGAATTTACACAAGACATTATCTCAAAGAAGAATGAGTTGAGGACAGGGTTGTCGAGACTGAATAAACCTTTCTCACTTTCCTTTTCCCAGCCTGCATGTCTGCTCTTGTCTAGTAGGGTGTATCCGTTGTTCTGGGAGGGTGTATCCATTGTTTTGGATTTTGGTTTCCCACCTCCCAGGGAACACTGAGCTTTAGGAGTTTGTTCTTCTTCCTAGAAATGTTATTGAGGGAAAATTAAAGAGTTCACCTCTGTCATCTGTGACCAGGAACTTGTGTTCAAGAAGAATCATATGAAATAGAAATTGTAGTTGATTATGCATAGTTGTGAGCAATAATTTTCAGACCCCACAGTAATCTTCTCCTATAAGTTCCAGATGGGCACACAATATTGGAACACTCTGGCTGTAATACAGAATTTGCCAGGTTTGTAAATCATCATAAAACCCTACACATACTTAGCTCTAGGAAAATATACCACATTAGAGGGGAGGAAATGTATAAACAAATATACTACACTTAAACTCCATAACAGCTATGAGACTTCACATAGCAAGTCACAAGAATGGGCAAAAATGTTTGCTTGTCAGAATGCTGCTAGCATTTGAGTTATTCAAGAAATTGCCTATTTACTCGTCTTTCTCATTAATTCTGACCTTCCAGACATTCATTTCAAATTGAATTGTGTTATTCATATCCTGCTATCAACATCAACATTGCTATTAAAAATTAAAGTCATTAGTTTGACAAAATCTCCGCATTAAGATCTCCAACGACACATGCTTTGTACCCCTCTAATGTGTTAAACGATATGTTATCATTCACGTCGTGTAAAACAGTTATACTTTGTAATTGATATAGACGTGGTTGTAACAGACAAGATGGATGAGATTAAAGGACAAAAGTGTTTCAGTATCAGTAACTGAACAAAAGTCACATTAGAAAAGATTATACGTATATTATTTTTCTCTTCCCAAAACCTACAGATTCATGACACTTTCATTAATGAAACCTCCTGCTGCCTGTAGTGGACAGTCACGGAACAGGGTGGAGCAAGTGTAGAAACAGTCTACCAGTTAAGAAAATGTATGTATTATCTGTCCAAGGAGGGCTGTACTGGCAAGAAGAAAGATTTAGTACTTGATTCTTAAATGAAAAATCTAAAGAAGATTTCTGAACATGGTGTAAGAGCCAGGTTCTACCCTAAGGAAAAGCAAAAAAAAAGCAAAGAGTAAGTTAGAGGAAGACATCATTAAACAAGCACAATCTCATTGAATGAGAATCAGTGTCACAGCTGAGCCTTTGTAATGAAAGAGGTAGCCTCTGCTAGTCAAGCTAAGATGGCTTTTTTCGTGAAAAGGGTTATAGAAGTTGGGCTGAGGTCACCTCACTTCAACAAAACTATATTTTAGTCTTCACATATCCTCTGGTAATGTTTGCATTGGAAGGTAGATAAATTTCAGTCTGAATAATTAATTTCTGTCTTTCTAAAATCCTCAAACTACAATCAGTTAAATATGGTAGTAACTTTCCTGCCTTGTCTCCAGGAGCAGAGTATGCTGGTGAACATCTACCTCGTTCCACCCAAGCAATGGTTGCATTTCACTGACCAGTGAAGTGAATTGCTTAATGTTCACTACATTTTCCAGAATATTTTTCTAACCTCTAGGTTGGTCTTGTAAATCAATTTAAAATTCTACCTACAAAACTTACCACTTTAATGTACAGTAATACATAAATGTACTGGGTACATACAACTAAGAACAAAAATAATAAATTACTGTACAGATCCCTTTGTATGGAAGGATATTACACACTGTCTACATTAATGCATATTTTCCAGTTTCAAATTCCTAGACATAAAGAAAAATAAACATCTTAATTGATTAAAATTGCATATAAACCACTTATTTAATTAAAGTTACATATCTAATGCTCCTAGTGGATTTATCCATAGAAATCTCTCAGTGAACTAGTAAATTGTAACAAAATACTGCCTAACAAGAACAGCATAATTTATACATATTTCAGTTCTTATATTAACTTTTTCACACTCCTTTTGCATAGGGCAACAAGAAACTGAATGTACAGAGATTAATTTAGGTAACAATTACCACTATTCACAATTGCATTAGCACCTATTAAGATTCATTGTTCTGTGGAAATTTTAATGATACATTCCTGAGTGAACAAAAGCAGAAGATGATTAGGAATAAAATTGTTTCTATGTATGCTGACAGGACTGCTGAGCATAATTATACATTTCTAGGGCGACCTATTTGGAGTTTACTCCATAATTTCATGTAAATTCATTTTTTCAGGTTAAATGCTAATACGTTATTTCATTGCACAGTTGATTTGTATGAGTACTAAAGGACACATATTGCAATTGATGGAACTGGCATCAGATAAAAGTCTAGGGCATTTCGGAATGACGGAATTTCAATTCATTGTTTTCTTCTGACACTTTCTTGTTCCTGAACTAGCTGTCAACAATTTCAGTCAGTTACTGGATATTAGCTGTATGGTCTATATTCAGAGAAAAATTCCATTTCAAGGAAAATATTCTTTAGAGGTTTTTTTTTATTTTTCCCTTCTTTTTCCTCATTTATTCACTGCATGATGCAGCCTTAAATTAGCTTATACACCTTCACATAATACGCTTGCAGTAAGCTGTACAACATAAAAAGGCAAGGATAAAAAAAAAACCAAATACACTGAAGACAAATGTATGGGATCAGGGCTGTGCAAAATCTGCCTGTTTAGATTTGCCCAGATTTCAATCAACCATAAAGCAGAAATCCTGGCAGAACTGGTTGATTTTCCTTTAGGCTCACACTGGAAGGGAAAACTAAAGCAAACTTACAGAAGCTTACAAGTTATATATATGAAACAAAAAAAGAGAAAGAAAAAAAGGAAGGAGGGAAAAAAAACAAAAAGAGAAAACACCCCACTTTGGACATATATTCTCCAATTCTTTTTTAACTCCTAACTTCATCTTCACGCTTTTCTTCAATTTCTTCCACACCAGGCTTAAATCTGCTCAAACTGGGCATGGGTGCCCACTAACCACAGCCTCACAGGAAGATCACATTCTTACCTCATCCTGGAAAAGATGTGTAAATATTTCTAATGATTGGGTATCATTCTTGTTTCGCCATATCTACCTCACTTTGCTCACCTTGTACAGCTGCTTTCAGGGATGGAGAGGGAAGGGGAAACCTGCGGTAGCAGACTTGAATTCCTCCATTATTATTTGATATTCAGATGTTCCAGACCAAGTGCAACAGCATTGCTCAGATCCCTGCAACCCAAATTCTTTGTTGGACTTTATGAATTAGCGTACAAGCCTTTCAGAAACATAAATTTCAATACCATGAACAAACATAAGGGAATTGAGTTACACCTTGACAAAAAGATACTGTCAGGAAAATAAGACAGTAAAAGCTGTGAAATATTAGACTACAAAAGGACACCATGTGAAGTTTCTCCAGCAGATGCTGGAGAGAAAAGATCAGTCAGCTGTTCTTTAGGCCTTCATGAAGAAAGGGTTGATCAAAGTCAGTTGCTGGACAAGGAGGTTGCTGGGAAATGGCCTTGTGCTGAAACTCAGTGATTTCCTTGCAAGATTTTGTCTTACAAGCTGTAGTCTTCTGATGTCTCCCAATTATGTACTTGTCTTTCTTTCCCTTTTTGCTACAAATGAATCCAAGCATCTTACCCGTCCCAGTAGCAACCAGTTTTTTTAAGACTCTCTTTTGTGCTGGAAGAGATAAGAAGAAGTGAAACTAGATTGATAATTTATAAATGTGAATGAATAAGCAAGTGTACAAGTGTAAATATGATGTCTACTACAGAAATGATCTATTTCCCCTCAGCAAAAGAAAAACAAAAAAACAAAATCAGCAGCTTAGTCATCAATGGCTGCAACTGCTCCATAAAAGGACAGTGGTTTTGCTTCCCTAAACCATCTTTTTTGCCTTGTGACATACGGTGGATGAGCAAAAGTTCAAAGTTGAAATCTAGCTTTCCACAGCAATTAGTTTCAATCCATCTGCCACTCACATGATCCTAGAGTTTATCATCAGGAGTGCTTAAGATGGCTAAGAGAGGTCATCTGAAAACTTAAAAAGGAAAAAAATAAAAGGAGAAGATAATTCTCTGTACTTGCTCCAATTCTTGTTCAAGTAATGTTCAGTATAATAAGATATGATACTAGGTAGAGGAGAATATTGTTCATATTCAAAGCAACTTTCAAGGGAATTAATTTCAGTTCAATCAGTAAATTTCAAATAATTTCTCATTCTAGAAATTGTGTTTGCTGATAGCACAACAGCCTCATGACAGGAATTTCTAGCTAAACTTCCTACCTCTACCTCTTACTGGTATCTACATGTATCCCTGTTCTTTAATTCTGTCTCTACTGTACTCCGTGGAGTACCTTACTCCAAGTATTAAAGTGTATTTACTAGCTCTGAGGATTTTTAGGGATAATTTGATTTTACATTTAGTCACAAGCAGAATAGCTTTAATGGTGTGGCTGTTATCATGAACCTTAAAGAAAAATCAGTTGTTGGTGAAACTGTTGTTGGAACTGTACAAATATAAAGGCTTCTTTGTGGACCAGCAGGCAGATGATTGACTGGTTTGAATGGAAGCATGAAGACACATAGAAGAAGAAGCTAATGCT
This sequence comes from Opisthocomus hoazin, assembly GCF_030867145.1. Taxonomy (NCBI): domain Eukaryota; kingdom Metazoa; phylum Chordata; class Aves; order Opisthocomiformes; family Opisthocomidae; genus Opisthocomus; species Opisthocomus hoazin. Next base: position 51,229,109 of record NC_134454.1, read on the forward strand.
CCTAGGACTTTAAAAAGCCACTAATAACATTTTGAATTAGTTCACAAGTATCCCATCACAGAAAAAAATCTAAATACAATAGCCTGAACTGCTCATCACAAGCCTGCTAAGCAGTAACTTTTATTTGGTTTTGGTGCAGATTTAAAGTGTATTGAGAGAAACAGATGTCATTTGTTTAATTTGTGTGTGATGTATGTACCCTCTTTTTTCTCTTTCCTTCCTCATTCTTCAACCATTATGACAGTACAAATTAAAATAAAGGTCTTCATTCCATTTCAATTCTATAAACAATTTCCCTGTATTTGCCACTTTGGTCATTCCCTCTCTGCACCTTGTTTGGGCTCCAGGTGCAGAGTCATTAACAATCCTAGCATAGAGACCCCAAAGACTTTCTAGTCCATCCCTCTTCCTGATGATAGAATCAGCTACACCAGTGTTATCCCTGAGACAAGTTCTTTAATCTATGTAAGAATAGTCAGCAAAACTCCACAGTTTCTCTAGTACGTAGTTTGTTTTTTCTGACATCCAACCTGAATCTTTCTTACTCCAGTGACAGTCTACTGTTTCCTAGTCTGTCCTTCATGCATGTGGAGAATAGATTATCCAGACTTAGGAATATGAAGACTATTATCGCATATTCCCTCAGCTTTCTTTTCTGTGGGCAAAACAGACAGCATCTCCAGGCAACTTGTTACAGTGTCTGACCACCCTCACAGTAAACCAACAATCCTATGTTTAAATGGAATTTCTTCTCTTCGACTTGTACCTATTGTTTTGTGTCCTGCTACTGGGCACCATTAAGAAGAGCCTTGCTCTATTGTCTTTAAAGGTATTTAAAGGTAAGTTGTTTATGCACTCTGTTAAGATCCATCTCCCTGAGCCTTCTCTTCTGCCGGCTGAAGAACCTCAGCTCTCTTGACTTCGCAACATGTCAAATACTCCAAACCCTTTATCTTCATGACTCTTTGCTGCATTCAATCCAGGATGTCCGCATCTTCCTTGTACTGGGGAGCCAAGACCTGGACACAGCACTCAGATGTGTCTCACCAATGCTGAGCAAAGAGGAGGGATTATCTCCCTCAACCTGCTGGTGAGGCTCATTCTAATGGAGCCCAGGAGGCTGTTGTCCTTCTTTGCCACAAGTGTGCATTGCTGGCTCATGGTCCACTTATTGTCCACCAAGATCCTAGGGTCTTTCTCTGTGAGCTTGTTACCATCCAATTGGGCCCAAGCTTGTGTTGGTGCATGGGCTTATTTCTCCATGGGGCCAGGAGTTTGCAGTTTTCCCTTGTTAAATTCCATGAGGTTCCCATCAGCCCACTTTTCCAGCCTGTTGAGATCCCTCTGGATGGAAGCACAACCATCTGGTGTATCAGCAACTCCTCCTAGTTTTGTATTATCTGCAGACTTTCCGAGGGTGCTTTCTGCATCAGGATCTAGCTCATTAACGAAAATACATGGTACTGGACCCAGTATTGACATCTGGGGCACACCACTAATGCCTGGCCTACAGCTGGACTTTGGGCCATTGACCACAGCCCTTTGAGCCCCACAGTTCATCCAGTGTTCAACGCACCTCACCATCCACTTATCTAGTTGATACTTCACCAGTTTGTTATGGGAGACAGTGTTGAAAGCCTTCACTTCAGCTAATCCCTAACCCTTCTTCTGTTTAATAACTGCATTCTCCAACTTTTCCCATCTTGTATGTGTACTGTTTATCATTCCTGTCCATTGATTTGCACCTTATATTTTCTAGCTGTTCTTCGACACCGGCAGAGGTGTACTGGTCTCAGGTCACCGTTTCCCAGTGTCACAGTTTAAAGAAGGTCATCAATAAACTGAGTGATAGACGATGTCTATTAACCCTCACCCTCCCACCAGAGGAAGGGAAAAGGAGGAAAAGGGAGAGAGACTTACAAATGTAATATAAAAAGTTTTACTAATAACACTAATAATAGTAATAATATTAAGAGAAATAATGTAAAATATACAAAACTGATACTGAGTTTCCCGGAGTTGGGTGCAAGGGCACTGGGGTCCCGCCAGCAGCTGACAGGCAGCACTAGGCAGTCCCAGACTGGCCTCGGCAGCAGACAGGAACGGGACTCAGTAATGCACGGATCTCAGTCTGGACCAGGACCGCAGGCAGGGTCCTCTTCAGAATGAAGTCATGGACGAAGGGAGCAAGACCGTCATGATCCCCCAGCTTTAAACGAAGTGTGACGCGCATGGCATGGAATACCTCCTTGGTCAATGTCGGGTCACCTGTCCTGTCCGTCCCTCCCCGCAATTACCACCCCTTCCGACTCCTCAGTTGCGGGACCTAAGAAATCTGTCAGTGACTTTGGCTGCTGTAGTAATAATTATAAACAGGGGCCTTCTTCTGCATTCCTTTCCTACCGTTAGCTCAGTGTAACTACAAACATTAGCTGTTATCAGCTTCGGAGCGGACACTGTCCATAAAATATGCAGCCAGCTTCAGAAAAATGCAGTTACTTAGAAGAACTTAGCTGTAAGGAAGATTCACTAAAAGAGAAATAGTTCTGTTTTAACCAAGACCAGGACGCCCAGCAAAGTTTATATCTCCTTTCACTCCTGTCATCTAGGCTATGTGTACCCAACTTTTTTATTAAAATGTGATGTAATATGTCCAAAGTCTCACCATCTTATTTTCTATCTGGATTTAACAGCAAATCTTTTTAGGTTTGATCACTACTCTCTCCATATAGACAGAATCAACGGCTAGCAGTTCTGTTCCTCTGCAGGATGATCTAAAAAAGGGAGTTGAACTCATTTTCGTAAGACAGTTAAATTACGTCTTTAAAGACAAGCAGAAAGTAGGTTAGGGAGAAGAAAAGTGGGTACAATATTACACAATAGATCTGAATACTTATTATGGGACGACAGTGTGCTTTTTTCCATAGAGAAAAGATAATGTGGATAGTTAGAAATTCTGCTTTCTTTTCATAAAACCTTATCTTGTAATACATTTCTTACACACCTTGATGGGATGATATATTGGCAGGATGCAACATAAACAGGACTAAACTGAGGCAGAAAAGCCCCGGGACAAGCCTGTTCTCATCTGGAAAACTGAAAAAAAAACATTAAAGAACCCTCAGAAATACTCAGATGCTCTGCAATAAAACCACAACTGCTAAGTTCTGTAAGTCAAATGAGTACAGCTCCACACGCTGTCACTGCTGTCATTCTGAGCCTGTCAGCGTTTCTGCTTCCTCTGTATGGTTTGAATGTGCCAATTCCCCGGACCTGAAATGCGGCACACAGATTCCCAGCCAGGATACTATTTTCTTTAAAAAGATCCAGTGCATCTGCTATAATGGACATACCTAAGGGAAAGCTCTCTTCACAGTGCAATACAATGGAAGAGTCAAAAATTGTTCACTCATGGGTACATGTTACGAATAAACTCATGGGTACATGTTAGGAATAAACTTACCACCCTGTGAAGGAACACAGAGTGACAGAGGGTTTCAGTGATAGAAAGCTGTGTGCAGAATCTCAGTATCTCCTGTGAACACTTGTATTGGTACCACTTTTACCTAGACTTTATACAAGAGGTGAGGTGCTAGAGACAGGGTGAAAGACCATCTGTGAGACTGTGACCATCGTACAGGTTCAGGTGCTTCAGAAAACCTAGACTTAACAGAGTCACAAACCAGGCTAACTTCAATACTTCCCAGAGAATAAGGGATGAAAGTTTGTCTTCAGCGGATTTTTTCAGCTTCCTGACAGAAAAAAATCAAACAAAAACAAAACAAAAACAAACCCCAAACCTCTTGGTTTAGTCAGTATGATGCTTTGGACAAAGAGGGAAGATGCGATAATTTTTTCTATAATATTTACAACAATACAGCCCTGAACACGGATTCATGAAAAGGACTGAGGAATTGTTTATGGTAATGCCACTTCTTGCAGAAACAATATTGTAAATGTACTTCAGTGGATTCAGACCCAGATAGCTGCAGCATATCTGTGTTGTAGCACTGTGGAAATTTTACTGGAACTGAACCTCCAGTGATTGAAGGTGTTTCTGCTAGGGAACTTCCTTTCATGTCTAAATGGACTGTTTAAATCTGTACAGTTTTGAGTAGATACCACCACACCTGTGATGTGGAGACAGACGTTTGTTGTTACTGCCAAAGAGCCTTATAATATCCTTGTGTTTTGTAGTGTTTTTTCAGACTGCCTCTGGACCAAAACTGTTGATTCTGAAAAATAACACTTCACAGGCAGTTAGGTTGCAATGTAAAGCAAACACTTTCTAGTATTACAGTACATATTTAAATATCCAATTCATCTGAAATGCAACTATACATAGAAACTGAAGTTTGCCAAATGTAATGCACATAAATCTGAGAGGGCATGCAGGTATAATGAGCTGAGGATATCAAGACAGATTACTCTATCTCCTGTCAACTCCACTTACCTTAAAAGGAATGAGATGCCTTCAGTCACTACTGAAAGAAGACCATGATGGTGAAAATGGTGAAAAGGGCAGTACTATATTGTCACTTGTGGAAAAACCGCAACAGTGGTTGTAGAGAAGACTGGAGAGATACAAATTATGCTGACTAGAGCCCGAGTGATGTAGTCATCTAGCAGGGCATAAGGGAAGCAGAGTTTCACTTTTCACAAGCTTGAACGGGCCAGGAATCAGCTTACAAATGTTGGGAAACACTAAGGAGCTGACATTTCCTGCTGAGAAAGGAATGTACGTCACCATCAGGTGTGGCACTGCAGCATGCCCTACCCGGCACAGCCTCTTCGCTAACAGTTCCTGGTACTCAAGACAACCTTTCAGGGACATGTTCTTCCATGAGTTTCTTTATGGGAGATGATTCACCTCGTGGTCCTTGAAGCAGGGCAACTAATACAGTTTAACGAAAACTGCAAACACTATTTAGCAGCCTGGGGATTCAGGTTTTTCGGAGTGTGGGGAGCACCAACCAAACTACTGTCTCCCTGTGGCATAGGTCTGCTAGGGGTTTTGGCAGGAAACGGGTGGTATTTGCACTTCAGTCCAATTTAGATTCCCTGGCAGCCCTGCCTTGTAAGAGCCCAAGAAAACATTGTAGCTTGGCCTTGCTCACACTGGAGCTCAGTGTGCACAACTTGAAGACAGGGTAAACTGGACTGTCGCTCCGTGTAAAAGCCAAGGGATCAACCTCTGCCTCAGGCTTTCACAGTGTCACTTAAACTTCTCCTTAAGAAAACATTCCTGGGAGGAATGAGTGAAAAGTCTCCTGTCAGTGTTTGCAACCCTGATATTACTTCAGAGCCTGAACTGTCCACTTTTGGTCCCTTTCCCATTATGTTTTCTTTACAGACTGATGAAAGGGAAAGGGCTATCCTGTGCATGAATCAGGGTAGTGCCCCTCACTCCCGTTCCCCTGCCCCAGCATGCACAAACAGTGGGCAATACAAAATGTTAAAAAGAAAAAAATCAAACAAATATGACCCTATTTCCTTGCCAGCTGTCAGGGTGGTCACACGCCTTAGCATTGGCTGTGGTTCAGGGGAGTGGATGGAAAAGCTGAGGCTGACAGAGGATGTTGGAGCAGGCAGCTTTTGCTGTGGATAGCATGAGTTGGCAGAAGCAGCTGATCACTCCTGCAGCAATGGGAAAAGGGGGGAAGTGGTGTATCAGATCTCCTTCTGCAGGCTCTTTCAGTAAACAGGCGTGTCCTTGTGTTGTCAACCAGCAACAAACATCCACTTTCCCTGCTTCATAAAGGGCCTTATTATGTTAAAATAATTTAAGCAAAGGACTTGGGGTTTCTGTTTTGCTTTGCTTTGTTTTGCTTTGCTTTGTTTTGCTTTGTTTTGTTTTGAAGAACAATGCTAAACAAAACAAAACACGAAAGCAAGAGAGAGACAAGAGCTTTGCTGCAAGCACCCTGAGCAGTGCAAAACACTGCAAGAATACCAACAAAGCCTCACTCAGGTTGCTCTGCCTGCATTTGGTGACAGACAAGCTTTCGGAAGCCAGTTCAATGAGAAAGTGAAAGAGATGTTTTAAGATACACCCATTTCAAACAGTGCTATCTTTTGTCTGTCTAAAGATTACATTACTTTAATCCTAACATCATACAGATGAAAAGTAACAAATTCATCATCTTCATACAGGGCTGGTGTACGTGTGTGTGTTTTCTATGAGGACATTTTATTGAAGTTAGATTCAGAATTCACTGGTAAAAATAAATAAATAATCTAAACAAATAAAAATGAATGTTGCGGCTTTTTTTCTGGGAGATTAATTTCACAGAAGCAGAAAGTGAACTGTCATCTACACAATGAGGAAAGAAAGAAAAAAATCCCACAAAACAGCAATAGCAGAAATGGAAAACAATTATTGGATTTCATCAGTATGCCTCTACAATTGCCTGACCTCTCTTCTGCTGTGCAGCTCTTCTCCATATTATATCCTGTATTTTTATTGTTAATATGTTATACACAAAATATTACATGCAGTATAATTTGAGTTTCTCAATGTGCACTTGGGTAGGATGGCTGTGTCTATTGAGACTCCTAGATTACTCCTATTAGGGGGTGAATGTCATGCTATCTGTCATCCAAAAGGTAATTTTCCCTAGACTTATATTAAGGTCTCATATTTTATGATAACCTCTGTATTATGTTGATCTGGGCATTTTTCACAAACCCATTCATCAGACAGGTGTCTCCAGTGGTAACTGCAGCCTTGCAAAATTTTACTTGCTTTCAGAGTGAATAAAATATATTTTTTTTCAGCTTCATCAGTGATACCAAAAGAGCATTTGAGTCTCTGTGAGCATTCCAGTAAAATTCCAGGATGAGCTTTGCACATATTAAGAAGTATATACGTAGCAGTTAATTTATTGATCTTAGAAAATACTGTATCAGAAGGGAATCAAACTAAGCCTGGACTAAATGTGATTATCTGGTAGCTGTCTTGTAACCACTGATCTCTAACTGGCCCAGAATTCAGCACCAATACAACCAAACAGTTAAGAGGCACAGTGTCTGAGATTTTTGATGCGATTCACTATGATACACTTGTACATGGGTGAATGGAAAACAGTATGAGAAGGATGATCGGGTTTGAATTAACTGCAAATACTGCTTTACACCTGGCATAGCATGAGGAGGAGACACACTGAAAGAAGAGAGCTTGCATATTCTAATTAATAAGCATTAAAACAATTTGCAAGATGTCTTATATTGTTTAGAAACCGTACCAAAGCTTCACAGGATAAGGGTCAGAGACTGGCTCCAAGGATGGCATACTCAATGATAATTAACCTTTCGGATTCCTCTTACGTTTCAGAGCAACTTGTGATCCTAATTGAAATTAAATTGAGGGAGGCGGAGAGAGACAGCTCTTGCCAAACTACGAACTGCAATAAAACGCAGCAGATTTAGCTGTGCACGCTAATTTCTTCTTGTGGAGCACTCTGAGGAGCTGATACAGACACTAAATCAAATCCACAGCTTTATCTGACTAGGTGAGGCCTCAGCACTCCAGTCAAGAAGCAAAACAGATGCAGATCCTTTTGCCAACAGCACGCATTTCCTGCGGATAAAGGGAGCAATTTTCTATTCCCTCAGGTGCTGCTCTATGCTAGCATCCAGTGAGCCTAACAAAAAATCCCAGCTGCTCTCACCTCAGAGGGAGAAAACACAAACACCTCTAAACAAATCAATCTAACATTTCCTATAGCCTCTAATGTGGAGCACAGTCATTTCTTTTCTGCCTCCTCCGCTTTTTTACATAACAAAAATCTACCTTCCCATTGTCTCCAATATGTTGGAAGCCAGCAAGTGTAAATGCAGCTATTCATATAATTTGAATGATAATCAAAAATAACTGGAAAAGGGGGATAAATTTATCAAACTTGTGAGAATATTCTAGGAAAAAAGGAATTTCCTGAGGTAACTGTCCTTGACCTGGCTCTTTAATCGAGTGAAATTTCATCACTTTATCTAATATCATGCTTCATGCTTCAGGCTCCCAGCAATTCTATTTTAGTGTGGTCTAATGGGCAGCTGACACATCCACTCAGCACCAGACTGCATAATATGTGCTGACACACTGTGTGGTGAGCACCCTATTGAGAGCTGTTTATTTGTGCCTGGCAAGGAAAAATTTCATCCAGTAAAGTCTCTTCATAACAATTTCAGTCTCAGTTTTCAGGGCCTCCACAGACTCCACATTTTGAGATGTTCAGAAGCACTTCCAGGGAAATTTAGTCACTTATTTGGGTGGTTGTACATTATCTGACTTTAGGTGAAAGGTTGTGAAAGCACTGGTTATGGTTGTCTGAAACCTGAATCTAGATAGTGTAATGAAGAGTGTCATTCTAACTGCTTTGGAGCCAGCTCTTCTCAGAACCTCTGATTCAATTTGATATTCTGAACTTAACACACTGTATTGGGACTGAAAATAGGAATGCACACGAAAAGCTTTTATATTTATTCAGTTCAGTAAGCATGGCAAACTCATCAACAGCTATTTGTACACTGCAGCATGGTGGGACTTACTTTGATGTTCTGATTTATGCTTGCTATTTTTCCTGCAGTATTACTTTAGAGTAGAAATGGACTGAAAAAAAAAAAAGGCAGACATGGCTCTCAACACGATAGCAAAGGACATTATCATAAACAAAGCAACATAAGAAAATAAAGCAATGACACAATCACAGAGATTCTGCGCTCTCAACCTCATGTAGAAATCAAATTCACTATATAGAGACCAGGGAATTCATTTCCTATACACACACAAACAGCTAACATATTAAGATAGTTCTCTTACTTACTAGCTATGGAGAAATAGGTAGTCTGTCAATCAAGTTGTACATCTACACAGATAACAAAAGAATAAGTGAACACAAATAGAACTGATTAAAACCTGTCCCTTAATAACCCATTCAGACTGAAAGGTATACCTAAATTATATCTAGACATACAATTACTGATCACCTCAGTGCTTCAAGTGGAAACAAAATTTATTTAGAAAACATTGTAGGAAAATAATTCTATGATTCTACAAAAAGTATTTCTGATCTTTTATCTAACCTTAATCTGTATTACGTAACACACACATTTTCTACAAGCAAATAAGTGACATGAGCACATAGCGAATGTATGTGTGTTACCCACAAGTGTATTTTGCAGGAAGTGTGTTTGACCTTGACAGTGTTACAAAAGTAACCTTAGCTTTTTCAGTCTCTTGGAATATTCAAAGTTAGAACTTCTAATAATTGGCTATTTGGGAGAAAATCACTAGAAAATTCTGCAAATAGGAAAAAAGTAAAGCCTTAAAATAAACTTACAGACATCAGTTATATTCTTCATTGATACATACACATTTCTAGAATCAGAATTGTTGGGTTTAAAAGCTACTTTACTAGAGACTGTGTAGAGACTTTTGGCAAAAAACCTGTGTACGTTACTAATATTTTAGAACTGCAATTAGCAAGGAACCAAGTGTAGAAAGACTGTTTCTATTTTTTTTTTCCCCCTAGAAAATGAAATTCTGAAGGGCCAAAACCTATTTTCAGGGCTTCAGGTTGTATCAGATGCAGATTCATTATTATCTGTGCCAGATTGTGGTTGGGTGGTTGGGATTTTTGTATAACTGAGCTCTTTCTTGAAATACTTCAAATCCTCCTTTTACCCCAAATAGAAAGCAGAAACCAAGAAAATAATCTGTACCAACACAGTGGTTGTCCCAATTTCCACTGTCTCCCATATTTCAAAGTTATTGACATGTAAGAAAAGATTACATAACTAGACTGAATTTTCTTTTAAAAAAACAATAGTATGTATCATTTACTACTAGTACAGTTGTATCATTTGCTACTAGTACAGTTGATACATACACTCCATAAAGATACGCTCATTTGTGTGCACACACACACATGCATGTGCACATGAAGGTGTAAGTATCTACCCACCTGTATGTGAATAGGCCAGTGCATCTACAAGCATGAAAGTCTCTAACATGAGAAAGGAAAACAAATCTCTTAAAAATAAGAAAACATTAGAAATGTAGCAGTTTCAGTCCCTACAGTAGCATTGACTTTGCCATGTACAGACTGGGAGCTGTATTTTCAGTGCATGTAAAATACTTGACAGTCTTTACCACAAAAGAGTCAGGGTGCACCATAAGCCAAATAATAACTTCAAGAAGAATCTAAGCCTATTTCTAGACATTTTTATCTGTGTAACGCACCTTGTAAATTAGTATAACTTCATTTCAGTGTGAGCTCCAATTACAGAGATGATCCTTTCAGGGGAACTTGAGGAAGGAAGACCTAGCTTTTAATGAAGAATGAGGCCATATGCCATGAGATTTGCAGCAGTTTTTCTGTACATGCTCTGGAGATAAGCTGCCTCTCTTGCCACAGTCCTTGGTCTCACCTTTGCCTCATAGCAGTCATGTACAGGCTACAACAGCATAAGTATGGCAATTGGTATGTGGTTGAGATAGTAGGGTGAAGTGAGGAAAAAGGTGAAAATTATCACCCAGAAAGAGCATTCTGGACTATTTCTGTCCCTCCATCCAGGCAAGCACCTCCTTCCATGTAAGAGATGTACATGGCTTAGATAAGCCTCAGAGGTCAGACCGTCCTTTCAGGTTAGGGGCAGCTCAGCTGTAGCTCATCAGCTTCAGGACAGCAAAGTGGGATTTCACACACTTGTGCAGCACTGTTACTTCCCAGAGACTATTCCCAAACACTGGGATAAATCTCAGTGGCATGAGAAGCAGAGAATAAACATGAAGATGTAGTAGCTGAACATAGGGCAGCTGTACACATGTTCGTGTACAAGGGGTGTGACCTTGAGCTCTTTGAGTGGAGCCACATAGCCATGAGCGTAGGCTATCACCACCGCCTAAAAAGAGCAGGAATAAGAGAAAGCGTTGCCCATGTGCACCTTCAGCGCTGCAAAGTATCCACCAGTGACATCAAGATAGTATCTCTCATGAAGTAAGCTACCTTTCCACACGCACATGTCCAGGAGAAGCCTTCAGCACTGTACTTCAGGTTCCCTGGAGTCACAAGCCACACAGGAACTATTTTTCTCTCTGAAGCAATCACTTCACAATTGTTCAGACTTACACACACTGAGCAAATCTTACCAGAAGACACACAGAAACTTTCAGAAGATTCATCAGTATCTTTCCATTGGAAGAAAGGTACATTTATTTCAGATTTCTTCACCTGTAAAAGTGAGTCACAGCATGCTTCAGCCTCCAGTCAGATAATGTATTGATCTTTGCCACTCAGCCAGAATAAGTATGTAACTGTAAATTCCAGTTTTCAAGGTAAAGAGTAATTCTGCACACATGGTGCGATCTTTGGAGGATGAGATAACGAGGATAGGTCTTTCAATGAGCTTGGAGCAGGAAAGAGGAATTCCGAGAAGTTAAAGGAGTTGTTAAAATTTAATATTAAGTCCGATTCATGCACAGAATCCTAATAAAATCTGCATGCCATTTAGCCAAATGCAAAACAAAGAAACATAAGCTGTGGAAGGAGAAGAGCCAAACAAACAAAACAGTTTCTAGCCTTATATGTACATCTCTCCCTGAGTCAGCACCCAAAAAAACCCAAAGAAAAAAGACAGAATTTTCTGTCATTTGAGACAGAAAATTCTAACAGCCTCTTCACGTGAAAAAGATGTGGAAATGCCACCTTTTATTAATATAATTGGAAGTAATATGAGGGCTTGCACAGAAATCTATTTTGATATACATGTATATTTGTGAGTGAGTACATGCATGTATGTATTTCATATATATGCATGTATGGATGTATATATTTCATTTAAAAGTTAGGTAGAATTTTTCCTAGTTTTAAATTTTACCTAAATCTAGTAATTTAAAATGTGTTACATAAAGCAATTTCTGATGTCTGATTAACCCAGAAATTACAATATTTCTCTTGCTTTTGCTATGGAAGTTATAACTAGCATACGGTTTGGACTGCAGTCCCTGAATTCCAACCATAAAGAGACACATGGATTATTTGCAAAGCTACATATATTTCCTCCAAGAACAATTACTAAGGCAAAAGTCTTGAATAACCCAAGTAGGACCTTCCTAAAGGAACATACAGCTTAACAAGGGCCAGTGAAAAATTCATTTATTTGGCATTGATAACATGTTTCATAGCAACACACACATATTGTATTGCTTCTGCTTTTTGGCTAACTAATTCCATAAATAATGAATTTAAATTACACAATTAATTAACAAGGCCTAGGGTTCAATGTGGAATCAATAACAATCTTTCCTCTGTAATGCTTTAGGTTAAGATCTCCAAATAAACATTTAATTTAGATTTTCATAAGGGAGTTACTGTGTATATACCAAATGATTATTAAATGCTTTTACAGAATGAGATTAACTATATAATAGATGGAGCAGCTGTTAAATATGTTTTAATTCCAATATCCATTTCTCTCCATTTTTAATTCTAATATCCATTTCAAGGTACTAAACTTATTTTACAGGAGCTGTATTCATATACTTCATTTGGTATGTAATTGTAAACAGCTGTTTTACTGTGTAGCTAGAAGCAGCCTTCTTTCTATGAATGAGGCTGTATGAATGAATGTGGTGTTGGTACAGAAGCATGCACAGAAGTACCAGGCACGTACATAAAACGTACTAGAGGGTGGTATAAGGGTCTGTGCTCTGCTCTACACGGGACGGGCTGGAGGTAAGTCTATAGATGCTCACCAGGCTTATCCCCTTAGGATTTTGCCAGGGTTAGATTGTCTGCCCTAACAATAACAATATCCCTGTTCAAGATTTTTGAGTATTACCAGTAAATGATGAAACAGCAATTAAACAAGTCAGATATTACATGATTCAACAACAAAGATGCTGAATTTTTTTCAATGTGGAGAAAGGACAAACAAATCAGCTTCCAGGCCCTTAATCAGACAGGTGCTTTTGCATTTTAAACAACACAAGACTCAAGCCACAGATCTCCAGGACACATTTAACTTTGTCTCGCGTTAAATTGATTACTAAAGATGTGGAAGCAATTTGCGTTAAATGAAAACATTTGGACATGGGTCATGGGTCTGACTGCCCTAGCCAAACAGTTATTTCATAATTGTCCACTGTGGGATTTCTTGCACTTTCACTGAAGCATCCAGTACTAGCCATTGTCTAATGTAGAATACAGCGTTGGATGGAGCCATTATTCTTGTTAGGAATGGGCATTTTTCTGAGCTAAATGAAATTATCTTTTAATTAAAATTAATTTCAATCCTTTATCTCCATCTACAATCAAATTTTGCTCCGCTTTTCTAAAAAGTTCAGTACAGCAAGTTGTTAGAGGTAGAAATCTCTGTAGTATTTTGGATGAACAAACAACTCACCAGCATGAATATTTCTAACAATCTAGAAGGGTATCAAAATTTATTTGATAAGGAAACATAATTCCTCTCTTAATGTAAGTGCATTTGCAGGACGTAAAATCTTCCCTAGCTTCGGCAGGGGGGTTGGACTAGATGACCCACAGAGGTCCCTTCCAACTCCTACCATTCTGTGATTCTGTGAATACAACAGAAATTCATAACTTACTCTATCACGATATGTTCAGGATTTACCCGGGAAATAGAAACGTTTTGCTCTAGACATTATAGTGAGCCCATGACAGAGACCCAAACAGTGTGCAGTTACACAGAGTCCCAGTGCAATGCCTGAATGACAAGGACATATTTCCTAGTGCAGCTGCTCCCTGGCTCTGGGTGAAGTCTTGGTGCTCTAGGTTTTCTCTTACACTGGTTCAGCAAAATGCACCTATCTTTCAAAGGCTTGATGGACTTAATTAAGAAATGTTTGCAAAGCACCTCAAGTACCTTAAAAGAAAGGTACTAGAGAAGCATAAAGGATTACTGTTTCCCACATGCATTGTGAATGAACACAAATGCTTTTAGGAAATGGACGCTTTCACATACATACAGAATTGCTGAAAAAATCCCAGTTTCATTGTACTAAATATTTAGCAGGGATTTCTTTAATTTTTTCCTCAGGAATTCAGTGCATACATGAAAATGTCAGCTTCCACTTTTTCAGCTTGAAAAAGTTTGTTTGCACATTGTCATTCACTGTAAGATTTTACTTTTTGACTATGTTCTCACCAGCTACAACCAGATACACAACACATACTCTGAGGATATCTACAAGATACAAGCAAGCACAAATATTACAATGCAGAGTGTGAGTACTCCCTCTTTCTTTTCAGGGAGCAGCTCATTTTAAGTTGTTTTCAAATCTGCTGTGTTTTATCTTGGTTTTAATTTGGAGATACATCAATGAAATTACCTAATCTAATATCCAATATTAAAATAGATTTTGCAAATTACAGAGAAGGCAAAAAATACAGGTTTTAATACCTTATCTGCCTCAAAAATTCAAATCTACATCTCCCAACAAAGCTCCTAACAAACATATCTTGAAAGGGGAGTGGGGTTTTCAGACTCTCCTGGTGACACAACTCCATTTGCATCAAATGCAAAGGGCACACAGGGAGTAGGAACTTTTGTGACTCAGTGGTTGCTTATTGCCTGCAGGCATCAGGATGTCTGAGTTTTTGTGAACATACCATACTTTAGATCAAGGCGAAGAAGCCAAAGTAGACTATCCAGAACAGCAAGTTAGAAATTTGTGTTAGGGCAATGTCTTGGGAAAACACAGGTATCCAAAACCCCTCACTCAACAAGGGACTCATCCTGCACCTCTTGTTTTCCCCAAAAGTTGCTGTCATTTTTTCATTCTTATCTAAATGGCCAGCTTCACCTGTTTGCTAATCGCTTGGGGATAGCTAAACTACCTTCTTTTTCTTTTTCATTTAGGAAAAAACAAGGTTCGAAAAACATAACCTCTGACATAAAAACCAAAGTGAATGACACTGAAAAGTAACAATGACACAGTGCATTTTAGAAATCAAAACAATCAGGATACATAGACTATGAAGCTAAAAGTCAGTTATGGGTCTCTCAAAATCCCAATTTCTCACCCTACACCCATTCTTGTCATATATCAAAAGTGAAAAAAAATGGCTCAGCTAAATTTTTCATCTTCCCAAAGCCCTTCTTAAGTTTCTCAGCCCTCCTCACTGTGGTTGTTGAGGGTGGCTGAGGAGGTATAGCTAATTGTAAAGGGCCTTACTCGTAAAAGGACATGCAGAGATGTTGCTGGGGCCACTAAGAGAAACCAAACTACAGATACAGCTTTCCACGCTTCTGTGTTATGTGGTCAGGGACATCTTTGTTGAGGGCCTTGGCAAGCTGGCCTGTAATAAGTAAGATATCCAAATTAATTTGTGAAGTGGAGA
The DNA here is from genome assembly GCF_030867145.1 of Opisthocomus hoazin. NCBI lineage: Eukaryota > Metazoa > Chordata > Aves > Opisthocomiformes > Opisthocomidae > Opisthocomus > Opisthocomus hoazin. Next base: position 51,244,474 of record NC_134454.1, read on the forward strand.
AATTATGTTACCCTAACATTTATTAACCCAGAATATTTTGAAATTTCTCTTTCAGAAATGATGAGGCTCCCTAGGCTGGGCTAGGGTTAGGTCTATTATTGTGGCTTACACAGAATGTCTTAATTTGTGTATGTGGAGAGAGATAACTTGACCTACAAGATCAAAAAAAATCTGTGAAGCTTTAGAAAGGATATGTTGTGCAGAAGAGAAGGAAGAAAGTTGATGCCAAGAAATGAATGCTCATGTTCTGAGAGCTTATAATGTGTAAATAGTTCAACATGAGGGGAAGGATGTGGAGAGAGGCATAAAAGAGTATTCAACCTTTCCTCATATGCTTGAATTCACTTTAAAAAAATTGGAATAAAGCACACAAGAGGTCATACCACAAGGACAGTAGCTCATCAGAAGTTTAAGAATTCTTTAGACAAATTCTTAGAAATGTCCATTGTATTTTAAACCACTAGATTCACCATGGACAAGAGTCTGAAGTCTTTCAGCCAAACAAATTACAAAGCCACCAAAGAGACCTACAATCTCCAGCAGGGCTGAATAAAGCAAAAGTAAGGATTTTTGTTCTACTAAATGTACATAAAAGGGGTAGGATTTGATAGATACACTGTATCCTTGCGATATTATTTTCTCTCATCAAAATACTTCGGCGCTCATCATGGGTCTTTTCATGCTAAAATAAGAACAATGAACACAAAGCATGATCAGTTACAGTGGCATTTCACACCACCCATCAGTTTCAGAGCCTGAAACAGGAAGCACCGTTTTCCAAATTGAAAATGTTTGAATGGGCTGTCAAAAAGCCTCGCAGCAAATGTATTCCATCCAACAGAAACAAACCCTGTGCAAATAAATCAAGTGGTGCAGAAATCCTTTGCACAAGATGATAGGCGAGGCCTCCATGCTGACACTGTATGCAAGCCAAGTTTTCATGTACTTTGATGGCTGACCTCCAACTCCTGACATATTCATTATATTCCAGCATGTTGGGCGCAGATTGCACTGAAGTGATGACAGCTACAAGACAGCCAACGAGGAATATGGGCATTCTGGCAACAGGTGGCCTTTCATTTGTACTGGGAAAGTTAATCTAGTTTATCATCAAAGTATATTATGTTCAAGGAGTGTCATGTTTTGAGAAGTCTAGTGACAGATCAAACAGAGAAAGCATTCTTCCATAGACTGACATTTTTTGTAGACCAAACCTTTCAAACTGCTTTATTGTTTATGCTTAATTTAGGTCAGTTAAAAGTTATTCCATTGTCTCAGGGTTTACATTGCAGGCTCCAAATCACAGTTTCTGTCCTATGCCAAAGGCTGATGGAGGCATGCTGTAAAGTATGCAGCCCTGGGACCACCATCAGCCACACGCTGGGGAATACTTGATTACCTTGCAAAAGGTGATTTTAGAAAGACGATACTCCTCAAGGAAAAATAACAGATAGAAATACCTCTGGGAATGTGCGTGTCTTTAGCTCTGACAACCACATTAGCTGCAAATCCAGTTCTGAAAAATCTTACCCCCCTGCCCAATTTGCTTATCTATTTCAACAGACTGAGGAAAATGATGTGTAAAATTGAAATCATGTCAAAGTCTCATAACTCAAGTGGTTGATGTGAACTCTTGGTTTAATTTCACTTCTGCTTTTGGAGGTATGTCAGAGAAATACTGCACCACTGTTAAAGCAAACCATTGATTTTACGTGTCAGAATATAGCCACAGAGCTGATACCAATTTTTCTGTTGAAACTGTTTTGGGGTAACAAAGCATTTCTTAACTAAAGAAAGATTTGCAACAAATAAATCCATTTGCCATGGAAATTACAAAGAAATGTAGTCAGGAGATATAAATGAGCAGAAAAAACCCAAACCCCAAAATACTTAAAGTGGAAATGGAAATCTGGAAATCCTGGTGCAGTCTCCAAACATTGCAGCTTTAATATCCTAAATCACTTTTTCTTCTCTATTGACCACTTTATGGGATGTAGACTTCTCTGAGGATCTTGGAAGTAAAATCAGATTCATCAAGAGACATGTGATCTAACCAGGGAAACTGAGCCATGAACAGAACCAGCAGAACTACCAGGGCTCAAACTACAGCTCCTGTAGGGCATCATGGCAACATATCCAAAACAAAATACCAGCTTTCAGATTAAATACTTTTTTATTAATTTCTACCAGAAATAACAGCTTAATGGAAAACATAGACAAGTGGCTTCAATTCATAAAATAAAATTTGCCAAATAGAGCAAGAAAAATGAATAGCATTTGCTGCTAGCAGTGTAGTTAAGCTTAAATTATTGCTGAATAAGGATCCAAATGTATTTTGACAGAAGAGCAGGCAGAAAAATCCAAGCATGTATGTAAATATTTTTGTAAAGGTGAATGTTAATCAAGAATCTCATGAGAATATTTGGCTTTTGCATTCATTGAACCTAATATTTGAAAGATTTGAATCAATACAGATGCATTGATGATTTAGCTGAGGTAAAGAATGTGTTCCCTGAAGTCATCCCCACCTCCTGGACTCTGGCTTTCACAATGGAGTTGTTTTTGAGCACATGAACCAAATTAATTTCAGGTGCAACTTTATGAGAAAATGTGTTCCAGAAAAGCACAGATCAACTACATCTTTTAGTCCTTGCAGCCAGACCAGAGCTAATCCAAAGACATTTACAACCAGTTGCTAGTTTTCCAAGCAAATAGTTCACTGGCATGTATTTGTTTTTTAACTGAAAGGTACTAAGGAGATAATTTCTCAGACAACAGTGCCTTTAAGACAACTCAGTAACCTCGTGGCATAAGTACATAATGTTTCCGACAGGACCAATAAGACACTAAACTATCTTCTCACATGGTTTTCATATATATATAATTGTTAAGAAAGTAACATATTTTAAGATGAGTCCTGAGAAATGTTGGGTTCTGATAAGCCAGCAGTCCTCTTTCAAGTTAGGAAACTCAAAAATATGCATCCTGAAAGGTAAAGCCAGCCAGCTAGGAAAAAAAAAATGTAGGAAATAAATTACACAAGTTTGCAGAATGACAGATGAAACAGAGCTCAGGGCATTATCTAATAAGGAAAATCAGACAAACGAACAGCAAGTATGCTGCTTTTCATAGAAGAATACACCCAGATCACCACCTCTCATTGCTACAATGGCCATTGACACCCATTAGTTGTAATAAGTCCTTTTCTGCATACATAAGAGTGGCTCCTGGTTCATCAATTGCTTGTCCCAACCTGTCTAGTGGATTTATAGCTTCTGATTATGATCGTCTTTAGAATGTTGTGCAATTAATTAAGATATATGTGCATTCTACTCCTTGTGTGACTGAGAGCAGAATCATGCCCACAGGTTCTTATTTCTTTCACATTACAGCAAAACACTTTTCTATCATTTTTAAGCAGAGGTGCTTGGTTTTGCCTCATGTTCTCTGGCTATTGCTCACGTTGGCCTAACTCCTTAAAAGGGATTTTACAAATGGCTTTTAATTAAAAAAGATATTATGCAGTTGCTTGTACTGCTTTCTTACTTCCCCCACCCATGATCCTAGCTGTCAGAGACAGACTGTTTTGGAATTTTATTTTAATTTTATTGCAAAGTTCTTCCTAATTTTGTCCTTTATCCCTATAGGTAGTTATCGAGTAGGTGGAAGCTGGAAATAACGTGTAATTTGGTTCACCAGGTGATTTTGCAAGTCCCCTGCATCAAAGAACACATAGAAGAATTATGCCGTACAGTGTTGACTGAGCTAGAAGTTAATCAATCACCATATGAAATCATTTTTTGCCTGCTATTTTATAGACAGATTTCCCCTTCTCTGCTCTTATGGTGTTGCAGTTAGTCTGCAAAAGTAGATATACGGAAAATCCACTTTGTAATGACTTCCTGCCCTCTGAAAAGGGGCAAAGTGTGGGCCCTATGTGAAGTTTTAATGTCTGAAGCCCAGGATGGGTGTTCTGCTTAAGGAGAAAGGCAGACAACTTAGGAAGCCTCCTTCAGCTGAAAGAGGGTGTTGAGTGTTGATCCACAGTGTTTTAAGAAGAATCTTAAAAGCTAAATTTGCTTCCTTCTTCATACCCATTATTCTTCTGAACCTCTGGATGCTTAGTGCAAGGTGAGAGAAGATTAAAACAAGTTTTGCAGTATAACTAAACCTAAGAGCAGTGCTGCATGGCTTTCAGTGTTGCATACAAACATACTAGCTTTCTGTGTCTACCTAGGCTCTACAGAGTACTTCTGCAGAGTGTTCCACGAGCACAAACAAGACTGACAAAAGTAAATTTTGTTATACACATCACATAATTTTATGATTTCTAATGCTTTTATGCATAGACTAACACAATGGGGTTCTGGTTCACAAAGGAGGCTTGTTAACACTATTCTAATAAAAACAATAAGCAATAATATTAAAAGATAGAAGTAAATAAACTGCAGAGGGACAAAATTATCATGACAAGTCCTCAAGAGGAAAGTACTGCTAGAGTAAATATGGTTGCTACTTCTGTCACATTTGAGTGAAAACTTTCGATTGTCACCCCAATTTATAGTTGCCTTAGCTTAATTCATCATAAAAATCCTTTTCCTAAATTATAATTTCTAAGAATAATGATTAAACTTGAAATAGATCACAGCTGCTCACTCAGAATACTTGGAGACTGAAATACCCTTGTTAACAGGACAGAGAGTTGTCATGGCTTTCAATTATAGGAATTAACACTTAGCCACAGGTTTCTAGTAAAAACCCTCAGGACTGGAAATTCTGTTTCTCAGTGTTCCTTTTTTTCAATGAACACTTCTTGTATTTGCTCAAAAGTCACTTTTACAGCAAACTTTTCAATGAGCAAATTCCTCTGAGAGCAGATTTGTAAAGGCAAACACTAAGGCTTTCTCGAGACTGACTCAAAGCTATTGTTTTTCTACAACTAGATAACAAAAAACCAGTTTTCTCTCACTCAAAAATTCTAACAGCAGACAAAGTATGTTCACTGTTTCCTGTGAAGTACGCAGGCAAGGTCAGATCTGCACTCCATCCCTGCAGTTGACCTCATCTGATTGACCTTGCACTAACTCTGAAAGTACTCTGTTTATACTACATTTTTGGCACAAATCAGCTAATGGATAGTAGTTCTCCGCATCTAAAACACTTCTTGGCCATGTAAGGCAACCTCTACAAAATGAATTTATATGACCGATCTACTTAGGGATGCTACCAGACTGCCCCAAGAGCAAAAACTGTGTGTTAGACAGTAGTACTTGTCTGTCCAATTTTGCTGTTGCCCTATTCAACAGAAAACACAATTATTGTTGCAAGACTGTGCACTGGCACAAGTAAAAGCAAACTCCTCTGACTACACTGTTGGGAAAGAATCCAAAGTAGTTTGCCTTTCCCAGTCACCCACAGAAGCAGAAGCAATGTGAATTATGGAGAAACTATTTATTTTCGCTGTGGAAATTTGTCACGTGTTTGGCTGACAGAAGCACTGATTTACATCCTCACACTGCTACGCTACCTGTCCTAAATTTGGCCTATGGTAGATATCCGTTCTCTAGAACAGTGTTTCAGATGATCACACATCTGTAGCGCACATCCCGAAAGATTATATTGCAGCCTTCTACTGATGCTGTCACGCGTTCAATAAAGACACTGAAGGCATTAACAAAACACGTATCATGTACCTAAAATGCATTATAAGATATTGTCTTTTACAGAGTAACAGCACAGAAAATGAGAAGCAGTAAGCTTTACAGCTTAAAGTGTATACACAACCTGTTTATAAAATGAAATGCAGGTATCAAAATGCATGCTATGTGTCGAATGTCTGCAGTAATTTCATGGTATGAGCTTCCAATGAGCTTCTGTGACATTGCCACTAATTTTTCTTATTAAGAAAAAATACTTCTACATTCCATCATGCCATTTTCTGGAGGTATGCACTAAGGAACTAGTGTACAGTAACTCAAATTAGATACAGCGTGTCTCTGCTTAATTTACTTCATGCTGTTAATTACCCGTCTAGAGAGATCTTAATGATGCCGCATTTAATAATCCAGATCTCTCTATGTATAAGCACACGTTTAACCTGAGTGGAACTTATTTTCTTTTCGTACATGACTGGCAACAGTAACCTGTGAATTTCATGTAAGAGGATATTGAATAAACTGATTTTTATTAGTCCTGCTTCCAATAACAGATTGATAGTGTAGAAGGCTTCCCTAGGAGGTACTCTTTCCTGCTGAGATTCTTCTGTGGAGAGCAAAGTCACTTAATCCCTAGGTCGTTTTCATTCTGCAGTTCAGAACAAAGGGACCAGTCATATATAGTCATAGACTTAGTATGAACTCTGCAAAGAGCTATGCTGCAGAGGCAGTTCCTACACTGTTCTCACAGCCCACCCTTGGCTGTATTTCAATGTCCTTTGCTGGAAAATAACACTGATTGATCAGAATAAAAGGTACCTCCTGGCAAAGGAGTACTGGCAAACTACAGCGGGTCTCTCTGGGGTGAGAATCTCCTGCCTAAACAGCAGAGCTGAAAGAGGGTAGATGTAAACATTTTCAAGCCATGTTTCACTATGATGATGCACTCCTAGTGGACTGTTCCCGTGTTTGAAGTTAAATACATATTCTGGTACTTATTGGATTAGAGCCAAGGAGATTGTCTGTCTATAAGTTGTTTCACAGATTCACATTGGTGACGATTTCATTCGTCTTTCAGATAATTTACTTACACCTGGTGTTCTACTGCCAATACTGTGGGTGCAATAAGCATTCCTGCTTCAGTTTATGCTCTCTGTGCCCAAGAACTGCAACCTAGAACATATTTCTTCAGCCAGCCGGTCATGTCCAACATGGTCTGTTGCCCTCCATATGTGTCCTGTAGGCCAGCGACACTCGGTTAAGTAGTAATTCCTGCAAGATTTAAACCTATAAGTATATTTGTAAAAGATAAAATAATGTGTTTATAAACTCAGATAAAATGCACTTCAGTGAAGATGATATTCATCTGTGCTTCTAGGGGCTTGGCCTGATGAGGGCAGAAAATTTGTTGCCTTTCAATACAGCGTGTTTCATCAGACACGAAGATGAAGGTGAAGACTTTGTAGAGAGCAGTATTTTAACTACAGCATAAGGAAATGTGCTCAACTTTTTATCTAAATGCAAATAAGCAAGCAGTAGGAAGACTTGCAATTGATTTACAAAATGTCACAAATAACTTCACAAATAATTAATAGCGTTAATCTATCCAGTTTCCCTCTCATCATGCCCTGTACTTTAGAGATCCATTTAATCTTCTGGAATCCATAGGGACAGTAAATGTTTGAGGAGGAAAAAAATAAAGGTTTGGAGTTTAAACTGAAATGATGCCAGTATACAAAAGCATTGTGCAAAATACGAACAAATCATTGTCATTTCTTTATCCAGAGTATTGACATTGCAAACTTATTGCAGTACAAAATGTGCACTTTTTGAAAGCAATGAGAATGATTTACTGGAACTTACTTCCAAACTCTTATTAATTATAACAAACTGACCACAGAAACTGACTGTCAAAAAAATTGCAAGAGTTTACATAATGATCTCTCACAATACTTGAAAAATAAGACCACAGTCTAGTAAGTCTTACAACCAACTAGATTTCTCAGTTCCTATATCTATACGTTAGGGGAAAAGTTGCTGCTCCTTCATTGTTAAATAACATTCAACAGCTTTGACTTTATATTTCTAAAAGGTAACAATTTGGTTTACATCGGTTTTTAGAGATTTAATTTTTCCTTTTACTTGAGTTGGAACATCTCCCTTTTAGTTCCCCTGTGATGACATTTTTTTGGTCTCCTGTGGACATGAAACAGAAGTTTTATTCATATGCTGCTTCTTTTGAAAGAATATGACTGTCTTCATGTTTCTTGTCTGCAAACACTCAGTAACCTGTTCCTAATAAACTAGGCTTAGTTTCACATGTAACAATAGTCCATTGTGTTGTTCTTGGCCTTGTCTACTGAAATGTCTCTTAAAAGCACAAATGAAATTTAACTAGTCCGTGAAGGAGGTGCTGTTCTGTCCTCCATATCCTTATTTAAAGGTTTTAATTCAGCACTTATTTCAGGACCTCTTTGACTGGTACATTCACACACGCTACTTGTTCAGTTGTCCACTTGTATTTGAGCAATAAAGAAAAATTCTCTCCTGGACTGTACCACTCCTAGTCAAATGGTCTCTAACTCTCAGGAGGTCGGAAGGAATCCATTGTCTCTTATCAGTGTTTAGATGACCATTCTTTTTTGGGTGAGGAGCAAAATCAAACCCAGCCAAGAAAAACCCCAAACCACTATGTAGGAAATTATGTGACAATTTCCATGCTAGGAAAATATTAAAACAATGGTCTAGATATTTTAGAATCAGGCTCCTCCAGAGTAATTATACAGAGTGAAGTTCTTAGAAAGACTGAAATATATCCAAACAAGTCCATAGCTACTTTCTTATCCAAAAGTGTTTGAAAATACCATAAATGGTGCAATGCTATATTTTAGTATCTATTTCATTAAAAAAAAAATAAAAATGTCAAATTATGTTACTAGGTCTTACAGTAGATTAGTATGACTATTTTTTTCATAAGTACAAAGACAAGACTCAGGGATATTACACAATTGTAAAGATGGGGAACAGATTCATATTTTATTGGCAAGAAAGAGCTTGATATACAACCTCACACTTTTCTGTTTATCAGATTCCATCATACAACCAAAACCACTTTTGTACCATCACTCCAGTCAGGCAGCCTGTTCCAGAATCTCATTTCTTTGCTGAACACCACAAAAGATGTAGCCAGGGAGGGAAGTTATGCTGATATATTTAGCCAGCAGTATCTTCTACACTAAGGGCAACTTTTTTAAGCAAAACTTTGGCAAAATTCCTTTAAATTTAATATGGGTACATTTTCACATAAAAGGACCACCTAACAAAACTCCTAATTCTTGCATTTGTTTATTTCATACCCAGGGTCTACTCAACTAACGGGAATAGGCTTTCACCATATTTCTGAAACTGTTACATTTTTAATCATTTATACTTCAGCATCCAAAGGACTTGACTAGATTGAGATATAAATGTTCTAGACATCATGCAAAGACATGTTAAATGAGAGTCCCTGCCAAAAAGAACTAGCCTTGCACATCACAGTTACAAAAGACTCTGCAACATTGAATATTCTGAGCTTTGTACAACCTTCAGCTAAAGATATCTGATTCTGTGTGGACTATAGACCCAAGAGACTGGAGATGTCTGCCTCTGTCAAGCTGGCAGGGATTAATTTATTCTGATAAATGCAACACGGTTAGCTTTTTAACTCTTCAAGCCTATGTCACTATCAGGGCATTTGCCTTTGATCCAATATAAATGAAGATATCTGTTCCGAGGAGTAGCGTAATTTAGTTATTTATTCATTCCCTACTCTCCCCCTTTCCCAGTAAAGGGCTGTTAACAAAATAAGGGATTTTTGAAAAACTTTACATGAAATATAATGAGTCTTTATGAAGAAGGACTTGCTCACTTTGATGACAGTGAAATATCATTCACAGTTCTAAAAGCATGTAGCCTGTGTGAGAGAGGTTGTCACTGTGAGAAGGTTCGCGCTGACTGTCTACGCTGGTAGCAACTGACAGACTACCCTGAATGACAGGAGGTGCTTGATATCTTGCAGTGTCAGGACATATGGGTAACACTTCAAAAAGGTATCTATACCGAACTAAGTTATCTGTAGTGGCTGGCAGAGCAGGAAGTAGAGAAAGGTGGACTAGTTCCAGCCCTCTGATTATGAGAAACAGATCTCCTCCACTTCTCTCTGCACCTCCTTTCACATCCCGCTGTGCTGACAGACACCACTAAATTGTGTTGTTGGGAATAAATATCTTCATATTTTCTAAACCATCAGTGCCTAAGAGTGAAGTTTCGCCTTTCTTCATGCCATACTCCCTATTGAACAAATGAGGGTCAGAATCCAGGGCCAAGAGTCGTCAAATAAAAATTTCCTTACGCAGGAATTTCTCTCCTAAGCACTTGCAGGCTAATAATGAGCTCCTTCTGCCAAACTGATGGAAGGTTTTGACCTACTATTTTTTTACCCCTTTCAACACAAAAAAAGCTCCCACAGAAACCAAGGTTCATTTTCAGAATATGGAAGATATTATTGCTTGTTTTTAGCATACCAGGTGGTTTTTTGAGTGGTAAGAAAAACAAATTATTTCCAATCATAGTACACAAAGAATGTCTTAAAGTGAGTAACAAACTTGCTCACAGCATGCAAAACAAACATGAAAATCACTGGATTTATGGCTTACTACAAGCTTCTTAGATGTTTCACATACAAGAGCAGCCAATCTGACCTATGATTTCATGCTGACTTCATACAGATATAGCAGTTTCCCACGAATAGGAGACCAGATAAAACTCAGCACTGGGAGATCTGACATTCAACATGCAAGATTTGGGAAAGCAAATCCATTTCTCCACAAATCAAAGAAAATGTTTGCACGAATTTTTGGGTCGTGAAGCTTCTGAGTTATGCCCAGTCTGATTCAAAGTCCATTACTTCTTTCATGTCAACACCACTTATAGTTTTGATTCAACACTGCTGTCACAAAGAATATGTCATTCACACGTTTCCTTTTCTGCCAGCTATTTAGAACAGCATGCAAAATGGATTTTTTTCTATCCTAGTTCTAGCAGCAATCCAGGGCCAAGTCACTTATTTTAAAAAAATAAACAAGCAAAGAAATCCCACCAACCTTGTGGCAGTAGATTCAGGAAAGGGCATTTCCAGTACACAAAGTGAAATAGATTGAATGGTACTGGGGAATATCAGGCAGGTTGCTTTCCAGCCTCTCCCTGCCCCATGAAGCAGTAACAGTCTCTCTCATTCCACCTCGCCCTGGAAATCTCCCAGTGATGCTACCACAAAATTCCCAGGGAGAAGTTTGCCTGCAGTGGTATGAGTTTTAGCTAGAGGTCCAGAGGGGCCCAAAAGGTGAGAGTACCTCTCTGCCACCCCAGTTTTTCAACAGGAGGCTCTCCACTGTTTATTTGCTCCCTGTTGGGTGGTGCCTCCCTTTCTGTGTGAGCTGCCCGTGGCATAGCAACTTTGCTGGATTTGTTCCAGGAATTGGGCAGGTGAAACAAACTGGAAATATAGGGACAAGGGCTGATCCACACCCATCAGCATTTCTCAGCTCTTTCTACACAAGCAGCTTACAGAGCCCTAACTGGACTACACAACAAACAGTCAGCAGACGAGTCAACTTCTCAGTCATGCTAAGGTGAGATGGTGCAGGCATAGACGGTCTTTTCATTGTGAAGTAAAACTCAGTATTTGAGCTAAGTCGAAACAGGTCACAAAACCTACTTAAGCAGTAATTTCAGCAAGCCAGACTCAAAAGTTCTATTCACAATGAGACAATAAATTAAACTAAATGCAATAATGCAAGTCCTTCCCATTGATTAATTGCATTATTGTTTTGCTGCCTGTGTAGAAATAGATTTTCAGCCCTGATTGTTTTATTCATGTGTTTGACTATCTGGAGAGTGTAGAACCATCATCTACTCCTTGAAGGTCAGTGAAGAGTTTAACTTGCCTGCTTTTTAGAGATGCATATGTCAACCATAGTTTCAAACTCAGTTTGATTCTTCAGTGTTATAACATGGATCTCATACTTCATCTGCTGCATTGGATGATTTTCTCATTTAGCAGTTTTCACTTACATTTGGTTATTAAAACTGAAGACACCATGACACAGAAGATTTCTAAAATGTAACTAATCAATCACATCTTTTACAATCCACAGAGTAATATTTACTCAATTTGAAAAGATTTTTCTATAATCCTGTTGAGATTCTCACACAGATTTTTAACTCGTTTTTTGCCTGTAATCAAACAGAAATAAAAAACCTGTAATTTTCAAAGCTCTCATGCACAATTTTATCATTAACAAAATGCAAGTTGTTCACATCCGTTTGTCAGACAGATATTATGAGAGAACCTTTAAGACATTTTGAGAAGCTTAATTATCTAACAGATCAGTGGGGAAAGAGTGAAAAGAAACTATTCATAGTTCATAGCTATGTTTTATTTCTCTTGTATTGCAGTTACCAAGGAGCATAAGCCCAGCCAGAAAGCTATTTTGAACAGAAGATTGAACAATGACTTACAGACCACAACTTGAGGTTCTGTGACAGCTTTGATGTCACCTTGACCTAAGGAACTGACATAATTTTTAAAAATCATTCCTTCTTTGTAATTACATGGTCTTGAATCTTTTCCTTCAGACTACAACACATTCACGTTTCATGTAATTTTGTGGTTTTTAAGTGCTCAATTTAGAGAACAAGTTACTCACATAGTTAAAAAACAACTTTTTTCAAGTTTTTTTGCAACTTTTTTCTCCTGAAGAGAAGCAATAAGTTCAGACTTCCATGAATTTACGAATTTAAACAAAAATTTTTTGTGACAATTAATATAGCCTTTTTGCTTACAAAACACATACTTAGAAATAACTTTTGAAAGGGCAAGAATAAATATTCTGTATTCAGAAATTAAAGTTGAGTCTATGGCTCAGATTGCTACTTTTAAGGTTTATTTTTTAATTTTTTTGAATTCAGAAATTTGTAGTTCATTCCCTTTACTTACAGGTCTGCTAGACATTTGAAACTGAGGTATATCAAGAATGAACAAACTCATTGGTTGGTTGTAAGAACTTAAGCTGATTGCCTCTCTCTACTATAAGTCATCTGGCTCCAGAGAAGATCAGCTCCCTCAGTGAAGCATGAGATCTTTTTGCTTAATGAGGACCTTACTTGTATAGACAAGTTTGGGATTTCAAGAGAAGAAAATATAGTAAAAATAAAATTCAGTAAGGATCAGACTTACTCTGAAATCTATATAAAGCACTAGCACTGAAACATTGTCCACAATGGGATTTGTTTAGCAAAAGAACAGTAGTTCTTCCTACTCAGCTGAAGTAGTTAAACTATATGAATCACAGATATATGAACCTTTGACAAAAACAAATCTTAAATAATGTTGCTTCACAGTTTATAAAATAATGGAGAAATATGAATTTAACAAAGCCTTCTCCTGAAACACAGAAAACATGACTAGATTATTTCTCTAATATTTAACCAGTCTTGATGCATAAAAGTATGAGAAAATATTTCCATTTATATTAATAATAGCAAAAACTAATTTTAAAATATTGTCACACATCTCTTTAACTGTCTGCTCTGTTTTTATTTCATTTCTGTAAATTGGTGTATCTTTGGCTTTCATATTATTTTTGCACCATATTGTTACAATGCATTGTGGAGATAAATCTGAAAGACTAACATTACCAGAATATCTGAAACAATGTTTTTCATATGGTTCACCTCCTACTTATTAGTAATTAGAAAGTTCAATATTTTGGTTTATTTCAATGATTTTTTTCTCATGAAGTTGGATCCTCAATACTGTGGTTTAAATGATAGATACTATTCTGTATCTCTTTCCTCATTTATTGTATCTCATTTAGTGATTTCACTGACATATTTCCCAAGGGAGGAAGAGAACTCTGACCAAATTTCAACTATTGGATTGCAAATCACTTATTTTACCAAAACTATATGTACAGATTAATCTACACAACAAGGTTATACACGTGTAATCCTTTTTTCAAGGCTCTGCAGTTTCAGATAGAAATGGTAGTATTCTACGATAACATCTACCATCAGGTAAAAGAATTTATCAAGTTCAACAATTGCTTAGTCCTTAGACCCAGATTCTGTTATCACAGGTAAGCTAAAAACACTGATCCTTCAGATCCCAAGCTGTGAAGAACCACTCCCATCATGCAGGCAACCAACACTGCTAGTTGTCTTCCAGTAATTCAGAAAACTCAATTTCCAAGTGTGCAAAAGTAAAGAGAGTGCTCCAGGATACAGTGAGAAAGATTACTGCAGAGATATCCATGTCACGTTTCAGTACAAGGGCTTCCAACACAGTTCAGAAAAGCAGGAATTCCTGTTGCATTTAATAATAATGAAACAAGAATTACAGTTGGCAGCTAAGTTTATTTACACTGCACATCAATGCAGTGCGATTCTTACACAGTCCACAGTGGGGTCTTATTTTAAATCACACAATGATGTTTACTCACCAAAACTGCTGAATATATCCGGGATTACATAAACCTCTATATCCTGATTTTATGGTGGTCTTAGACCCAGAGACATAGGCTAAGTGTCAGTCTGCATGACTCTTATATTTCAATACATATTTGAAATAAGGGATAAAAAAAATGGCAAGAGTGACAAACACCTTAACTATACTGGTATTAAAATGCTGCGCTGCAATTTGTGGCAATTAGTGTTTGACCAAAAAGATTAAAAATAGGGATTTTTTTTCCAATGTACATTGGATGGAACTTCACACTAATATTCATTTTGAATAAGCATGGCTATACAGTAACTTTAAAAATACTGCAAGGAAACTTCTTAGAGAGTGATTCAAAGTGATGACCTGTTTGCAAGCATTTATCATCTAAGCATTTTTTTGAAAAGTATATAAGCTGGTCATAAAGAAATGTGTTTTGAATGGGACTCAGAGTGCCAAAATTTCGTCCAAAAAATTCTAATGATATGTCTGATAATGTATCATTTTCATTATTTTTAATATGTTTTCTTTTATTTTATGGAAAGATGCAGTGTAAAAATAATCTTTATATGTAGGCATACATATCACACAGACATACTGATGTTACAAGATTGATTTTGCATTTTTAATTAAGGAATATTTAGCTTCTAGAAAGAAACAAAATTTTTGCAATATCTATTAATAAAAAGGAAATTACATTTGCAATATTGCTGTCAGGAAAGCTGAATTCCTGTATTTCTGAAAACATAGTTTTTATTTTATTTTGTGAGAAGCTATTAAACCTCCATATATTTTTTTTTAAATTTAACAGATGAATACGATGCTTACCCTGTGTAGCACTAGCATTTACAGCTAAACTACAGAAGCCAACATTTTTCTTAATATTTGCACTTTTTTACTGTCTGGCAGAGATTACCTTAAAGCTTATAAATAAAATAACTTTCTCATAGACATGTAGGAATGTTGTTGGAAGGCCAAGGGGCATATAAAAGTAGTTTGTACAAACCTGGATTAAAACCTAGATTAATATTATGTTCTGATGTGAAACAATAACCCAAGTTACAAAAAAAAACCCAACAAAAAACAAAACAAAACGCAAAGACACACACAAAAAAACACAAAAAACCAAAACAAAACAACAAC
Organism: Opisthocomus hoazin; assembly: GCF_030867145.1. Lineage (NCBI taxonomy): Eukaryota > Metazoa > Chordata > Aves > Opisthocomiformes > Opisthocomidae > Opisthocomus > Opisthocomus hoazin. The sequence continues at coordinate 51,259,810 of NC_134454.1, forward strand.
AAAAAAAAAAACAACAAAAAAAGGGGGAAATCCAACATTTTTGAAGTCTTATGTGAAGTGGACAACATTCTGTCTGTTTGAGAGGCTTTGGAAGATCTACTTACAACAGTGGGATAAGCACCCAGCAGAGAAAAGCTGCAGAATGTACTGCTCCAGGCACACAGCTGCATTTCCAGGCACATAGCTGCATCCTCAACTGGTGGGTATTAGCTAAGCTATTGTCTATGCATCTCTGAGGCTAGGTGCTGTGGAGGCACCTGGCCTCTTACTTGCCACTTCCCTGCAGCCCTGATGGAGACCAGTGCCTTTGCACAACAGCATCGTGGCCGCCCTCTCCCCCTCTCAACAATACCACGCGCTGGTCAGATAGAGCTGGAGAGACAACGGTCAGCACCAGGGAATGTGTGCCACGTCCAGTTGACAGTTATATGCTGCAAGTCTGTCCTGATTCTACAACCCGTATAGCAGTGATTCCCTCACCCCAACTACCTACCCTCTCTCCATTGCACAGGACTAGAAAGGGGACTGGGTCATATAGCCCTATATATGCCTGCTGCCCACCCCTTCTAGGACAGCCTCTAAGGATTTTTCTACAATGAGAATTTCGGTACAAATATTGTCATATCGGTTAAATATATATCCCCATGGCTTATATAGTGTTGACAGCATAATATAACTTGTTGTACACTGATATAATTTATTCCTGTGTAAAATTAGGATTATTAATTCCAAAACAAATTACTCTACCTTGCAGCAGTTTGCCTACCGTGTACAAAGAAGTGTGAACAGTCATGTTGTTAATAATTACAATTTATCTCCTGTTTCAGTATCATCTTTATTTTATACCCTATTTACCTATAAAGCCAGATTTTACTGGATGCAAGTTAAAATGATAAGACTGAAAACATGGCAGTTAACATTGCAAGCTCTCAAAAATATTTCTGAGATGGAGACTAAATTCTCACAATCAAAAAGTCATGGTATAACAAAAGGTCCTGTCCTTCCTGAAACAGAGTGTTTGAGAAAAGGGCAGATATTTAATAGAGGGAACCAAAATGAATAAGGCCTGTTGAGCTACAGAAAAGGAAAACATACATTTAAAAAGATTATTCATTAAATACACATACTCATGGGTGTGTATCACACATTCAACAAACATTAAAGCACACATTTAAATTTAAGCACTGACTGCAAAGTGTCTTAGGTGCATGCTTAAGTGCTATGCTGAACAGAGATTTTGCAAGTGAAGTTACGTTTGCCTGCTTCACTGACTCGCAATCTGTTATATGTTCTGCAAAGAACAAGAATATCTTACTAATGTTATACACTCAGATAATTTTCTCATTGTCGTCATTCCTTTTTTACAGTGGAAATGAATGTTTATAAAGAAAACATGCTTGACAGATAAAATATTGGGCCCATGCATCCTTTAAAAGCATCCTGTCATGCTGCTTGGATAAAAATTAAATGAGGACAGTAACAGTAACACTATACAGCTCTGCAACGATTAACAAGGCTAAAAGGATTAAAATCTAGTATTTATTTTACAAGGGACACAATGGTATTCTGGAAGATCACATAGAGAAATCACTTGTAAAAAAATCTGGATTTTTTGACGAATGAAGGTTTCCATTAGCATTATTTGTAATTTCAGAGCATACGGCTGCTGGCAACCATTGAAAAATGACATCATCTTTGACCCCAGAAATACGAGTGATAAATATAAGCGGATTACAAACCATTTTCCATAGTGCTTTAATGCTACTTCCTAGCTTGTCAGAAATGATTGCCTTAGAAGCAAAGTAGTAAATATTTAAAAGCCTTCGTTGTTAGCAGATTTAGCTTGTTAACTGTGAAGACAACATTAGCATAAATATCTTCTAAATAGTACCATTATCACTCTCTGGCTGTTCGTATGACCAGGGCAGAGCTGAGCTTGTCACCACCCGCCACTGGGAAAGGTCTTGCTATACATTTTGGAAACCACTTCTTTTCTGTGGCCACAGCTTACCCTCCCAGCTTTTTCCTTCTCTAGGCTATTATTCCCATCTCCATGTGTCCAAAGCCTTACAGCTGTGATATAGCTTACACTTGATGCCAGCCACACACGGGCTCCCTTTCCTTCGAGGGCTGTACCCCGGTTGCCCCTGGAGGCACAACTCCGCTGTGGAGCCACACTTCACACACACCAGCGTGCCGATGCAAAGCGCTTTAGCTCCAAGGATGACGAGCATTAAGGAAGAGCCGAGTAGCTCCATCGTCTGCCCCAGAACATTTTGAGGGGGTAGGCGTTGGATTTTATGCACTGTCTGGAATCCCTGGTCTTTTTTCCACTTCCTACGAGATTTAGAGAGTAAACAGTAGCAGCAGCAGAAGACAGCAGTTGCCTGTCATAGTTCAATTTACTAGTTTACAACATTAATGTCATCCCATGAACTGTTCTGCTGAACTATCAGGTGCATAGAAACACCAAGACCATGAATAAAAAAACAGTGCATTTAATATAGACCTCACATTCATTTTCCTTTTCATAGGATATTATAATTAAAACCAGAGATATTGTAGAAATTTAGCAGCAGGGTATTTGCTTTAAGGCACATCTTCTCCTAGGGTAAAAGAGAGAACGGCTAGTATACTATTTAATTTTTGTGTGACCCTACTCTATTTATTTATTTATTTATTTATTTATTTATTTATTTATTTATTTATTTATTTTCACTTGTTTCATCAAGCAAGCTACTGTCTGGAATAGCACAGTGTGGAGACTTAGAATTTCAAGTGCGTAACACTTTGGGCTGCAGTGCTAGATACAAGAGAAGGGCTGTAGAATCAAACCTTCAGGCTTCTTTACTGTACTTGGCTACTGTAGATTTCATTAGCTATATGCCTGCCCTGTACAGGGAATATGATTGAAACCAGGGTATCTGCTACACACTCCAAGTGTGGCGTTGTGGAAGTACTTACTTTTACAAGGAGCACTTACTCGTTTGGAATTTAAAGAGAGCCTTATAACGTTGGCACCGCTCACACGAAAGTAACAGCAGAATTCAGCCTCGTATCAGGGCAAACCTAAGCAATGTACTTGCACGTCTGCTCAGGCACACGCACATTGTCCCTAAATTCAAAACTAACATACGATGCAAAATGCACCTTTGCAGAACTGGAGTCGCATAAGGTGGATTGTACGAACTAAAAACATCCTCCCTGTGTCTGTCCTTGTTTCAGGATAACTTGCGTAGGTAAGGTTGCACGAGGCTGAATAGTTGTAAATCCAGGACAACAAAGTACATACCTACACTCTCCAGGAGAAGCAGAGGACCAGTGGCTAACCTTCATATTCCTACAGAGTCAGTTCAAAACAAAGAAATTCACTAGCACTGAATGAAAGCAGCTTCCACAAAGATTAATTTTAAGTAGGAAACATACGGCTCAAAATTCAATTGCAGGTGAAGGTGATTTGAAATAATTAATTTTCTCACATTTCATGTTTGAAAATGATAAGGTATTGCAGTTTTTCACAGAATTATTTTAAATAATTGATGATTGTTTACCAGTGTGAGCTTACTCTTTGATGTTTGTCATATCATTTCTCTTTTAGAAAGCACTTATAGCTGCATAGTAGGATTGTTTTATCATCAGTAAACTGACATATCATAGATTGTTGCTTACACAGAGCTCCAGTCCTCCTTTCACCAGATCAACAGGAAATATCACACTAAATTTAATAATATTGAGATGAACATTTTCAGCTACTTTCAACTTTCTGGCCAGAAAGCATACAGGACCCCCATAGCCACATGCACACAGCCCTGGGAAAGTCAAACACCTCGTCCTGACTCCTACAATTAACAACATGCCCCCCTACCTGATAAGGGGAAGAGAAATCTCACACTGATGGAACCACTGTTGTTATGCTGTTAATTATACCTATATCAAACGGACTGGAGACTTAGATGTCAAGATGTTATGCAATCAATTGCTCTGTGTTTTCACCTTTTCCACCAAAGGAGTACAGACTAGAAACTGCTTTGATAATTGGTGGGGATTGTTTTGTTTTGTTTTCTTTTGATTTGATATTTAAGCCAGCATACCTAAACAACAGTCGCTGCATAAAAGCTCATCTCACATTAAGAGAAATATGATATTTTTGCAGGAGCTAAGAGTGTCCCAAAAAAAAAAAAAAAAAAGAAAAATCCACTCAAAGCCAACCGCCACAATGCAGAAGCCAGGAAAGAAACAAAAAATGAGTCAGTATCAATTCCTCAACATTTATCACATGGTACTTTGGGGTCTAGCTTAATAATATCTTTCATCTTTGAGAATCTCAGTGTGCTATTTTTGTCTAAAACATTCTTCAAGTATTACATTATTTTTTCTTTTTGGAAATATAAGAGAATTTGTGGAAATGACAAAAATGACAAACAATAGTACTGCTTGGATGAGGTTGTCTTTTCTTAGTAAAGAGCTGATTAAATGACAGGGAGGGCAAAAGTCCCACTTGTGCTGAAGGGGAAGTTACTGTGCTCAGCTTCCCTTGGTCGACCCTAACCTCCTTCCATTGAATATCACTGTCCCTTCAAACTTTCCAGCTGAGCTTCCTAACAAGTCACTTCCAAAATGAATCAAATTAGCTCCTTTTGAGCTACCCTTTGTACTGTTTTAGCTAACCTGATGCATTTGGATCCAAGCAGTTTACAGAACATTCATACAAACCACTTTTCTACCAATATGGGAGGTGCGAACCTCCAGATGGAGGGGACAGAAAGAGGCAAGGCTGAGTACAGGCAGGGGCACAACATGCATCACCCTGTTAGAGCTGCTGATAGAGCCCTCATATTTGTCTTCCTCTTTCTTTCACTCTTATCCTGCTCCATGTATGTACAGCCTCTCAGAAATGTAAAATTCCAGTTGTTTTATTTGGAATAACCAATTCTGCAGACAACAAGGAGTGTAAAACATTAAAGAAATTTACAAATACATTCAAGGGTCTGAAATCTATTTGAGGTGAAAATAACTTGCATTAATACTTGTCAAGTTAATTTCTAATCTGAAAAATATATATGTGTGTGATCCTTTAGATGATTAAAAATGATCCATTGGTATTGATATAACACTTTGAAATGGAATAGATCCATCCTCAGGTCTGGGTGTGATGTACATATGCAAGCTCACACACTTGAGTACATGTTTGCGTCTCCATGATCAGCCATTGTGAAATGGAGGAACTGCAGACTAGAGTAGATGGGAATCAAACAGATGAAGATACAGATAGCTAAAGCATCTGAAATTTGCATATGCTACATCGTGTAAAGGTTTGGAAACTTCACCAAGAATGACAGATGATGCAAAACATAGTACATGTTTGAAAGAATTAAAATAAAAAGTTCTCCCCTAAAAGCTAAGAAAATTAGCGTGCATATATGTCTGTTCATAAGTGGTAACTGTAAGAAGGCCAAAAATTGTAAATGGGAATGAGCTAAGAACAAGATCAGCTGTCAAAAAATCTAAACAAAACTAAACCCCAACAGCAAAGAATGCATTGAGACAAGTGAGAAAGATCTGATGCAGCTGCCTGATGTAAACAAAAAACTAAACTGAAAACGTGCAACAGCAATGCCTTGTCAACACTATAACAGAATATGGAGCAAAATGCACAGAGATGATTAGCGGTTTTCAACACCTCTTGCTTAAAGAAGTTTTTTAGTTGGCAATACCATAAAGGCTGTGGTGATAGCCAACCAGGCCTATGTATAGATCACCATCTGGAATGCTAAGGCTGGTGGAAAACTTGAGAGCAGATGACTACGCTCAGATCTTACATAGCAACTTTCTAAGCGAGAAGCAAGAATGTTACGGACCTTATCTATTATAAGCTCAAAAACATCAGCAATCTTCCAAACAATTCCTACAAAGGGTCTGGCTCAGGACAGGTGGAACAAACGAAAATAACCAAGAGCAACCCTTTATTCCCCATACCTACTAGAAATCTATCATTTAGTTTAATTTCCCATTTCAAAGGATAATGACACAAATAACAGTGCTAATGGAGATCCACATGAGGAGCAGATCCTAAATCTGGGAGTAATTACAGCAAAGACTGTTTATGGGTTGAGGTCTCCCACATGCTGCCTTCTGTTTTCCTGTTTTTTTCAGAACATAATCATGCAACCTTATGCTGCTCTTAAATATCTTTCTGTATGAATTACATTTTTAAATGGTAAAATAGAAAGTTAGTAAGACTGAAAATGTAATATTACTGTCTTGGAAGAGGGATTGGCAGCTTCCGTCATGAAAAGAAAATTCTAGCATTTCTGACTTTTTTAGTTTGACTGACGAATAACTTCTTCTGGCTTTAAAGCAGAAAATTATATATGTGTTTTTGAAATTGAAAATACTCTGGCTAAGTGTTCAGAAATAACAGACATGTAACTCTGCCAAAATCTTATGTGTCCTAGTATAAGGCATAATATAAACAAACAAACAAAACCATTCAAATCTTTGAAAAAAAATTAAAGATTTCATAAATGCAACAAACAAAACTAAGCCTAGTTCACTCATCTAATGACAGACCAGCCATTACAAAAGAAAGCATGACAGACTTTTCTATAGCTGTACTATTTGAGGATCTCTTTCCAAAGAGCTACACTGTGTTTATCTTGTCCACAAGAGAGCTCTGGACCCGTAAAACACCATGGCTGTGTCAACAGAAGATGTAACCACTCCCTGCTTCTCAGTACGCTACGGATGACATTGCTGCTCCTGGATGTCCATCTCATCTGAGCCGAAGTTACCCAAACTAGCTGCAAAAAGTAGGCTCAATAGTGAGTCTTTCTGTCATTTGGCTGAAACAGATTAGAGAATACTTACCAAAACAGCTGTGCCAAGAAATTTCAGGGAAAAGTCATGACTGCTAGGGAGCCAGTGATGACAGTGGATAGCATGAACCAATTCACCTGCCAGAGATTTATTACAGAGCGGATGTATTTCTGCAGAAACAAAACACTTGTTCTGGAAATCTGATAATGCAAGTGGATCACGCAGAAAAAGGGGGATAGAAGGGGGTGGTATTTTTCCTTGTTTTTTATGTGAGAAGTTAAGTAGCAGTGGGACTATTCTCTCTGTTCCATGAAACACATATCTTGCGATCGCCAGGACACAAATCTGTACTCAAGCCTTCTGCCAAAATGTGACCTCAGCAATCTGCTTGAGGTCACTCCTGGCACCGGCAAAAGCAAATTCTGTATCCCGAATCTCAGACCAGTATCTTACTAGAAACACAGACTTCCTCTCACCAAAGAAGTAGCTGAGCATGGTGTAAAACGTCTGTGAATTTGACTGTCTGTACTCAAGCTCTTGTTCGTGTCCTGGGTTTGGCCAGAACAGGGTTAATTTTCATCGGAATCCAGTAAGGGGCACAGCCGGGGGGTGGGGGCTGACCCCACCTGGCCAAACAGAGCCCGGTATTCCATACCATGTGACGTCACGCTGGGTTCCGGTGGGGGGGGGCGGCGCGGCGGGAAGGCACTCGCGGCTTGGGCGGGCGCAGCGCCGGTCCGGTTTCGGGAGAGCGGCTGTTGTACGGTTCGTGGTTGTGTTTTCTCCTTATTTGTATCGTTGTTGTTCCTGTTTTCCCTCTGTTTGCTGTTCTGTTAAACTGCCCTTATCCCGACCCACCAGTTTCTGCCTCTTTCTTTCCATTCTCCTCCGCACGCCGGCGGGGGGAGGGGCGGCCGCGTGGCGCTTTTGTTGCCGGCGGCAGCCGAAACCAAAACATTAAATTGGCGCCCAACGTGGGGCAGGGATAACGGCAGGGCTGAGCAGCGGCTGTTAAAACTGTTTTCTTAGATTTGCTTAAATTTTGTTATACGCATTTTTCTGTGTTAAGTAGTCGCCGGTAAAAAAGAAAAAAAAAAAAATGTTTCTGACTTTGATCAAGTGGCTCTGCTATGTAAATCCGTACTTGCACTATGTGTTCATTGCCATGCTGTTCATCATCACTGGAAAAAGGATTAAGATGATGATTTTGCTGTACTGTACGATATCGACTTATGATATGATAACATCACTGTGCATGAAATTAGTCTTGTATTTGCATGCGGCACTGCGGTCATTTCCGTACCTCGGATCCTATGTCTTAGATTTTGTTAATAATCAAACCCAGTCTGTGGGGAAAGCCGAAGGGGATACCTTCCCCCACTCTTTCGCCCCCCCCCTCTCCCTCAGGCTGGTCCTAACTGCTTTTGAGAATTTCGAGTACCCCTGGGATGCTCAGGGCAGCACTCTCCTTTTGTTATGCCTCTTGAATGGGTTGCAGGTTTTGTTTAGGGTTAAGCAAGTCGTTAAGAACATCGTGCAGAGACCTGCCCCGGGGCCGGATAGCTGTGAGTGGCTGGGTGTGTGGGACAGCATGGGCAAGTACCTAGGGCAGTGGACACCCCCGATGTTTTTTAAACTCACCCCTGAGCAAGTACAGAATCCGGACAAACTAGTAAAATATCTGCAAAAAGTGTGCTGCCACCCTGGGAACTCCAGAGAGACACAGATCACAGCAACGTGCTGGGGTCTGGCCCACGCCTACCGAGCTGCACTGTTTAACACTGTTCAGTGCCCTAAAGGGGAAAGGGGGGGAAACGAAGCAGCAGGCACTGCGGCTGGCGCTGCCCCCCCAGCCGGCCCTGCAGCCCCTCCAGCCCAGCAGGCAGTCACAACCCCCCCGACTGGCACCGCCGCTGCCACAGCTGCAGGGTCTGCCTCGGTTTCCCTGGCAGGCACAGCAGCTGCTCCAGCCCCAGCTCCAGCTGCAGGCAGCGTGGCTGAGCCCAGTGACCAACCTGTGCCCGTAGCAGTCGCCCCTGTAAAACTAAAGAAAGACGCAAAGAGAGCAGATCGCTCCGGGAGGGATGACGATGAGCCAGGGTCATCACGGGAGATAGAGACAGAGATCATCACCCGGTCCCTGTCCCTGGGCGAGCTGCGAGACATGCGCAAAGATTTCAGCCGCCACCCAGGCGAGCACATTGCCACCTGGCTGCTGCGGTGCTGGGATAACGGGGCTAGCAGCTTGGAATTAGAGGGCAAGGAAGCCAAGCAGCTGGGATCCCTGGCCAGGGATGGGGGCATTGACAAGGCCATTGGGAAAAAGGAACAAGTCCTCAGCCTCTGGAGGAGACTTCTGTCAGGCGTGAGGGAGAGATACCCCTTCAGTGACGATTTTGTATGCTATCCTGGCAAGTGGACCAATATGGAAAGGGGTATTCAGTACTTGAGGGAATTAGCTGTGCGGGAGCTGGTTTACTGTGACACAGACGATGAGCAGGTACCCACAGACCCAGATGAACTCCAGTGCTCACAATCCATGTGGAGGAAGTTTGTGCGGAGCGCACCCTCCTCGCATGCCAACTCACTGGCAGTTGTAAACTGGAAAGGTAAAGACGCACCAACAGTGGACGAGGTGGCTGTCAGACTCCGCCAATATGAGGAAAGTCTCTCTTCCTCCCTTGTCTCAGCTGTGGAGAAACTGGCCCGGGAGGTCCGACAAATGAAAGAGAGTAGGTCCTACTCCCCACCTGTACGGGCCATCATCTCAGCTATTAGGGGCAAGCGTTTCCCTGCTCAGGAGAGGGAATACAGAGGCTACACACCACGGGGCACCCTGTGGTTTTACCTGCGTGACCACGGAGAGGACATGAGGAAGTGGGATGGAAAACCCACCTCAAGTCTAGAGGCACGAGTACGTGAGTTGCGAGGTAAAACAATCACAAAAGGGGACTCTGTTAGGAAAAATGCCGCTCCAGTTTCCAAAAGCCAGCTCTCCAGACCAGGTAGACAGTTTGACCTTGATTCCGATCCTCTGGAGGGGACCTCCAAGTCATTCTTACAGAAGGTGAGCAGCAAATTCTCTGACGAGGATTAGAGGGGCCCTGCCTCCAGCCAGGTGGAGGAAAGGGACAACCGTGTCTATTGGACGGTGTGGATTCGGTGGCCTGGCACGTCAGATCCACAAGAGTATAAAGCTCTAGTGGACACTGGTGCACAGTGTACTTTAATGCCATCAGAGTTCAAAGGGTCAGAGTCCATTTGCATTTCGGGAGTGACAGGGGGGTCCCAAGAGCTGAGTGTATGGGAGGCTGAAGTGAGCCTCAGTGGGCAGGACTGGCAGAAGCACCCCATTGTAACTGGCCCCGAGGCTCCGTGCACCCTTGGGATAGACTATCTTAGGAGAGGCTATTTCAAGGACCCAAAGGGGTATCGGTGGGCTTTTGGCATAGCTGCTGTGGAGACGGAAGAAATTAAACAGCTGTCCATTTTGCCTGGTCTCTCGGAGGATCCTTCCGTTGTGGGGTTGTTGAGGGTTGAAGAACAACAGGTACCCATCGCAACCACAACGGTGCACCGGCGACAGTATCGTACCAACCGAGACTCCCTTCTCCCCATTCATCAGCTGATCCGCCAGCTGGAGAGTCAAGGAGTGATCACCAAAACTCGCTCACCCTTTAATAGTCCCATATGGCCAGTAAGAAAATCTACTGGAGAGTGGAGACTGACAATAGACTACCGTGGCCTGAATGAAGTCACACCACCGCTGAGTGCTGCCGTGCCAGACATGCTAGAACTTCAATATCAGCTGGAGTCAAAGGCAGCCAAGTGGTACGCTACAATTGACATCGCTAATGCATTCTTCTCCATCCCTTTGGCAGCAGAGTGCAGGCCACACTTTGCTTTCACCTGGAGGGGCATCCAGTACACCTGGAATCGACTGCCCCAGGGGTGGAAACACAGTCCCACCATTTGCCATGGACTAATCCAGACTGCACTGGAAAAGGGTGAAGCCCCAGAACATCTGCAGTACATCGACGACATCATTATATGGGGCGACACAGCAGAGGAGGTTTTTGAGAAAGGGGAGAAAATAATTCAGATCCTTCTGAAAGCCGGTTTCGCCATTAAGCGAAGTAAAGTAAAGGGACCTGCGCAAGAGATCCAGTTTTTGGGAATAAAATGGCAGGATGGGCGCCGTCAAATCCCAATGGATGTCATCAACAAAATAGCAGCTATGTCTCCACCAACCAGCAAAAAGGAAGCACAGACCTTCCTGGGTGTTGTGGGTTTTTGGAGGATGCACATCCCAAATTATAGCCAGATTGTAAGTCCTCTGTACCACGTGACCCGGAAGAAGAATGATTTTGAATGGGGCCCTGAGCAACGACAGGCATTTGAACAGATTAAACGGGAGATAGTTCATGCCGTAGCCCTTGGTCCAGTCCGGTCAGGGCAAGATGTTAAAAACGTGCTCTACACCGCAGCCGGGGAGAATGGCCCAAGCTGGAGTCTCTGGCAGAAAGCATCAGGGGAGACTCGAGGTCGACCCCTGGGGTTCTGGAGCCGGGGATACAAAGGATCCGAGGCCCGCTATACTCCCACTGAAAAAGAGATTCTGGCAGCATATGAAGGCGTTCGAGCTGCTTCAGAAGTGGTCGGCACTGAAGCACAGCTCCTCCTAGCTCCACGATTGCCGGTCCTGGGCTGGATGTTCAAAGAGAGGGTCCCCTCTACGCATCATGCCACCGATGCTACGTGGAGTAAGTGGGTCGCGCTGATCACCCAGCGCGCCCGAATGGGAAACCCCAGTCGCCCAGGAATTCTGGAGGTAATAATGGACTGGCCAGAAGGCAAAGATTTTGGAGCATCGCCAGAGGAGGAGGTGACACGTGCTGAAGAGGCCCCACTGTATAACCAGCTGCCAGAAGATAAGAAACAGTATGCCCTGTTCACGGATGGGTCCTGTCGCATTGTGGGGAAGCAGCGGAGGTGGAAGGCTGCTGTATGGAGCCCTGCACGACAAGTCGCAGAAACTGCCGAGGGAGAAGGTGAGTCCAGCCAGTTTGCAGAGGTGAAAGCCATCCAGCTGGCTTTAGACATTGCCAGTCGAGAGAAGTGGCCAGTGCTCTATCTTTACACCGACTCTTGGATGGTGGCCAATGCCTTGTGGGGGTGGCTGCAGCAATGGAAGAAGAACAACTGGCAGCGCAGAGGCAAACCTATCTGGGCTGCCCCATTGTGGCAAGATATTGCTGTCCGGCTAGAGCAGTTGGCTGTAAAAGTCCGTCACGTGGACGCCCACGTCCCTAAGAGTTGGGCCACTGAAGAACATCAAAACAACCACCAGGTAGATCAGGCTGCTAAGATTGAAGTGGCTCAGGTGGATCTGGACTGGCAACATAAGGGTGAACTCTTTATAGCTCGGTGGGCCCATGACACCTCGGGCCACCAAGGAAGAGACGCGACATACAGATGGGCTCGTGACCGAGGGGTGGACTTGACCATGGACACTATTGCACAGGTTATCCATGAATGTGAAACATGCGCTGCAATCAAGCAAGCCAAGCGGGTAAAGCCTCAGTGGTATGGAGGACGATGGCTAAAATATAAATATGGGGAGGCTTGGCAGATTGACTACATCACACTGCCACAAACCCGCCAAGGCAAGCGCTATGTGCTCACAATGGTGGAGGCCACTACCGGATGGCTGGAAACCTACCCTGTGCCCCATGCCACCGCCCGGAATACCATCCTGGGCCTGGAAAAACAAGTCCTGTGGCGACATGGCACTCCCGAAAGAATCGAGTCGGACAACGGGACTCATTTTCGCAACAGCCTCATAGACACCTGGGCCAAAGAACACGGTATTGAGTGGGTGTATCACATCCCCTACCATGCACCAGCCTCTGGAAAGATCGAACGTTACAATGGGCTGCTAAAAACCACTTTGAGGGCAATGGGGGGTGGGACTTTCAAAAATTGGGATACCCATTTAGCAAAGGCCACCTGGTTGGTTAACACCAGAGGGTCCACCAACCGGGCTGGTCCTGCCCAGTCAAAACCTCAGCGCCCCGTAGAAGGGGATAAAGTCCCTGTAGTGCACATGCGGAACATGTTAGGGAAGACAGTTTGGGTCAGTCCTGCCTCGGGCAAAGGCAAGCCCGTCCGCGGGATTGCCTTTGCTCAAGGACCTGGGTGTACCTGGTGGGTAATGCGGAAGGATGGGGAAGTCCGATGTGTACCTCATGGGGATTTAATTTTGGGCGAGAATAGTCCATAAATAAATTGTATAAAGTTAGTTGTTAAATAACCCTGTCACTGTCTGTTATCACTGTTATAATTGTTATATTTTGTACCAGTAGTAGCATAGTAAGAATCGTCCAGATTAAAGAAGGATGGACTTTTTCGATGAAAACCTAGCAGAGCACAGCAATGATGGAACTGGACCTGGTTTTCAACAACTAGCATCCAGCAACTTCATCAAGATCAACATCTCCTGCAGACTGTGGGCACGGGCCGCACCAGATACATCAGCCGTGAGCTCCGGATGCAGCAAGTGACCGCCCATCACCACACATCACCTCCCCTGCCACGGAAGACCATAACGACAGATGGAGCCTGAAGTCATGGATTAAATGAACTTAACGGACACTTTAGAGTGATGATCCATAGACTAAAGGAATGATATCTGGAGACAGGAGAAGTGGTGATCAACTGGACAATGGGGGACCTGGGCATGACGTAGATGGTATGGAATAAGGGGTGGATAATGTCCTGGGTTTGGCCAGAACAGGGTTAATTTTCATCGGAATCCAGTAAGGGGCACAGCCGGGGGGTGGGGGCTGACCCCACCTGGCCAAACAGAGCCCGGTATTCCATACCATGTGACGTCACGCTGGGTTCCGGTGGGGGGGGGCGGCGCGGCGGGAAGGCACTCGCGGCTTGGGCGGGCGCAGCGCCGGTCCGGTTTCGGGAGAGCGGCTGTTGTACGGTTCGTGGTTGTGTTTTCTCCTTATTTGTATCGTTGTTGTTCCTGTTTTCCCTCTGTTTGCTGTTCTGTTAAACTGCCCTTATCCCGACCCACCGGTTTCTGCCTCTTTCTTTCCATTCTCCTCCGCACGCCGGCGGGGGGAGGGGCGGCCGCGTGGCGCTTTTGTTGCCGGCGGCAGCCGAAACCAAAACAGTTCGCTACTAATGAAGGCAGTGCTGGGCTTTATCATTCTTTAGAAAAGTTGGCATCCTTTAGACATACATTAGATTGATCTTCACTTGGAGAAAACTAGAGGTTTTCTCCTCTATAATAGGAGTCTATTAGGTTGTCTATTCTGGCAAAAGTACTAGAGTAGTTACTGCAGGACAACTCCCTCCCTCAGCATTCATTTCTGGAATGGTATGTTTATTTATCTTACTTCGCTCTAGAAATACTACAGTTTTCACAAAGCAGGGACGCTGTGTCCACAGGGGGAGCTATTTTCCAAAAGCTACTCCAGCAGTACACAGTATTTTAAGGGTATTTTAAGTGAACATGGACTGAATAAGAAAAAGAAAAAACAGAGTATTCAAAGAACATGCCCACCTGAATCTGTACTAAGAATTACAAGGTCCATTTATGTATCTAAATATTTTAAAGTCTTTTCTCAAGATCCAGTCCACACTCTTTTCATTCAGAAATACTGCATTATCTCTGGAAACTACACAGATGTACACTCAGTGTTAGCCAATTCTTGGTCTGGCAGGCAAAAGTAACATCTGCTTCATGCCCATATTTTTCATTCTTGTTTTAACAGTCATGAACACTTTCTTAAACTGAAAAAGAACAGCGCTGCACTTCAGATAAATTAAGATTTCTGAATTCTGAAAACTGCACTTAGAGTTATTCACCAAATCAGAAGAAAATTGATTTTATTCCCAGAATGTCACACTCTATACAAGTACTAGACAAGGTTTCAGCAGTTTTGCTCATCCATTTGCTTTTGATTTTTGTAATCCCAAGAATACCAGTGATGATAAGCATTCAGGACCATATAGTCTAATCACCTCAGCCACCGACATCACATAAGCATTCCAAAGAGCTGCTGAAAACCAAGAAGTCTACATACTAAGAAGTTAGCAATAGTAAGGTGATCACTGATGTCTTGGGAGTAGAGGACCTTTGGGAAACTAATCAAATGCTGTATATGTATTCTCTCAATTCTCACACCGTGGAATATTATAAATTAAGATATATTTCCAAATATAAAGGAGCAAAGTAAAACCTTTTCACTTTCAGGAGATTTTTATATCTCATGTTCTCCCATTCTGAGAAAGGAATTACATAAATATTTACATAGGGTATACAAGCACTGCAATACACTAACAAAGAACAAATATAATTGCCAGGCAGAGTGTTATATAAAGGGATGAAATCTGTAGAACATCTAAAACCTTCTTTCACATATAAGCATCTCTGGACAGAAAAGGATCAAAATACATGCTTGCGTGATTTCCTGAAGATGAGCCTTAGATGAGTCTGATTACAAAGAAAGAGTACAAACCCTCTTCTGTTACAACAGATGTAACACTAAAAATACGGTTTTCTCCAACATAAAGAAATTTCCTCTCTCCTTTATCCAAGATAGTATAAAAGTCCTGATACTTAACAATCTCATTAAGACCAGACTTTTGTTTTAAGGACTGTAATCACTTCAGACTCACCTGAACTTCAAGTGCCACCACATTACGGGACTTAGATATCTGTGACACAATTCTTCTCTGAAATGTTTCACTCACTCTTTCTTTTTGCAACAGATGCAGCAGAAAGATTGAACCACAGAACCAGGCAAAAGTCCTAAGAGATCTAAGAATATTGTACACAGCTGAAATACACACACACTTTCAGTCAACAATACTATAATTACATGGTTTCATACAAATTTTAGAAATGAAAATAAGGGTGAGTTAAAAAGGAAGAGTAATAACATTTGCTGAATAAAATCAATACAAATTGGATCTCAGCCAGTCTAGAAATGTATCCTGTAATTGACCTTTTTAAGCAACTGGAAGGTTCACGTTGTTTAGTAGTTAAGGGTTCAGTTACTTAGTTTGGAATCCTCAGTCTGAATGAGTGACAAACTGAAATCCCTCCCAGGGCCATCTCCTTCTTCACACAGCTCCAGCTCACCAGCTGTAGTAAAGGCTAAATTCCAAGCTTTAAGTAAGAGTTCTTCTGAAATAGTATTTATGAACTTCACCTACCAGCAGCATTCCTTCCTCTATCGTATTAATGTAACCAGTTTGATTGTCAGTTTATCTGAAGCATTAAAAAATATTCATCAACGAGCCAGGAGTAATCTGCTTTTATTGTACTGCTAAATGAGAAGACCCTGGCAGCTTCTAAAGATTCAAAGGGAGAAAAGGGATGGAAAGAGTAAAAAACAAGTAGTTTCATAAATATAGTATATGATTTTCACAGTATACAGATCTCACAAGACAATAAAACTACAACATTGCATACATGAGTTGGATGAACATGGACTTGGTGGTAGACATGAAGAACATCAGCAAGCTCATACATTTACAAACCTTTGATGACTTCAACCACCTTGATCTCTGCTGGAAAGACTACACATCTAGGCACACACAGGTCTGGAGATTCCTGCAGAGCACTGATGATAACTTTTTGATGTGAGTGGTGGAGGAGCCAATGAGGAGTGGTGTGCTGCTGGACCTTCTAGTGACAAACAAAGAAGGATTGGTTGAGGATGTGAACGCTGGGGGCCATCTTGGATGTGGTGACTGTGAGATAGTGGAGTTCAGGATCCTGCATGGAGGAAGCAGGGCAATCAGTAGGATCACATCCTTGGACTTCAGGAGAGCTAACTTTGGCCTCTTCAAGGACCTGCTTGGAGGAAACTCATGGGTTAAGGCTCTAGAACGTAGGGGGATTCAAGAGAGCTGGTTACTGTTCAAGCATCACTTCCTCCATGCTCAAAACTGGTGCATCTCCATGAGTAAGAAATCACGCAAAGGAGGCAGGAGACCTGCATGGGTGAGCAAGGAGGTTCTAGCAAAACCCAAATGGAAGAAGAACATCTACGGAACATGGAAAGAAGGAGAGAACACTTGGGAGGAATATAGGAACATTGTCAGAGTATGCAGGGACGCAATGAGGAAGGCTAAGGTCCACCTGGGAATAAATCTGGCAAGGGATGTCAAAGACAACAAGAAGAGCTTCTCCAGGTACATCAGTAGCAAGCGGAAGGCTAGAGAAAATGTGGGCCCACTGCTGAATGAGGTGGGTGCCCTGATGATGGAGGACACAGAGAAGGCAGAGTTACTGAATACCTTCTTTGCTCAAGTTGACTATGTTGCATTATAAGGGATGGAAGAATTTGGCAGAAAATAAACCCCCTTGCTTTCTAACTCTCCTCACCAAAGTGGGAGGCTAGGTGCAGCTAGGTTTAAATTCTGAGTGATATCAAATTTGCCACTTCCAGTCCAGTTGCGTTTAATATGTACATTAAACTACCACAATTCCGGATACACTAATAGCAGTCTGCACCTTCAGTCCAGTCGTGCTCATGAACTAGCACGGCCGCGCTCTAGGGTTCGGTTGCATTCAACGAGAAACTGTGACAACTGGCTACTTACACAGTGCAGTTTCCTTTGTGCAACAGATATATACTTTTTTTGAATTGCCGGTGATAGTGACTGTCTGCAAGAAAGCACGTGCATATATGATGTTATTCAGTATAAAATGAGTGAAATTGTTATAAATAATACAGCCTGGCTATAAACATTAGGCAGTAACTCTCTAGAGAGATTTCTAAGACTCCTGAGAAAAGAGTTTAGTCTATGTCTCACCCAAGGCGTCCCAAGGGGGGGAGAAGCAAGGCTTCGTAGGGTAGCCTTCAGGATGGAGGTGTGTTTTGGTATTAAAATGATATTAAAACTTAATTAATTAATTAAGTTAAAACTTAATTAATTAATATGCTATTAAAACGAGCAAAGTTCATGAAAGGACAGCACTTTGGCAAGGTCTCAAAAACCTGTTGGCTCAGGGGACCAGATAAGCCAGTTCTAGAGGACCATTTCTTCCTGCTTTATCGTCACGGAGCAGGGCCATGGAGTCTCCACTCCGCTCCATCCTCTATGGTACATTGCAGGGAGTTGCTGTGTTAGTGGATTCCTCACATGCCTGCTGCAGCTGTGTCCAATCCTCAGAGCTCCTTTTGATTTTCCTCAATGGGTGAACAATCCCACGTTTTTCATATAAACTTTAATTTTCAGATGTAGAACCTTAATTTTACTAATAATTCCACAGACCATGAGCCAGCAGTGTGCCCTGGCTGCCAAGAAGGCCAATGGAATCCTGGGGTGCATTAAGAAGAGTGTGGCCAGCAGGGCAAGGGAGGTTCTCCTTCTCCTCTACTCTGCCCTAGTGAGGCCCCATCTGGAGGACTGTGTCCAGTTCTGGGCTCCCCAGTTCAAGAAAGATGAGGAGCTACTGGAGAGAGTCCAGCGGAGGGCTACAAAGATGATCAGGGGACTGAAGCATCTCTCCTATGAGGAAAGGCTGAGGGAGCTGGGCTTGTTTAGCCTGAAGAAGAGAAGGCTGAGAGGGGATCTTACGAATGCTTATAAATATCATAATGGTAAGGGCCAAGACGATGAGGCCAGACTCTTTTCAGTGGTGCCCAGTGACAGGACAAGGGGCAATGGGCACAAACTGAAGCACTGAAGTTCCATCTGAACTTGAGGAAGAACTTCTTCACTCTGAGGGTTACAGAGCACTGGAACAGGCTGCCCAGAGGGGCTGTGGGCTCTCCTTCTCAGGAGATATTCAAAATGCTGCTGGACGTGGTTCTGTGCAGCCTGCTTTAGGTGACCCTGCTTTTGCAGGGGTCTTGGCCTAGATGATCTCCAGAGGTTCCTTCTAATCCTTAGCATTCTGTGATTCTGTGATTCTCTGACTTTCGCCAATAACCAAATGCAAACAATAGCCATCAGAAAGGCTGAAAAGCATAATCAAATAACAAATCATAATAAAACACTTGATCAGTTAAAACTGACACCTAAAAACACAAAAACCCACCTAAAATCTTTTAGGTAATTACTGCAGACTGGGTACATGCCTGGCATGAGATGCCCCCAAAGTGCACTAACCCTTCTGTGGTGTGAGAAGTCCATGCTATGTAATCTATTCCTTTGAAATAGCAGTCAGAAGGAATATCACTGCCACAAAGAACTGCACATCGCTGTATTAATCTGCATACAACCTATATCTCTAATGCATCCTGCTTTAAAGCCCTGTTAATCATTTAAAGACACTTAGTAACTTTTAATGAAAGCTTGGTTTCAGAATACACAACTGGCCTGATGCAGTTCAGCTTTCCAAGGAAAGCAAAGTCAGTGCCTGTCAACGTTACTCAAATGTCCAATAATTCTCTTCCAGACTGCAACTTCAACAACGTAATAGAGCGTTACAGTATACAGCTCTGAAAAAAAACCACAAACCCCCAAACCAAAACCCAGCCATACTCAGTAATCTATTGCCCTGAGTAAAGCCAGCACCTAAGGCATACTGGAAGTCCCTCCAGCTTAGGTTGTTTCAGATTTCTAAAGTCCAAAAGGTTTGGCTCAAGTGAAGCTATTCACCCTTTTGAATTTTATACTGGTATTGGAAAAGGAGTGAGGGAGAGAGTCTTAAAGCACAAGCTACTAAGGTACTGTAGCTGCCAAATTTTTCCATTGTAAGATCAGGGGACTGAGGTGGTCAGGTGCTTTGAAAGCATCCCCTCTAATTGCTTTCTTCTAATTAAATCTTACAGTGAGTCATATTTTTTATGTCTTACAAGTGATTAATACTTGTTGTAGGACTAGTAAGAATCCGAGCTCAGATACAGGACTATTTTCTTTATTTCACTTCCAGAGTATATTGCAAATATTTTTACACAATATGAGTGGCATAAAATAGTGCATGACCTACAGTAAGTCTGAAGAATCTCATTATTTCATACTAGCAAGAATAAAGTTTTTACACTTGGAAATGTTGTTAATATAATCCATGCAAATAAACTGAAATAAAATAAACCAAAACACTAAAAGGATTCAGTCACTGTATTTAATTTACCACAAACCAGGATATATTTCCAGAGGCAAGTGTTAGTCTTTCTTGTGGTAACAGACTTGCTTTCTTTTGTGGATCCTTCTCCTGAGCTGCCAAAAACATTTGTCCCTTGGCAGGCAGCCAGCAATGATTTTAAGCCCATAGCAGGAGCTATTCTCTAACGTGGTTGCTTTCACCGAGAGGAGCTTTCTCAGCGCTGTACTGGTGGTTTCTGCAACAGTCAGCGCATTCTTGGAAACACGCTTTAGCTCTAAATTAGGAATGAGATGCTGTAATACATTGCTCTAAATTTTACACACCTGTCAGCAGTAGCTTTAGAAGCTTTGGAAGTGCTGCAAGATGATCCTCCTTCTCCATTGCCTTCCTGCAATTCAAGGTCTCCTTGAAAGTGGCAGCAAATGGCATCAGGGCCAGGTACCCACTCACCCAGTCCGTCTCCTCAGTGGAACGCCTCCTCCTGCTCTCACATCGCGCTTGCCCTAACAGTCTCTCCCAGCCAGCACTACTGGCTGAAAATCAAAACGCTGAGTGATTTTCACACCCACAGTGGATTAGTATGGAATAGACTTCAGGATTTTTTTTTTTTTTTTTTTTTTTTTGATGCAGAAAAAAGTCTTAGGTGACAGCGAGTTGAGCTGGGGAAAACATATTCTTTCCCTGGTGGTTAAGAGCAATTTGAAGTAGAAAATACCTTTCACGTTTCTTTATGGCTCTTCCCATGGAAAGGTTACTGCTGCACCACAGGACCCACAGCTTGGTAGCATCTGGCAAGAATCTTATATGCTTTTAAGTCTCGTGATTTTGAGAAGATAGGTTACCAGGATTTCAGTGTGACTTCTAAAGCACATCTCCATATTTTGGAAAGATTGCTCAGCGTTTCTCCAGAACCACTCAAGCTCATCTAATCACACACCACTAGCCATCACTAGGTGCCTGTTGTCCCATTACAAGAAAAGAACAAGAAATTTTATGAATACCCTTTTGTTAACAAGTGTAGTTGCAGCTAGTTTCAATTCTGTTAAGCTCCAGCCACTTGTATCACAAGTGTGGTTTTGCATGGCTTAGTTCTTGATCTTCTGTTGTTTCTGTGAATTACTTGATTTGACCTAAAAGCATTTCAGGTTAAGTTTCTTAGTGAGTGCATGCAACAAAACACCATATCATAATCAATAAGTAGATGTCTGAATGCTGAGAAAAACCTCAAACTACTCTCTTTAAGACCTTTGGCAGGAATTCTCAGGCAACAAGATCAGATAAGTGGCATTCATCCATTCTTCTTCTGCTGAAGCAAAGAACACATCTGTGAAATCTGTTAGAGAAGAGCTATTCACATTCCTCTTTTTCGTCCTCTGCTTCCATCACCACAAAAAAATATACATTAAAATAGCCTATTAAAAAATGACTGTTTACAATACTGCAGAGGGAACTGACCAAATGGGAGTTTTACACACTTAAGCTTGTCTGCAGTATTTATTTTAAAAAATGAATGTTTAAGAAAGAAAGGGAGCTTGAAAGCCACGTTCACCTGACAGTTCTCTTTGGACATTAGAAAAAGAAGAGAAGACGAACAGAATAATCCTATTCCAGCCTGTTTGGCTTAAATAAAGAGTTCCTTATTTAACTGTGAGTCTTCTTTTGTATTCTATATTTCATGGCAAGTAGTTATAGAGATCGAACTATCTTCAAGATCACTGGCGGCCTTACAACTGGTCCAGTTACAATAACAATTATTTTTAACATCAATGATCTATCCTTCCTGTTGACTGCAATTAAATATTCACCTATTTTCCGGAAAGTGCAGACCTAGTTTTCTGTGTACAGGTATTCTCTCCACATTTGTATCTTTGCATTTCTAGATACATATTTACATAACATACGGATTATATTTTTGAGCACTCCTTTCAGCAACATATTGTTTACAAGAGAAAAAGGGGTTTTTATCATCATCTTTCCCACTTGTGCTGTACTTTACATTCGACTTGTTTCTAAATAAAATAAACCAAAGCTTTGAGTCAGTTTTCTACCATTTTTTGTTCTGTGAAGATGAAAACAGGTTGGGTAGTGAGTTTTGGTTTTTTTTTGACAGTTCATATCAGAATTCAAAGAAGGCACTTTTAAAAGGCGTTTTGATCCCCCAGGTATTAGTTGCAGAGCCATATGAGCAAAGTTGTTTAAAAGTGCAACTACAAAGTCTAACTGTATACCCTAATCTTGGACCCAGACCTGAGGTTTTTCTCCCTAAGCAAAAACACACGAAGTAAAAGGTAATTTGCCCAAGTGAGACTAGATGAAATCAAAGGATTGTCCCTTTAAGAAAAATATATTATCCTTTATCACTCTGAATGGTTGTATTACAGCTCTGCTACTTTTGTGCTTCAGTTGAGGGAGTTACAGATATTAAACAGAATGGCACATCACAATAGGACATGAAATGAATTATAGCATAATGAGTGAACACATCTACTGCATTATTATACATAGTCACCTTTTATGTATTATGTAAACGAACCCAATTTGAGAGATCTAGCTCATTTTTCATTTCAAAAGAATTTTGTAGAGAACTGTTAGTGTCAATTATATCCGTATCAAATAGCAGATTTTCTGAAAGCTGCAAGGTGCAGGAGGGCCAAGCAGTGGTAAGTACATCGCCAGTCACTTGGACAGCACTCCTCTTAATATACAGCAACAAAAAGCAGCAACAACAAATTTCAACCCTGTTTTGCTATCCAGCAGCATAACCACTCTGCTTGGGATAAATGACAACGCAGTGTCAGGACTGACAGACTACACAGAGGTCTTACCAGTGCCTTGGGAGGATCTTCACAGCTATACCCACCATTCTATTTTACAGGTAGCTGCTTGCACTGATGAAGGGTTTTTATTCAGTGAAACTGGTGTCCTGTGGAAAATAAGGCAAAGCAAAGTGGAACAAAACATTCCTTTCTAGCAGCAAACACCATTCCCAGCAGTAGCTTACAAAAATTACATGGCCTGCAGCAAAGAGGGAGGCAGGTTAAAACTGATTGCATCTTTAAAATGAGATGACATTTTTTTCAGGATTTTGTTATTTCTTCTCAGAACAAAGCAGCATCAGATTCTTCAGTTATCAGACACATGTTCCAGACAATGCCTAGGCCACCCATAGACCATCCTGCACAAGCTCAAACCTATGTCCATCAAACTCTACAGATGCTTATACAGAAAATAATATTCTACCCTAACTTCTTGAAGTATAATGGCTTGTAAGACCTTGTGATAATTCAGTTATGGAAGAAAAGAGCTCAGCCATAAATAAGCTATCAGAAATACATAACAAACAATGGAAATTGTACTTTATACGTGGTGTCTCCAAATGAAAATGATAGCTTCTTTTTTGTTCCAGGTAAAATATTTGGTTTACATATCTCACTCCTTTGTAGCTTACTGCACGCAACCGAAAGGACTATGGGATAGGTGAAACACTTAAATAGGCTAATCATTTTTATACAGCTGATAGTGTTTAATAACGGCAAGAAATATAGTTCTCTTTAGAGGAATAAGTTCAGAATCTTTTATCTACTGAAAACCAAATACATTTTAAGGAAATTATAAATATTCCTTTTATCTTACCATGATAAAGAGATTTGCTGCAAACATTAACTAACGTACCTACTCACCACACATAATTTATAACAGAGGAAGAGCTTGAAATGCTTTTATGTAAACAATCACAGATTTTTCCTATGGTTACTAAAAGGCTGTTTAAAACTCTTTAGTAGCAGGAGACCTTGAAAAACACTGTTTCTAGAAAATCTCAGTGTTTCCTTTAACTTCGCACAATATTTACCCTGCTGACACCATTTCTGTCTCAAATCCTTACATAAACAATGTCTGTAATAAAAGCAAATATATTTTTACCAGTTTCACATAAAGCAGACCTTGGAATAGAAATGCAAGCACAGATACTGGTGTAAAGTAATGGAAGCATCTTCCAACTCCTAGAGCTCATGAAATACCTTCAGCTGTCTCCATTCACAGAAAATGCCGCATTTACCCTAACTGACAGAACAGAAAATATACAGGACTCTGAATGTCATACAACAACCAGACTTCCATAACTACCACCACCTGTTGATATAACTGATGAGCAAGGATGCACTCGAAAGAAACAAAGACACACAGTTACACACTTGCTTTATGCCTTCTATTCACCTAGCAATGTCTCAAGAAGGCTTTAAACTACAACGCAATATTTTGTCAAAGTTCACCCATCCAGAATCTGGGTTCAGAAAAGGAGAAACGAGACTCCAGCTGTGATAATCTATTTATCAGAAGGATGTTTAGAGACTCAGAGTAAACTTAATATTTGAAGTTTCTGGTCTGCTTGAGAAACCTCCCTGTTACATTAAGTCCTCCTAAGAGGCTGGTACCTCCAAGAGTAACATCATAGTGTGCAGCAAACACCAACTGACAGACACTACGACATCCCTCAGGAAGGTACCTCATTTTATACATGTTTCTGCATAATGAGACACAACATGCTAGAGTTCTGGATTCTAGAATATCTAAGACATGTCAGGTTTTCACACTAGCCTGTCTTTTGATCTCAAATTTCATGAAGCAGGTATGTTAAAAAGATGTTTCTCTCCTTTATGTAATCTTTCACAGAAATAATGTTAAATAGTCCCTAAGTAAAAGATAATAGTTACACTTCCCACGTCTAATCCATAGATATCGAAGTGTCTCATAAAGAAGCATATTTATCCACTATATTTTAATAAGGCATAAAAGCCAAGTTAAAATAGCTTCATAGAAAAATTTCCACAGGTTTCAGTGGAAGACATTATCAGGATATTTGATTAGGAGCCACTGTGGAATAACTGATCCGTCAAGGCCATTACAGAAAAAAGAAGCATGATTTACATCAGAGTCTAATATTCCACTATCCAACTGAAGTCACAGTTGTTGGCATATGTAACGTAACAGAAAGCAACATGAAACATGCTTTTAAGATCTTCTAGTTTGGCTGGAATAGGATTGCAGGAGTTCATGTTATGTCTCCTAACCCCCAAGACAGCAAAAAAAGAGTCCCAGACCCACCGTAACGAATCGATATGAATACTTATTACAACAATCAACTGTAAAACAGATCAAAAATTGGCAACTAGTTCAGAGGGACCTTCCGGCCCATGATTCAGTCTAGATCTCTAGAACCAGCAACCAGGACACAACTTTATCTGTGTTCTGGTAAAGCATGAAGATCACAGAGAGGTCCAGGCACTGCACACACACAAGAGGACACAACACTCATATCCAAAGAGGCCGTAACCTAGGAAACAAGGGGGGAGAAAACCTCGAGTACACAGATGTGTATCTGACGGCTAGGGTCAATAGCCTGAGACGTCAGCAATAGCCACAGCACAAGCTCTTGCTCTGAGTCCACAGATCAGAAGACTGAACACCAGTGCCTATCTCACCCAGGGTCATGCCCAGGGTGCCCTCATGGGGTAAGAAAGCTTGTCATTTCAGCAGAAACTGAGCTCTGAGTCATGAGAAAGCTTCCAGATGAAAATTTGTATAAAATATAACTTTCAATTTTAAAAGTGAATTAGTATTAATTATCCAAGCTTTTCCATAAATGAAAAACAGAACACTTTCTATGAGTTACTTTTCTCTTGTTTGGGGGTCTTTAGTTTTTTCTCAAGTTGGGCTAATAAATAGGGCTATACAGCATATACACTGTGACTGCGTAGCTTGAACAGTTAATCTGGAATATGAATGCATTTTTTTTCCCTAAAGAATTTGTCACAAACGAACACTGGGCTAGGGCCACATAGAGATGTGGGGCAAAACGCAGAAAAAGGAAATATTTTCCTTTACCTCCAATCCCGTATCTTTTGAACAAATTTAGTAGCATTCTTTAAGGAATTAACTCTCTTGCACTCTGTTATTCAATTATGCCAGTCCTCACAAAAAGTAAAAACAATAATGAAAAGATTTCTAGTTTTTGTTGAGCTGCAAGCACAGCAAACACAGATATCGCCAAGCTGCTGAGAGGCTTTCGTTGAACACAATAGAGATCTGTCCCAAGAAGCTGAAGGGTCTACATTAAACCTTTTTTTATTTTTTTTAATAGAAAAAGATTATCAGGACACGATATAGAAGACAAAATCCCTTTCCCAAAAGACTCACTGAGACTATAGCTCAGAGAAAGGGCATGTCTCAAACGAGGTGGTGGCTGAGAGAAAAGCCCTTGTAAGGAGTCAGCATGCTCCCATTTCACAACAAATCCAGGCCACAATTGTTTTAGATGTTTTAGGACAAAAGCAGACTTCCTTGCCTCATTGCCATTACCACAGGCATGAGAATGCCCTTAAGGCTCGAAGTCATAGAGCTGCAGGTGAGATGCATTGGGAGGAGATTACAAGATCGCGTAAGGGTGAAAGCCATACAGAATGCTCCTGAAGTCAAAGTCCCTCTGTACCCAGACAGCTAGTACCACCAGGCAGAAAAGACTCATGTCCTCAAGTCTCACATATTTCAGTGCCACCAAGGTGGGTCAATGTTACAGCAAGAGATAATAAGAGAAACTTAAATGTCCTATGATCATTTCACACCCTTCTTTCTCAAGAAATCTTACTGCTGCAGTGTGAACAACTGGATTGGGAAACAGATGATAATCACAAGGGATTATCAAAACCTGTTCATGTGACCAAATGCATCACGAAACACGTCCCTACCAACAAGAAGAAGTAGCTATCCTATATTTTCAAAATAATATATAGTTACTTACCCCTTAAGTGTGTGTGCTTCCTCTGCTAAGTAGCTGCCTCCCACCAGTCCCGCAACAGCTGGAATCCGGTAATAAATAAAGTTTTGCCTGGACTGTGCCTGTGGTTTGGATGAAGATGCTGTATAAACGTTACTAGTTATTTTAGGTAATTCCCTAAGGGAAAGCTGCTGTAAATGATGTCAGGAGTAAATGTTACCACATAGCCAGCAGTAGCCACGTTATCCTTTTAGGTCCCCAGAAAAGTGTCCAGCAGTCTCCTCTCACAAGCCATTGCAACAGAGTGATTAAAAGCTAACACAGGAGCAGCCAAGCACAGGTGCCTCTGCTCTATTATGTATATTCAAGGTGCAGGAAAACAGATGGTTGTTCTTGTCTTTTGATTTGTTGGGTTTCTTGTGTTGTTTTTTTTTTTTTAATGTGGCAGGTATAGTCAGCCTCATGACTATGTTCCACATAAGAAAATTCAGCCATCCACTTGTTTAATTTCTTCTGGGTGTTCCCATTCCGACCTGCTGCATTCCAGTTGGGTACCGTTCCAGGTACCTACCTTCAATTCCATCAGACTTTTTTTTTTCATACTAAAACTGGTGTAAGGTGACACAAAACTTAGTTCACAATTTTCTTTTTTTCTCTTACCACTGCACATTGATACATCAAACAAATTCTTTGAAAACCTATGCAGGATGTCTGACACCGATTTCTCTTGTGGGCTGATGCTCAGCTTCAGAAAATACTATGTTTGAAAAGGCAAAAAAAAGAGGAGGGAAAAAGAAAGAAGAAATTAGGTTAGTTGATGTGAAACAACTCTCACGGTGATTCACCACAGCTGTACATGCATTTTCACATTGTTCCAGCTGCAGACTCACCCAGCCCGAACTATACAAATACTTGTGGCATGATCAGAAATCTTCCTTTTGCTAGGCATTGAGAAAAGAAATGCCTGATCTAGAAGACAAGGCTGGTAAAAACTAGACTGGTGTGAGAATGCTGCCTGTGTTTCATATGGAACAATATGGCTTTTAATACCATTTTCCCTTCTCCTCCTGACACGGTAAGTGAAAGGATCCTCAGAAATCCTTGTCCTCAAGCCACATCTCTCACAGCAGTGCACAGTAGCAGCCAATACAACTGACTACGCCGAGCTGCAATCATTTGTCTCCCTCCTGTGCAGCCAAAATCACTTTCTCGCTATTATTCTGAACAGCTTACAGCTACCAGTCTGCATAGCTGCAGTCTGGGATACTCCACCAAACAAATCCAAGTGCTACGGACACAACCAGCGACAGATATGGAGAAGCAGCATCTGCCCTATGTCCAAGTTCAAAAAAATCCAAACACTTTGAGTTATTAAAGAAGCCAGATCACCCGTCTGAGCTGATGCAGTACAAACCCAATGAGTCCAAGTAGGCTGGAACACGCTGCATTAGAGCTTGCATAATGTGCAGCTTTCCTTTTAACTATTGTTTTCAGATAAGCAGTGTCATAACAAACAGACCTAGGGAGAACTGCTCATTTTTCAGCTGCAGAGAAACACTCCAAGTGAGTGTTTTCTGTTTGACAGCCCTTCTCTCCCACTCTCTTCACCCACTTTCTTCTCCCTCCCTCACACCAAACTTCTTTTTAAAATAAACATTCCTTCTTTCCGTTACCATTATACATCCTTTATACATGCAGGTCAAGTATGTAGGAAGGACAGGAAGAGACCTACGGGCGGACACCAATGCTCTGCTATGACACACACCTCTTCATAAATGTATCTTAGAAGGAGTCTGCTTTTTTCTCAGTGGTCTCTGGATTGGTAACCCGGTCCAGGGCCTCCCTGCTCTGACGGGAGCCTCTTTAAATCCAGGCCACACTGTTTTCCTCACTTGTTTTTTGAGCTAGCATTATCTTTCAGTTGTGATACCTTTTCATCCTTGATGAACAGACATTTGAAGCATTTTTAAATGACAGTCGTATCTGCTTTTTGTCTGCCACTTTGCTAGATTAAAAGGATATAGTCTTTTCTTACACGACACATTCTCCATCCCCTTGATTTTCCAGTCTGCCCAGTAGGCCTTTCTTCCTATCAGTCCCATTTTCAATTAAGTTTTTTGAACACGGGTGACCAGGTTTGTACTCACTATTCCAGGCAAGGTCTCGCCAGTGCCTTGTATAATGCCAGCAATACTTCCCTACCTCTGCTGTAAATGCCTCTCCTGACACATCCTAGATCACATTTGTCTTTTTCATGGCTATCTCCCGCTGGTACGCCGAGCCCAGCTAGGACTCACAGCTCCTTCTCCTCCTCCGTCATTTCCAGCTGATGAGCACCTGTGAAACTTGGTAAAGCAGAAGGGTCAGCTAGACAGAGGACTGCTCCTACAGCATCTCTTTATTTAAGGCTGCTCAGAGGAAGAAAGAGGCATAAATGAGTCTGTAACAGCTGTCACAGCAGCTAAATCCTGAGAATGCTTCCCATTCCCATTCGCCGAGCAACCCCCCGAGATCAAGACCAAGCCACAAGCAACAGCATCTCTTGAGTGCTGAACATCAGCTTCAGCAAGGTTCTCAGTGGGGGAGGAAGGAGTGAAAAAACAGCACCAGAGTCACACATAGCCCCCAAAAACCTAAAACTGATATGACGTACAGAAGCTATTCCGACAGTTTCTTAAAAGCCTGAATGATATAAGCTAATCTGCAACAGAGGTGGGAATTTTTTTAATCAGGCAAAGATGTGTGCATAGCTAAATGGGAGGATGACATGAATGTTGCTTTAGAAAAAATTTTGATTGAAATACTAACATCACTGTCCACATTTAGGAGCTTATACTGTAAAATGAGCAGATTTTTTTGTATAATATTGCTTTGTGTGTTGGAGACGAGAAAGCCTGCTAACTATCCTCATTCTTTCAACATCACTATTTTTTGTAAGATGGGTAGCCATGCCATCATTAGTATCACAACAGGATTCATGTTTGTTTATTCTGCAAGGAATGTAAATCGGACTTCATACCTAACACCTTAAAGCTATGCTGAAACACAAGGAATTCTATTATCTTTATACCACGTATTTTTGGATTTTTTTTCTCCCTGCTCCAGCAGAAGACTGACAGTTTATAGCGCAGTGGTGCAACTGCCTCATTTGCACACTTACAGTTCTTGATAAGGGGTTGAAATGCTTGATTCCCCAGAGGTCCTCTGTTCTTTCCTCAACATAAAATGTCTTCCTATATTTCGATACAGCTATGAGAAATTTTTCTAAATAACAGATATCTAGCCATTAGACAATGCCTTTCATGCAGAAGAATGCCACAGAGGGCTCACACAATTCATTTCAGCACACGCCAGGCAGCAGAGAGCAGAGCCTGGAACCAGAAGCGGAGCAGCCTCATCCCACGTGGCCCCTCCTGCTCGTGGCCCTGGGACTTGACTCATCCCTATGCACCATTCCTTGCATCAAATGGATCCTAAATCACAGTAGAAAAAAATCAAAACAGAATAGTTGAAACCCCTCAAAGTTCTGCTAAGCTATAGTGGAAAGACATCCAAATGCGTTCAAATATACTGTTAAAAATCTGAATTGCTTTTGCTCAGGAAATGAGGTAACACCTTTGACCACCACACTGACTTTTTTTGTACATCAATAGCACTGTCTAAAACCTGGCTTTTAACAACAGCCATATAACCCATCCCTGTTTATAGCGTTACTGTGAATTGTGCCATGGCACATTTGTTATAAAGTTCTTCAATAATGACAATAAACCCAAGACAATTACTCCTCCATGCACTAGGGTTGGGGTATTTTCTAAAGAACAGCTTTGATTGAAAGGTAAAGATTAGCTTTAAATTCCTCCACTCCTTCTTTTATTTGAATATGAAAAGAAGATGTAATACAGATGCTTACCTTGATATGACATTAAAAGACGGTTTGGGTCAATATAATTCCTGTAGAACAGCAGAATTTTTTTAAAAATCCTTAAATATTTGTACTCACTGATTTTACCCTTCAGATGCATTTTAGCATTCTAGGGTAATCGGCTAAGTCCAAATCACAGATGCAGAAGTAACTACTAGACCATCTCTCCCTTAATGTGCATACTATGCATACAACATCACAGCTTAATCTCCCCCAAAACAAGGGAAAATGTACTTCTGCAACAACGTTCTAGAACGTAACCGTGTGAGTCAAAATGACCTCCCAGAAGAGCTTCCTTGTACTTGACAGCAGGTTTATGGACATGTTGTAAATGTCAGACTACATCATTTTTAATCATAAAAAAAGACACTATAATACTGTTTCCTTGTAACCAGGACAGAAAATCATTTGGTAGGAGTAAGAACATTTATTGGTTTTGACATAAAAATTTCTTGCTGTGAGGTGGAAACGCTGTACTCCAAATACCGGAAGAAACGTGAAATCTCAAGGGTTATGTTCAGTAACTCTTGGTTCAAAAGAAGACGCAGCAGGTGCATTATTTAAGAGCTTGTCAGAGATGATCTTCCACAGCACACTACTCCAGGATTCATCTCCTGCTATGCCTGGGAAGGGAACTCTAATGTAAACATGTGGCAGAACTGGCTGGCTGCACATCAAGTCCATACTGCCCAACCCTCTCCAGTACCACTGTGGTGACTACAAAATGTCAGCATCAGAAAAGGTCTTCAGTACTGAATGCAACTCCTCCTCCCACATACCCCACGAAAGAGCAGTTCTTTGGATGAGTTGTTCAGAGTGCACTTGCTCTGCAAAACTCAAAGCGATAATTTTCTCAGTAGCCACACGATGTTTTAAAGCGTGTTTCACATTGCTGTATTCCGTGCTAATTCAGTGTCACAAAGATGTAGTATATTCAGTGCAAATGAGAAACAGTTGCAGCCCAAGTTACTGCTTTGAATTTCCTGACTCCTGCACATACAAAACCTTGAGCATATTTTATTTAACAATTTTTTTTTTGGCTTTTTATTCTGTCAGCCCATAAATCCTTGAGTAGAAGCTAGTAACATCAGGATTTCAGCAGGGATGATCACAAATAAACATGGTAGAAGAAATATAGAAGAGGCTCAAACGATCAAACTGTTCAAACCAAACCAAACCAAAAAAACCTAATCCAAATTGGTTGATTGGGTCCTCTATGCCTTAGACCAGTGAGACAGATTTTCAGCTGTGTAAGCCATGGGAGTGGTGTTGCCTTCAGCACAGACGAGCTCATTCGCACAAAGGATCTGACCTGTGTTTCTGCAGAAGACACTCCAGGCATAGGCAGACCTGCATACATACCTTCCTGTTTCTCTCACACACCCATAAACATTTCAGGAAGAAGGAATTTCATTTGTGTTGTGGGTGCCAAAGTAAGAAAAAAAACAACAGAAAATCCAATTTTAACTACTCCAGTACAAAATTAAAAATCCCTCATACAGGAAAATCACAGCCAGTTATACTTTTTTTCTTTTTTTACGTGAGTAGCTTCAAAAGCAACAGAAAAGAAAAATAACTTTCAGCTAAGAACAAGTAGGAGAAATAAAATTTCAAATTGCGTATTTTTAGAAAATATTATTTTGATGGAAATTGCTCCCCTTAAACATGTCTCTACTGGTCAGTCGAAATGGCTTTCCTAATGTATTATTGCACTACATGACATTTGAAAGGGGAAGAATACAGAGAAAGCAATGGTTGTACCTTGGAGTATGCTGGCCACGTGTCTGCGGCACAAAAAGCATCTGTAACAAAACATTTTGCACAAACTTGCGCTCTGCAGTGGCAAGAGAAACTAAAGCGTGAAAAAGGAAGCTGATCCTATGTATGCTCAACTGAAGAACAGAAAGTAGCTCTGTACCATCTCCCACTTGCACTGAACCCTGAAGGGGAAAAAAATTAGGATGATTACACATTTAACTGCAGTAATCCTGGATTAAAGCATTTAATTCCTAGACTGTTTACGAGCCATCAATACAAACATTAATAAGCAGATATATGGCAGGCTGCTTTAAAAGTATATTACTTGTCTGTCAAAACTAGCTCTGGTACAAATTCAGTAGTATGCAGTGTTTCATTCTTTTTAAAGGCAGGCTTTATCTTAGGTGTTTTAAGTAATCTCTTATGCCTGAACTACAGTATAAAAATATAACATCCTCTACAAACATTAAGTAGGCGGTTTCTCTTTTGTTAGTAAATGGAGTACACCCTAGCCTTTTCAATTTTTGAATGGCTTTGAAAATAAAAGGTGTCTCCAACATAATAATTGTAACAGTTAAATTATATCTCTTCAGACAAGAGTAACAATTAACAGAAAGCATCTATACCATGTTTACCTTTATAAAGCATTATTGTACTAAGTAGCACAGAGCCTCAATAAGACTGAAAACACACATTATTCTGGGGGACATCTGGAAAACTCCTCACCATTAACTCTAAGAAAACTGATAGCTCTGAGGGAAACTTGCACCTACCCTCTCCTCCATCAACAAGTTATTACCCAGTCACTCACAGTACAGGTAAATGACCTCATCAGCTTGAGCCTTGTTTTGGCATTTCAAAAACCCCCCAAAATTTCTCAGCCCATATTCACATACCAGCATTTGCCACGAGCTGGCTCATCGCAGGAGGACAGGCTTACACACCTGCGAATTTCCAACACACACTATGTCACTTTTCATAAATGGGTTACAGGAGAAATATTAATTCCAGTTTCCCCTTGGATTTTTTCCTTTTCCATTCCTCCTGTTATGAATAGCACAACTCCTTCCACCCCGCACTCCCAACCCCCAACAGCATATACATTAATTTCCCCTACTTCACTTTAACCTGTTGTCTTAACTCAGTGGAAGCCGGGTTAAATTCTTGATCTAAAACCAACTGCAGTCAAGATCAGCCTTTCTATGGGCATTAATAGGTTTTAGCTCTGGATGGGGAAACCCAGGCGTGACGCTCCAGTCCAACACCAGTCCCCACGTCCTGCTGAGCTCTGCACACTTCATCAGGCGCAGCAGCAGGAATTGTCCCCAATTCACTCTCTCCACAGTATGGGATAGCATAAAGCTTTATATCAGATGGGAAACTACACAACGGGAGGTGGCAAACTCTCAGGTGACACGGCCAAAGTCTTGTGGCCGATGCCTCCAAGAGTGCAGAATCACTGCAGTCAGGTAGCTTGGGAAACTATAAATTCATAGATACTGCTAGCTCAGAGAAATTTGGTGAAACTCCACATTGCCTCTCAAGCGGCAAAACCACAAAGCATCTACAGGGGCATGCTCTGCAGCTGAATGCCTGTTGCCCTTACAGACAGCATTCTGCACACATAAGTCAGATTATCACACACAAAAAGAATAAGGGAAGGGGAAAAAAATTAGAAAAATGCATCCTAGAAGTTACTTATGTTTAATGCTTAAAAGTCCGAATGCACAAACAATAATCTACCATTATAGAAGTACTGGTGGTCAATACAATGCATTAGAACTATGTACAATGACACAGTTTAGTATCAAAATCTTTCTACAATGTAGAGTATTACGAAACTGTTAATGACATCAAACACTAAGCACTTAAGACACCATTTTTTGCTACCACATTTGGAACTTCAATGAACAGTCCATTTTAACTTGCAGCATCAATCCATTTCTAGTATGAAATTAAGTAATCTTCTACTTATACAATAAGATTTATCTACACGGGTCTTTTGATTTTGATCCATAGCAGCAAAGGCACTGTACATCAGCAGATCCACAGACTTAAAGATTTTTTTTAAAGCATTCAAAAAAAAAGTCACAGATCATAGTTTAACAGCAACAACAACAACATAAAAAGATAACACGTTGTCTCTGGCACAATGGCTCAGTCTGCGTCCGTTTTAGGGACATCCAGTCAAGACTTGGATTGAACTGCTGGCGAACAAAGCAAGTCCTTATCCCAATGAGAATCCATTCCTTCTTGTATGTCGGAATGAGTACTCTTGTAAATCCTACCTCGGAGGTCATTGCTTTTGTAGTTTGTATATTGGTAGGCATCCATTCTTATTTCAGTGCAGTTTCCAAAGAACATATCAAATATTTTTCATAATCTCTTGTAATTGAAAAATTGCCCAAAGACACATATCCCCATTTTCAAGGAAACATTGCAAAAGTTTCCAGAAGTAACAAAGGTAATTCTTTGAGGCAACTTATTGTATTCTCTACAATATAACAAAGAGAGGTGTTTTAAAAAACCTAGCTTGACACCAAAATGCTTTATGCTTATCAACAGAAAAGCATTGAGAACAAATCTGTACACAAGATGCTATATTAACATTGCAAATATATAAATTAGCACATTCTTACTTAAAGTGAATTTAATTTAGATGTGAACTGAATTTGCCATTCATCACAGGCATGTAGATTACTGGCTACAGTATTTCCTAAGATTCCAAGACTGTCTAAAATAGTTAAGATACAGCATCTTCCCACGAAATAATTATACTGTAATAACACTTAGAGGTCTCATCCAAGAACAGGACTAAAAAATATAACAAAGTTGTTTTTCTGGTTTTTTTTTTTTTTAATAGAAACTACGAGTCTGCTTAGTGTAACTTTCACTATCTCCTGAACATCCTTCTCCAAGATCCCCAATTTATTCACCTGCAAAAACACAAAGTATACAATGCACCTTCAAACTAAAGCCGGGCCAGACAGCTTTATTTAGTCGGTTCATTGTTAGAAAGCCTTCTTTAAACAAAATAAATACATTACAGCTATAATACATAATTAAAGAGTCAAGTTCACTGTTAAGTATGCTCATTCCATCTTCTTCCAAGTAGATAATCTGACAATTTGGTATCACAAGTTCTTAATGAGCATTCACAAATCAATAGCAAGTTAAGAAGGTAAAAATAAATTTCACAACTGTGATGAGTGTGTAAGTTCTCAGTTTAGAAAGAAAAAAAAAAAGGAATATACAGCAAAGTGCTAGGAGAAGGAGTTCTGTCTGCATTCAGATTTGTCTCTAATAAATAACTTCATAGACTGTAGCTTTCTTGTCCCCAGAGCCAGTGACAATGTATTTGTCATCCACAGAGATATCACAGCTAAGCACAGATGAGGATTCTTTGGACTACAAGAAAGAAGAAAAAAAAAGAAAAAAGGAAATTATGTCTTTCCAATCCTTCAATCCAGAAAGGCTTGAAGATTAATTGGAAGAGTTTATAGAGAGGGAATACACTGAAAGCTTATTTAAATATCAGCACTGCAGTGGTAGCTTTTGTTACAAAACTGTTTCTCCAAACTTGTTCCACTTACAGCTCTGTGGCAACAAAAACAGCAGCAGAAAGGGAAGTGAATGTTATGGACCTAGAGATAATCAATCAAACAAAAAGAAGCAGTCCTTTCTATACATTTTACAAGCACTGAACATTTCTTAATATTTTATACATTAGCTTTTGCATAAAAATGAATGAAAACCCATCTTCTTCTTCCCTCCCTTTTCTGTTGTAAATTAGAAATCCTTGTGGAGAAGCACTACAGAGCCTTACCCACCCACAGGTATAAAACAAAGAGACTCCTCAAAAGTAACTGTATCTCCTCTCTCCACTTCCTCAGCGCAGAAGACAAAAGCCTTGCAGAAAAGAATTTACATTATCAGGGAGGATGCAAATACGAAAAGATACTGTGGTGGAACAGGATGCGCAACAGTGCACAGCAAGTGAATGGGAGACAGGACACAGCGGGATGCAGTAGCTCTACCTCTCCCAGTTTTTCTGTCTATTCCAAAGTGATGAGTACATGCTGCCACATTTTACGTGCTGTTTTAGTGCATGTTTTCTTTACGTAATACTCGTCCACATTCTTTTCTGCCTGTCACTGCAAGAACTAAATACTTCCCAACCATGCTAAACTTTTGCCAAGAAACCTCTGCACTGCACAGAAGTT
The DNA here is from genome assembly GCF_030867145.1 of Opisthocomus hoazin. Taxonomy (NCBI): domain Eukaryota; kingdom Metazoa; phylum Chordata; class Aves; order Opisthocomiformes; family Opisthocomidae; genus Opisthocomus; species Opisthocomus hoazin. The sequence continues at coordinate 51,296,388 of NC_134454.1, forward strand.
TCTCGCTCTACCCCTCATTAAGAAAGCTCCGTGGGGGTTTTAACATCACTTTTAAGGGAGATGTATTCTTGTTAGGATCATTTGGACTTTCTGTGGGAGGTGGTTCCAAAGCGGAATAGTCTCCATTAAGAAAATACAGACCTCAGCTTTCTCATGTCGAGGCAAACTGTGCTGTCCCCAGAGATGAAGACATGGTAGGTATCAGTACAGGTGAGACCTGACCATTTAAACCAGAACACAGTTAACTTAATTCAAAAGATTCCCAGCCTAGAGGTACCTCTAGCTGAAAGCAGAGAAGGACATGCCAAAAATCCCACTTTTCTTTAATGGCACTGAAATGCCATTAAAATTGGGCACAGAGGGACTAAAGACTATAGAAAGGTTACAGCTTCCAGCTACATTCCACGGGGATCCTCCATAAGGATACAGTCTTCGTCTCAGTGGTCTGCCTGTCCAACCTACCGACTTTATGCATCTTATCCAAGAAACACACGTGTTGAATGTGACTTTCACTGTTTAGCTACATTTTGGACCTCCAGTGAACGCTCACCTCAAAATTACAGCAATACATACAAAAAGGTCAGAAAGGAGGGTATTGAAAACTATTTCATATTACAGGATTGCTTTGTTGTAACAGCTAAATTACTCAAATGTTAGAAAGGACAAAAACGGATCTCTCGTTAATTACAGACAGTCTTAAAGGAACATAGCAATTAGCCAAGAATTTCCATTTAAAAACTCCTTAAGCTAATGACAGACCCCGAGATGTGCAGCTCTACTGCACTGTAATGTATGTGGAAAATAGCTTTTAGGAGATTATTACCTGGAATATACTGGCTCCATACGGTGTTCTCCAGGCATTAAGAAGATTATCTTTTCCAGTGCTTACAAACCATTTGCCTGCAACAGATTGTTTAAATGTTATTGTTGCAATTTTTTTCAAGGAACGCACCCCAAGAAACAGAATTATCATAAAAACAGTGCATTCACACAGTAATGGAAAACATATCCAAACAACAGTCACATTTTCATCCGTTTGTGCTATGATGTTCGATCACAACATACGTGGTTAATACAAAAAAGCAGTCAATACAAAAAGCAGTCATATAGGATTTTTTTAAGAATCTTAATAAATTTAACATCTAATTTTTAACAATATCCCTACTTTCATTTAAAGGTCATCTTGTACGAATTTCTCAGCAGGGAAAACACAGAAAGATTTGCTTACCACAGTGGGCAAATTTGAGTGACAACACACAGCTCTCATGAAGATGCAGCTGATACTTGTCCGGCTTTGTAACATGCAGCACCTCGACGTTACTGTTCTCCATTCCGACTGCCAACCACTCCCCAGTTGGACAATAGCCCAGTGAGAAGATCTGGAATTAGCACCGCACGTGTTTCAGTCAGTAAAGGTATGAGCTCGAGATTTTCAAAACCAACTCTTGCTATGCTGTTAACACTATGCAGAAACACATTTTGGTCTACTACAGTTTTAAAAACATGCTAATCCAATTACTACAGCAATCAAGATAAATTTGTTCATGTAAACAAAGCCCAATTAAAACAGTAATAGTAAAGCACTGAATCAAGCTATAAAAGTTAATGTCCTAACTTATCTGACAGCATTTAAAAATATTTTCGTAAAATATTTTTTAACAAGAATCTACAGAAACAGGAACAGATTGCACAAGGGAACACTTTAATCTGGCAATTATTTCACAAAAAGGATTCTCCACTACTCTCATGGGAGCAGTACTAATCTGTCAAATACTCATAATCTAGAAAGATGTTTAGTTGCCACATCAAAAAAAAAAAAAAAAAAGTGTGAGACGAAGTGAAAAATTCTTTGGCGTTCTCTTTGAGTCTGCTTTTTTTGATTTAAAAGAAATGAAAAACCAAAAGTGCTTGTTTTAGAAAACCATAACAGATTTTTCTTAACGCGCCAAAGTTTCTGAGACTGAACCTGTGATGTGAAGTCATGTTGCTGTAGCTGTCTCCCTTCTCTGAGATCCCAGGATCTGACTGTATTGTCCAAGCCTCCCGTCCATAATTTGGTGCCGTCATTAGAAATGTCAATACAGCTTGCTCCATCTGTGTGGCCCTGAAATTGCCTGGAAGTATTGAAAGAAGATATGCATGTTGTCACACTGGAAAGAGTTGGTTCTGAGCATGTGCACAAACTACCTTCTTTTCCTTTCACTCGCAGCTGTTAAAGACAACAGTTAAGTAAATCCCAACAGCAATCTGAGATTAATATAAACTCTGGGACGACCACGTGAGTTCTGTGATGAATTGATGAAGCAATCAGTCCAGACAGCAAGCGCTAATTTGATTTCAAAAAGCACACTTTCAGAGTCAGATACTCTGGGGATCTTTGCTGCTGACTGTGTTATAGCCACTATTCAGCTGAAAGTACCCCACTCTCCACTCTACTAGGAACACAGCACAACCCTCGACCATCAAAATTCACTTAGTTTAAGAAGAATCTGCAGGTCACCCACAAAGTTGGAAAAAAAGAGCAGTCTCAATGGGAACATCAGGGAGTAAAAGTTTGCTTTTACAGGCAATACTGAAATACTACATGTAACAACATACACACAGTACACTGCATAGAGAGGCTGTGTACAACTGGCTCCTAGCTTACGTTAGTGTTGAGCAGCAACCCTACTCCTAAGAAGCTAAGTCTGTAATGCAGTAATTTACACATATCTGTACCCAAGACATATTTGCCGGAGCACTGATTAAAGAGATTGGAGTATGAGTACAGTGTATTTCATGGAAACAAAGAAAACCATCTGTTCAAAGAACCTACAGCAGTGTCAACACCAGCTGATATTAGGATATTATAGTTACGGGGCTGCTCAACAGGCCTGGAATTATGAAACTCTCAAAACCTGTAAACAGTTCCATAGACTTATGTCAAGGTACTAGTATGGCTATCGCCTGGCAATGAAATACTGCAAGCAGCTATGCAGACACCACGGAGAAAATAGCATATATACGCAGAGGAGCACGTAAGGCCTTGCCTAATTAATTCTTCACAACCCGATGATCCAGTTCTGTTGACTTACCTTACTAAAGTCTGGTTATGCAGATCCCACACTGCAATGTTCCCATCACTACAGCAAGAGAAGCAGACCTTGGAGTCGGGGCTGATAGCTAGGGCATAGCAAGCTGGAGCAGAAGATGTCAGCTCTGCCTTGATGCGAGGAGTTGGAGCTGCCAGGTCCCAAATGGATAATGTGCTGGCTTCCCCGCCAACAATCAGGGTGCGGCCGTCGGGGAGCAATCTGCAGGAACGGATGTAGTTATCTCTGTTCTGTGGAGACAGAAGCCATCAAGAGATTACTCATGAGGAAAGGAAAACAGCATTAACATGAGATCAGAAATCCATAAAAGTATTGTATTCCCTCCTGGTTTTAATGAGCCATTTATACTTATGACAATGATAAAGTGTATTAATGCCAGAAAATTACATGACATTAGGGAAGTACTTAAACTTGATCTACAAAATTCAGTAGTGAGAGATATTTAATCTTAATTAGCATCAAAACACAAAGATCTGAACCCAGCCCAAAACAATTCAAGATAGCTGCATTCGACAGCTTGTGTAGAAAGTTATATTTTCATACTCTGTTTATTTCATCACATTAGCCTCTTGGCATGGGGGAGTACCATATTCCCTGCGCGCTCCCCCCACCCCGTTCCAGCGAGACTTGCTGCCACCATCTATGAGATGTCAGAAGAAAATATTTGGGCAATTTTCTTCATTTGTGTAGCAATTTGTGTAGCAATTCATTATACGTCTACAGTTCTCATTTTACTGCCTCTGTAACAAGAAGCAACATCTTACAAGAACTGGTAAGTGACATGAGAAAAGCTGCTAACAATGGTTCATCTTGTTAGCACATTCAAATAATTTGTGAATAACACTCAGGGATATTTTTAATTGTCACATTCAGACAGGGCAATGCATTCACACACATACACAGACACAAAATGCGTGACACAATCTTCAAATATTCTCAGAGAATACAGCTGCAAGACAGCAATTTTTAGCATGATAGGATATCAAGCTTTAAGATTGCAAACAAATGTCAAAGTTTATAAGCTGTATTTGCTGTGCTGTCTTTGATCTTTCCCCCTACCAATACAATTTTGGGATATTGAAGATGTTTTGATTCACTGGGGGGGGAAAAAACCACAAGTACAACAAGGAACATATTTCTAACTCAGTTCTAAAAGAAATAACAATATTACAAATGAAATATCAAGCTTTCACACCAATGACAGCACTCAAGTAGCCACTGGTTTTTGTACCTTAACGGCTTCATTTCAATCTTAACACAATCTGCTATCTTCCTCCACTGCCGTGTGCTGCTGTTCACTTACCAGGCAGTCCAGCTGAGAAACAGGGCTCTTGTTGCCAGGGTGGCTGATATCCCAGACTTTGACACACCCCTTCCCACCCGTGTATACGTGTCTCGTGGGGTTGCTGATGGTAACTGCACACACAACTTCCCCGTGGTTCAGAGTGTTGATCTGACGGGCATGGCGAGGGATTCCTGGACCGATGAGGGCATCAGGAGGGAAGGGAACCGGCTGCATCTGACCATCTGCACTTACATGAAATGAGTATGCTCTGAGGGGAAAAAAAAATACAAGGGGTGGTTTAAGAAGTTTTTCTTCAAGCCTATTTCAGAAAACAGAATTAAAGCTGCATGTTCACTGCAGGATTCAGATGTGCACTCAGCTCCTTTTGCAATCTTTTTAATCACGTGAAGAAGAAATTATTTATTTATCTACAGCATAGCCCTCAAAGCATAACTTAGGCACTCTTCTTTAAACGTGGAAAGTCAAGCACCATCTACGAATCAAATGAGCTTTTACAACTTGTGCAATGATGATTTCTGGCATAAATGAGGATACACGATGCTACTCCAACTTGAGGCATGGGGAGACCACCACACGCAGTGGAGGGAAGGAAGGTCAGGTCAGGGGCCCCTGGTACACAGGAATAGTTGGCTGGCTGATGTAGAGTGTGGCGGGCAGCTGAGTGCCAGGGGACATCTGGTCGCTCCCTTATGGACTCTAATGTGCGAACTTCAGCTGGACTGCTGCCCCACTGCCTTGAACAAACCGCTGGTCCCACGACCCTCGAGCCAGACTGCCCAACTTTGTACCTAAAGGTGCAGTGAAACCTCCACCATCAAGGACTCAAGTCCTCAAGGCACATTTGCTGACATCTGACATGATAGACCACCAGAAATGCACTGGAATTTTTTTCCTTCTTTTGCGTTCTGCCCCCCCCCCCTTTTTTTGTGTGTGGACCTGACACAACAACTGCAAATCCCAATTTCTCTTGCCAGAATAAGGACTCTCACTGAGAAAGAATGTGTTGCATGACTGCCAGTTATGCCACCTGTGAATAACCTATCAACAGCTTCATCTCAAAATATTTTCCAGGGAGAACAGTTAGATTGTGAAATTGTCTTGTTCCTAGATGCTGCCTGACACATCACATTTATTACAAGAGCACAAACTTTGTAAGAGGGTTCACCTACACATACCAAGGTATGCTTAACAGAAGGCTTTAATTTCCTTAGGCCTGAAAAATCACCACAGTACTGATGAAATACCCACTGTCACAATGGTGGGATGAGAAGAGCTCACAAAAAAAATCATTTTATGAGAATACTTGGGAAGATCACTTCCTTAATTGTTGCTTCAAAGTTACTGAAGCAGGAAGTCTTCAGAATTCAACTACTGAATTTGTTATTTAAGACTCATAGTGCATTAACATTAGAACAATAATTTTCAGTGGGACAAAATGCAACCTCATTTTCACCTTTCTAACCCATTTCCAGTGCTTTACACACTGCTCTCCTCCTGCACTCTGTTTCTTGTTCTGGCAGGTCTGAGTGACAGACCACATAATCATTCTCCATTTTTTGACACTAAATACATTCAGGAAAGGGTAGGACAGAATTCTGTGGTTGTTAGCAGCAGCAAACTGCCTATATGAATAGAATTAGCGTTCCATTATTACCGCAGAAATCTGAAATATCCTCCTTGTTATCTCCCTAATTCCCGCTTGCTGCAGTAAGGTATTGAAGAAAGCAGCTGATGGTCACCCGAAATCTCCCAACAAAAAAAAAGGAACTTCAATATCATCTTTTCTGATTTCTGTATGCAGTCACTCTCTGCAGAGCCATGTTCAGCGCTGAGTGTACAATACTTATCAGCCGAAGCGATTTTTAGCATGCCTATGAGTTACAGAGGGAACTTACTTAACAACTACAGAAACAAAGTTTAGATTTGGAGAGATCTGTGACTACATTATTCTCAGTCTATTCATTACTCCATACCAGCACATGTGACTAAACTGTTGCTTTGTTGTTTGGTTTTGTGGTGGTTGAGCACATTTCTTTTTTCCACTGTGAGAATTAACACCACATGTTGCTTATTTGAAGTACTCTAAATATCTTACGAATATCTGACACTATAAACACCTGGCGAGCACTTTTTTTCTTCTTTTCAGATTAGCTACGTTTTCTACCTATATATTGTGCAGTCCCCAGCATTTTGATGTATCTCCAAAGCGAAAAGCGAGTTATCAGGGGCCAGATCCCTGATGAGCCACACACTGCCCTCTCCATTTCAACAGATACTCAACAGGGCAGAGAATTTACACAATTTGCTCTGAGGGAAGAGTAAATGAGAAAGCAACAATCCTGAGTGATAGCTGTGAAAAGTATCTCACTTAAGATGAAGAAAAATCAGTGCAATCATGCTAAAACAACCACAGACTTCAAAGGTTTCAGGCCCTACAGCAGACAAATTAGTTACATTTAAATGTTTGAAACAATCATCAATACATCAACAACTTCAAAAGCCTTAGAGATGCACCAGAATTGAACGAGTCTGAATTCAGTTTGCCTCACATGTTATTCCCCCCAACCTCTAACACCAGTGAGATGTGAGCAGGGAGGTCTCCACACCCCCGGTACTGCTGTTTCTCAGACCACAGCAAGTGAAGCCTGGTAGAGCCGGTCATCCTTCCTTCCAGGTGATCAACTACACCAAGGATGAACTGGAACACAGCAAACATTTCAATATTACATCACGACATTTCTAAGTGCCCACTGCATGTGCAGGATGAATATCTGTGCCCCACGGGCTTTTTACTGCAAGCAGCTGGTCCAGAAGCTGCTGCAAACCAATTTCCAAACTTGCCTTACGCAGCCACCTAACAGGGCAGTGCAACCAGCAGAAAAGTCAACTTGAGGTGGTAATTAGTGTGTGACGTCTGAGAGAGCTGGCCATGGTTTACAATTTGTGTGACACATATGTAGAAGAGGAGATACAGGCAGCAGGACTGATCGCTTGTCACCATGGTACGTTACTAATCCTGCACGTCCACAAGCTCACTGGCAGGTGAGCATATGCATTTACTCACACACACACAAGTATGTAACCAAACCACAATCACTCCTCCAAAAACATGTTCATACATACAAGACTGAGAGAAGGAATGGCACAAACATCGTTTGCCCTTCAAACTCTCCAGTATTAGCTGGCCAGTTTCCCACAAGTGTCACACAAGAAGTGGAACTGGAGGACCCTTACATAAAATCTGGATCAATACAGCCTGCATCGCTGTTTTATTTTTTCCCCTCTCTAACTCAAGAGGGATGTGAGCAGAGAGTTCTTCATATCTGTGTAATTCTTTTTCTGAGGCTCACAACAAGCAAAGCCGGGTAGAGCAGGTCACCTTCTGTGGTCAGTTCCATCAAGGGTGAATTTGAACATTATGATACAATAATTCTTTCCAGTATTTTCAATCAAACAAAACATTTCAGTGTTCTTTTCTCTACACGCTGCTGTTCATAGCAGCTGATAAGTTTGCAAGTAATTGCAAGGCTTTTGTGAGCAAAGAAATAATTTTTTTAAACTGAGAAGCAGAATACAGTAGAGATGGAAAGCTGAGATCCTATTCCAATTGCATTTCCATTTAAGACTATCCAGTCAGATGCAGCATATAACACCTCGAAGTTCAGCTCCTCCTTCCAGTTATTTCTGCCTCCTTTACTCTACATCACCCAGTCCCTGTTGGCTGCTATTAAGTGTTCAATACAAATTTACAAATGCAACTTCAAGATTAAACAGTGTTTCTCCTACCCTGGCCAAATAGCTATATTAATTTGTATTCACATAATAGTTTTCAGTAGCTAAGGGGAATTCCAATCAGCAAGGGAACACAACTTCAACAGATGACTAGCTTTTAAAGTCAAATGCTTGATACTCACGGTTTTCCTCCTGGGATGCCTGTGAGATTGGGAGGAATGCCTGGGACTCGCATGTGATGATGTGGATCAAAACCAACCTATAGTTTTCCCCAGCAAAACAAAAAGGTGTATTAAAGATGGAGTTACGCAAAGGAAGACTGTTTATGTTTAATTCATGTTTTCCATAGACTACTCCCCGAATCACAAAGAGATTGAACTAGATTTAACGCTGCAGGTCTTACACTTAATATAAACTGCTCTCGACACTGAACGCACTAGCGGCAAACACTTACCACCGGAGATCTCCCGTAAGCTGCTGCTGCTGCTGCTGCTGCAGCTGCTGCACTCATTTGAGGGGATATATTGTGTAGACCAGCATAGGCAGCTCCAGGGCTAGTCAGCTCCCCATTCATACCAGCATGTGGCACGATCCCAAATGGAGCAGGATAAGGACACGGCACTGCCATAGGCGTCCTTAAACCTGAAGCTATTGAGGGGACAAAAAGAGAGAAGTCACACAGCCAGCCCAGACACATTAGATGAAGTATGACTTTGGAAAACAGTAAAATACACAAAAATCTATCTATACACACACACACACAGACATACTGTATTAAAGTGCAGAAGAACCAGCTCAGCATCCAGTTTAAGCAGCTGTAATATAATGCCTTGTCACCGTAGATTTAAAGGGAGCCTGGTTAGGGACAAACAGCCACAGTTTCACACCACCAAAATACACAGACACTGACCTAGCGGGTCCACACCTGGGGGTTTGCCAGGCACCGGCCTCAGTCCGGGAGTGGAGTTGCTGCCTGGAGTTGGGGCATCAGTTCGCGGAGTTGGGGTATTTGATTTAGACACAGGAGTGGTAGATTTCTCATTCTGATCACCAAAAAGGAAAAAGAAAGACAGTTCATTGGTTATTTTAACTAGTGGTTGGAAATAGAGCCGAGAACAACCAGACTGTGCATGATCACTGATCTTCAGCTTTTGGGTTTGGGTTTCAGCAATCCCTGGCAATGAAGAGAAGCTGCAGAGGCACTGAGTAAGATGGAATGGCTTTGGAAATTAACTATAGCCTTCACAGCTCTCCTCGTTGGGGGCATCCATATGATTCGGAACGTTAAAAATCATTGCTGTCTGACAACAACACTGGCAGCGTATGTGAAATCTGTTGCTGGTCTCACTCTATTCATGGTGGACCTGCTCCCGTTATGATTATGAGTTTCTGTGAGAGGCCACTGCTGGGTAGACAAGAAGAGCGGAAAAACACCCCACCCACAACTGACCCGACAACTCATGCCCGAATGTGGCGCTAGCAACACAGGATGGAGACAGTGATGGGTATAAAGTCAGGAACTGTGCAGTGCTGCTTTTATGACAAGCTTGTTCATCAGACAAATCACTGACTCCCTGGCCTGAACCTGTCATTCCATCACCTTTCCTGAGCACTACATTCACTTTAAGCTTTCTTTTTATTTATTTTATTTCTTTAAATAATCACGTACCCTGACCTGTGAAGAACTGAGAGGGGAGTTACTGCGCAGCTCAGGAAGGTGATTAACTGTGGTCACAAACAGGAAAGGAAAGAACACCCCCGACTTGCAGGCAGCTGGTTATTTTTTGCATTGTGATTTGTGATGTAAGTCAAGGAAAGCTCTTGTAAATGACAGATTACTTTTTAGATAGAAAATAAAAATTATTGTTGTTGTATATGGCCTGGTAATTCAAACAAAGCTAACAACCAAATCACATCCAAGCAGGGAAATGAATTTGCTATAAACCACAGTACAGGAAAACAGCTCAAGGAACCCCTGTGTACTTTTATTTATTCTCAGAATGACAGTTTTTCATACGGAGGAGGAGAAAAACATCTCTCAGCACAGCACATCTATCATCAACCCACACCATCCGTGAAAATAACCTCTTCCTATTCCCAAGAAAGGCTGTGGACTTTCTCCTTACTATTTTATTGAAGTCCCATGAAGAGACAAATTAAACAATTTTTAAATTGATGCTTCGTAGTGCTTTACTGATGGCTGTGGAAATCCAAATTGTGTCCAGACAGAAATCCAGTAAGCATGTGTTTCAGTGTATGATCATGGGTCAGGAGCATGTTGAAGCACTTACAAGGCTAAGTTCTTTGGATTTCGAGGAAGGAGTACTGCTGGAGGATGCAATAGACGCTGGACTAATTGGTGCATCTTTCTTCAGCAGTCGAGTCTTATCCAAGCCATTCTCCCGTGGAGAGTGTGCTGGGCTCCCCCGAGGAGAGGAAGGATCCTAAACACCAGCAATGTGGGTTAGAATAAAAATTTCACACTAGCCACCAGTGCTTGTCTTGAACAATTCTCACTTTGGAATAAAGATCTGTCACAAAAAGTGCCATCTTCCTTCAGTTCTTAATTGATTTAGCTGATAAAATTGTAAAATTGAGATGGATAATTAAAGACAACTTTTTTTTAAAAGAAGGTCTTAAAATTTGATGTCATTAATCATGAAAAATGTTTAAAACCTATGGATATTGAAATAGGCAAGTAAATCTCATTTGTCAGGTGACAGATTGAAAAGGTTTGAGGCACTTGGCAGATCTGATAAAGCTCACAAACGAAGTCATGGCCAGAGTGAAACAAAACACATATACTGCTACAAGCTGCATCCTATCTGCTGTGCTTGAGCTGGCTTCAAACATCTCAAGCAGCCTTTTGGTTCACAGAAGAAACAAAAAGGTTCTTTGTAGAAGTGTTACAGATCTGATTTGCATTCTAAAGAAAGACAACCTGACTGGATTCCCTCTGGCATTTCTAGCTCCTTTATGAAAGCAAAGGCTGTGATCTTCTTTGCATACCCAATATGCACAGAAACCACTGAAGACACCACCCACCACCACCACTGTAAGGTACAACAACCACTATTGCGTATACCTCATTTGAAACATCAACTACTAAGTTGTCATCACTCTTTTCACCATCACTGTCCTGCAATGACAAATCACAATGCGTTAAAACCATTTATTTAATATCCCAATGTCTCTTCAGTACTAATAAAAAACCCAAAGCAATGAAATGCATGGCTGCTCGCAACCATGCAACATAGTATTTACTTTCATCAAGCTTTATGTGGTAATATAACTATAATATTTAGGTCACCTATAGGGCTTCTGCTCAACAGGCTGCCACAGCTATAGAATTCTTCCCAGTTTTCACAATGGTGGACAAGGACACAGGATGAAAATCCTCATCGAAAGTTGCACTGCACTGAGAAGTGGAGTCAGGCTAGACCCCAGATCTAAATCCCATCCCAACTAATGCTCCGTCCTCTTGTCATACGCCTTCCAGGTACTCTGTATTTACATTGTTAAAAACACTATCAACGCTACACACCGAAACTTTCCACCCAGCACAGATGTTAAAGGCAGGCAGTAAGAACCTATTAAAAATTTGACCTTCAATTTCAAAACTAGTTACGTGGCAGGAATCACACGACACGACAGAGGAACACTTAAGTTCAACAACACACAATGTAGACAATTTACTCACGTAACGAGCTGCTATTTCCTTCTCTTCCGTTTTCTGTTTTTTACTATCTGAAGAATAATCTGTTGAATTTCTGTGCTTTTCTGCTGTTCTGAAACTGGCTGAGGGAGATACAGAAGAGCTCTGCAGTCAGAAAAGAGATGAAGAAAACATCATCAGAAGCTCATTCAAAACAGTGGTTCATTTGTCACTATCTCTCAATACAACTTAATACGATCATATTATTTGGAATTGTTCTCAAAGACAGCACTCTGGGTTTTAATCAGGGAAAGCAACCCAGCAAGCGTCTTATATTAAAAGTGCACAATGCACTGCAAGAGACAGACAAAGGTGACCAACCGACAGATCACAGTTACTATCTGCAGCGTCAACGGGATGAATGTAGAGCTACCTTGGACCATATTATGAATACTATGCATTGGTCTGGTTTTGGCTCGTTTCCTCTACAAATATGCAGGGTTAAATCAATACTCCCAGAAAAGGGCAGTGGGTGTGTATGCACGTGTGTCTGCCTGTATTAAATGAAGAACAATGTGGCTCAAGGTAAGTCACACTTCAGCAAACGTTCGAATGAAGACTTCTAGCAAAGAAAGAACCAAGCTTTTGAACAGTCTCACAGCAGCAGAGAATAGGGCAAAACACCTGACCTCATTTTATTTTGGCACCTTTTACAATTGCAAGGCTGTGGCCACAGTAGATGGAAACACAATGCAGTGGCTCAGGGGGTCTCTTGCCATTCTGCAGCCCTCGCTTAGTAATGATCACTAAAGAGAACACGTACTGGACAGGAGAGAAAGGAAGATAATACGTACTTTACGCACTCTCACGCAACCATTCTACGCTACTCTTTAAACAAGGCAGGCAACATTTATCAACTCCTACCATATTTCCAAAGCTTGGTGGAGCCTGTGTATTGGTACACACAAAAGAAAGTAATGAAAGATGCAAAGTTCCCTCTGGGATTGATTTTAGCAGCAGCAGCAGCTTTTGGCCCTAGTTCAAGAAAGGATTTAAGCATGCACTAAACTATCTCGCGCTGAAGTCAACGGTTGAACGTACGTAAGTAAGGATGTGTTCAGGCATTTTGCAGAATTGGCGCTGACAGGAATGAGGATGAAAGTAATTCTCAGTCGAAACCCTGCTGTTTCTGTCTCTCTGTCCTCCTTATATAAGGGGCAGAGGAACCAAAGAAGTCCTTACTGCCAGATTTTAGATCCTCCCATTCATCCAGAGACACTGGTTTTGGGGTTCTTCCTCCTTGCACTACAGACAGCTGATGCTCCGCACAAAACTGTACAACACAGCAATTTGGTATGGGGGTTTTCAGTGCACACCTCCCTAGGTTTATTTCACAGCTACTACCAGGAATGCAAACCAAGAAATTAGCATTTGCATTGCACAACTTCTGCTCCATCTCAACTTACTACACCACAAACCTCTGGTAAGGATTAAGAACACTTAACCACAGAAGTTCAGCTGCGGTTGTTGCCCATGTCACACGAGAGAACATTTCTTCCTGCTGGGACACTCAGGTCCTCCTCTCCGCTTCTCTAAAATTTCTAATTCTTGTCAACAGCAGTTCAGATTAATGAACAGTGGAATTTGCAAAAATTTTCCATCTTTTTGATCTGTAATTGTTAATTACCCTCTAAGTAAGCCTAGTGGAAATACAGATTTTAGAACAAAGCCAGTGCTGAACACAGCCTGTGCCTGCCTGCCTCTCTCTCTCCCTCTCCCTGACAGTATAAAATAGTTATTCCTATTTTATGGATTTCCCATCCTGAGCAAACACACCTTAAAATACGTTCACTGATTCAGCTTTAAAGCAGATCATTAATCAACTATAATAGTAAATGACACAAACTAATAACGCTATTTTTCGCTCTGCAGAGACAACACATGCTAAGACATTTGGGCGTACTGATAGACAAAAGGCTGGACATGAGCCGGCAATGTGCGCTGGCAGCCCAGAGGGCCAACCGTGTCCTGGGCTGCATCAGGAGAAGCGTGGCCAGCAGGTCGACAGAGGTGATTCTGCCCCTCTACTCTGCTCTGGTGAGACCTCACCTGGAGTACTGCGTTCAGCTCTGGAGCCCTCAGCACAAGAAGGACATGGAACTGGTGGAGCGGGTCCAAAGGAGGGCTACAAAAATGATCCGAGGGCTGGAGCACCTCTCCTATGAGGAGAAGCTGAGAGAGCTGGGCTTGTTCAGCCTGGAGAAGAGAAGGCTGCGGGGACACCTGACTGCAGCCTTTCAGTACTTAAAGGGAGCCTATAGGAAAGATGGGGACAATCTTTTTAGTAGAGACAACAGTGACAGGACGAGGGGTAATGGTTTTAAACTAAAACAGGGTAGGTTTAGGCTGGATATAAGGAAGAAATTCTTTACAATGAGGGTTGTGAAACACTGGAACGGGTTGCCCAGAGAAGGTAGTGGAGGCCGCATTCCTGGAAACATTCAAGACCAGGTTGGACAGGGCTCTGAGCAACCTGATCTAGTTAGTGGTGTCCCTGCTCGCTGCGGGGGGGTTGGACTAGATGACCTCTAGGGGTCCCTTCCAACCCAAAACTTTCTATGATTCTATGATTCTATGATTTGAAGACAGTAGTGGCAATAGGCACAGAAGTCCTTAAAATAAAGGCCAAGCAGAAATGCAACATTAAATGAACTGATGGCTTGAAAAATGTATTTGTTTACTGCAACGATATAGCACAGTCTTTTGCAAAAGATTTTAATAGTATGCTCCTATTACATTTATATTCATTTACAATTTGGGAGGCAGTAGCTTGTAATGTGAATTCAATTCATTATTTCTCAACTTCACCCTACAGAAAGCAATTTGCTTTAAAACGAAGAAAAATAATCACCAGTAAACTACAAATTAGAGTAGTGTCTAAAGAATTAAACTACCACACTTATTTAAAGAGAAATATTTATTTTCATAAATTTGAAACCATATAGTTTCATTTTTCACAATCTACTTAGCTATGTGCTATAGATACAATTTTAATCTTTGATTTCACTGCTTAATAAAGTAATAAATTAAAGCTCCCTACCAGAATGATAAAGTAGCTAATTATCACTAGCACATAAAGGATGTGCACCACATTGGGCATTGGGGTAATGCACACCACTTAACGGTTTCATTGCTTCAAAGGTGGATCAGACCTCATACCAATATGAAAAGATCTTGCTGCGGTATCTCACTTTGACATTAGCAGAAAAACGGAGACAACTCACTTACTGACAGCAGGCAGAATCTCATTTCCCAAACTGAAATTTGGCCAGTGTACCAGGACTAACGTTATTTTGCCTCAGGAGTCAAGTACTACAGAACAAATCTAAACATTCTCACTTTTAACTGTTCTACCCCTTTCCTTGCATGGAGCCAGTCAATCAATACCCCTGCAGTGCTAACTTCTCTTCCCTTCAAAATATAAAGCACCTGCCACATAAAGATCCCTGACTTCACGCAATCTCTGGTACTGGTTCTGACAGATCTAAATTCGTCTCTTGCGCTTAAGTAATAAAGATATGTAATGCATATAGCCAATGAGCCGTGGTCTAGATCTTCCCATGGACCTAATTGCCTACTATTGTCAGTGTGTGAGGGACAACCTTATTACCCACACTGAGTTCCCACTGTTGTTTGCAGTGTCTTTTCACTTTCTAAGCACTTGTAAGGATCTATCTTCAGCGAGAAAAATCAGGATGTAACAATGCCCTCGTGATTTCCACTGACATCAGATTCCTACATACAATGCTGTACCCACCCACACCTTGGTTCCTGAGTGCGCAAGTCTACGTACTCCAAAAGAGGACCTTATATTTGCAGACTGTGCAAGAAAAACTCTATCAAAGCACACTGTTAGCTGTCAGACTCTGCCCTATTCCTTGATTAAAACACCGGTGCTCTTCTAACAGCTGCCTTTAAGAAGCTGGAATAGGATAGCTACTTAGAGAAATTAAGTGATTCAGCACTATGTCTTGGCAGGCTGTAACTTAATGGGCCGGAGTCCTCATTTTAGTAACTATCAAAATTTATAGAGAAACATAGTCTTTTCACACTGCTGTTTTCTTCAATCAAATGCATTAATCTACTAGACCGCAGCATTTTCCTACTAACCAGTGCTGAGTTTGCTCACATATAATAATTAGATCAGACATGGGAAAAAGTACTCTTTGGTGAAAGAAGGTTACATTTAGCTTCTGTTTTAGCAAAATGTAATGGTTTTTCATATCCTGCTTAGGTAGAACATTTTTATTCATGTTAAATACACCACAAAATGCTGATAAAATACAACTGAACACATACATTTATAGAAAGGCTGAGCACATTGCCTTGTTCACATAATTCGCTTAAGAAGTAGAACAGTATGTTTCCAGTGCTGGACCTGCAGTATATTTTGCACTAGGCTGTAAAGCATAGTGTGCTATGCTTCGGTCTCTGTTTTGGGCAGTGCTGAGCATGGTGCTAACCAAAAAGATCTCCCACCGCAGGGACCACTTTGTTTTCTCTCCAATGCTGGCAGGGCACTGCTCCTGGGAGTACCAGCGCCACACAGGCGTAAATTAAATCAACATGAAGAGCGCCATGCAAGCCTCTTACACAGCCATAAAATTCTCACCAGCAACAGGGCAAACATCAGCACGCTCGCTGTCTATTTGGGATAATTAATACTTCAAATTGCTACAAAAAGAAGAAAAATTGCCATTTTAGCCCCAACTGCCACTGGAAGTTACTTGCATTAACATAGATGGCTCACACTGTAACATGGCAGAAAAGAAATCAGTATGGTCAGACTGCACAGCCATCCAACCGCTCTCAAATCCTGCAAGCCCCAGCTCCCCACATGCTAGCTCCTGCAGATGAAGACCTGGCCTGAGCAGACTAAGTGATAATTAAATTAAATGAGTGTTATAAGTAATGACTAGAGATGACAGGATGAAAAGCCCTCCCAGATGACAAAGCTGGTAACTCTTTAAAGCATTCGTGAATATGACCATTCCCCAGCGTACCCTTACTACTATGCCAAAATGATGTATTTGGAGTGTAATGATTAAAACAATAATTCCCAACAAAGTGGGAATTACAAGATAATTGACCATCCTGAAGTACTAAGCAAACTGCAGTAAAAGCCAAGGATGCTCAACACTAAGGTCAATCACGGTATAATTATCTGAATGACATTATTGCTGTTATAAAGTCTGTTGAAAGTATAAAAGAAACTATAAAAATGGATACAATATGTGTTGCAGAAAAACGACCAGGCAGTAATGCTGCTTGGTTGGCTGATGCCAATGTTATTATAGATGGACGTACTGCTCCAGGTGTGGACTTGGAGCACTGAGCTCTCTAAGATAAAACCGTATGCTTAAATCAGAGATCGAAAAAAAAAAAGGAAAAAAAAAATAGTGCCGCGACTTCTGACACACTAAGGGTAAGACAAAGACCACTCTGGTGAGTAATGAGCTGTACGAGGTGGGAGAGGTCCCACCAGAGAGGTGACAGGACAGGGCACAAGAAATACCAGGGTGAGAGGAAAGGCAGCCCACTGAGACCATGGGCCCAGGGAGAAAAACTGTAACTAAGACTGTTTATTGAACTGAGAGATATGGTGTGAAACGCTGTGGGCTGCTCTATAGACATCGTATGGAGTGTCTGCATAATGGTTATGCTCCTGAAGTCACCCACACCTACACTGCTAGTACGGCTTTTTGTTGTTCTTACTATTACTACAGTTACTACTATTGCTATTACTACACTCCAGTATCAACCCCAGCCTCACAAATTTTGTGCTCTTTGCTTCAAATTTCCAACATCCCCCCTTTGCTATCTTTACTTAGGCAAGCGCGCTTTCCTTACCATGCCATTCCCATGAGGTATACGCAGTGGGTCGTGCCCAGGCTGACAGAGTCAGGCAGCACAGCCCGGAGCACAGCGCTTCTGAAAGGCTCGCTGAAGGAGGGGAGGCTGGTAGCCAAGTATTGTTCCGACATACAACACCTGTCACGTAGAGCTTTTTTTATTATGGTCACCTCCCTCTTTTCCAACTTCTTTCTCTACTTAACCAAATTGAAGCCAGCTTACACTCAGCCATATCATGATCAATTTTTTTTTTTTTGTCTCCTTCACTGCCTTTTCCCTGTAGCTGCATTTTCAGATACCAGACAAAGTCTCAGTAATTGCTAGCGAAAAATGCTACTAACTAGCTATGAAAGATACAGAACAAAGCTGGTTTTAATATCACACGACCCTGTCTGAGCTAACTGGATTGAGTTTAGTAATCAAGTGTGCGATAATTATTTTTAATACAAACTATGATTAAAATGCAGACTTTGAAGTTTTATATAGCATTTTTACCCACTAATTAACTTCACTAATTGCAAAATTGATGAAGTTAATTAGTGGATAAGAATGTCATAAAAAACTTCAAAGTCTAGATGTGCACCGCTGCTGCAAGAGCAACAAGACAGCCATAACGAAGTCCAGAATAAAGAGAATGTGCAGGCTCAGCAGTCAGTCTTTGAAACACAAGTGTTCTGAAAAGTTTTACGTGAACAGAAGTACAGATATGTACATTATGTAAATGTGTGTGTCATTTTTTTAAAAATACCCTTGTAACCGTTCACACTGGTGATCTGCTTGACCTGGTGGTACCACTGTGATACTTACTTGAAGCTAACTAAAAGCATCAAAGTCTAGATGTTAAGAAATGTGTGATAAAATGAACAATAAACCACTATGGTTGTTAATTCCAGTCATGTATTTCAGCATACACTTATCAATTTGCTGGAAAAGCTAAGCAGGCCACACAGCAGAAGTAGGAGACACCTAGCAATTTCGACGTATAATCCTATCAGCATGTCCTCCTGTTTCTATGGTCCCTCCTGGTGTACAGGTGCATGATGGTGGGAAGAAAAGTAGGTGTTTAAAGCAATGGTGAGGGCTGCTGGCTAGCCTTTCACAGACGGATTTTTGCAATAAATCCTTTAAAATACAGCTTCTCCAGTAATCACTGGCTGGGGGACATAACACACATAAGGCCTAATCACTACTGACACTGTGAGGGTCAAAGGATGGAGAGAAGAACCAATGCAGCTTAAGTATTAGCAGCAAAGCAGCAGAGGAGCACAGCTGTGAGGCAAAAAGGAAAGACAGGTTTAGGTTAAAGCATATCTTAGCACAGGCACATGAAGGTAGTGAAATCAGGGACTGTGGCAAGAATAAAAAGCACCCTTTGGTAAGCAAGACAGTTTGAACAAAGGACCTGGTTTCTGCAGGGAACAAAAGAAAAAGAAACAGAAACAGATGGGCAGGAAAAGGAGTTAAACACTTCTGAGAGGTTTACAGAAGCTTGAAAGTTCACAGATTACATTTACCATCAAGTCTGCTCTCGTCCACATCTGCCAGCTCGTAAATATTGAATTTAATTGATGGTAACACAACCCAGGCATTTTCAAACATCCTCCCCTTTAATCCACAGAGCAATTCACCTGATCCATTCTTCACTCACTGCCCCTCGCTCCAATCTCCTCCCCTTTGAACAGACCCCAGACTAAGACCACAAGCTTCAGCACACAGCAGAGCAGGTAATTTGGACAGAGTGAAAAGATTGGCAAGAAGCTGTTAAGGCACAAATTGCAACTGGTACAGGCAACACAGTGGGCGAGCCCCAGGGCATACGCAGGCTGCAAAGATATTCTGTCTCCAGTGACACCAGAAAAAAGAGGTGCTCCCTGGACAACAATGGGATAAGCATGGCAACGCTGCCAGACAGAGAAAACCGTGCTGCTGCAGCTTTAGAAAACAAATGCCAAAATCCAGGACAAACCTGCAAGTTGGTCATCACAGCATATAAACACCTAAACGTTACTTTAACAAAAATCACACTGAAATGGAGGGGTCAAAGGCCACGGAGTTCCAGCAATTCAGAAGGACTGCGGGTAAATATAGCCATCTTCGGAAATCTGAGGAACAGAGCAGTGCCAAGGAAACGCAGAACTACAGCTCTCCTCTCCTTCAAATATTTATTTGGGGTTCCAATTACTCATCTTTCATGCTATTCCTTCAGCAGAGACCTGAAACAGTTTGAGCAGCTCTAGCAAAATAGAAAGAGAGAGGAGAGTATTGGGAGTTAACTAGGGAGAAAGAGCAAGGGAGAGCACGCAATCACAGGATAAGAGAAAAAGCTCAACCAGCCGGAGCGTTCAATGCAGCAATTTAATTGTGGGTGCACCACCATGAAAGGGAGAGAGCAGGATAACCACCAGCCTGCATTACAGGCTTTGATTCAGCGGCATGCCACGACGCCAGGAAAACCAGCAGCGCTCCGTGAGCGTTCCTCCAAAGCCGACGACAGACGCACGCAGAAAAATCCCAACATTATCTCCAGAATATTAACAGTAATTACATTTTCATACCGACGGAATTTAAACAGAAGACACAAGATAATTTAGTTTGTTTTTAGTATAATAAGAAAACACTACAGATGGAATGTTTTATGATGGCCATTAAAGGCCTGTGTCAGTATGCTTTACTCTTTGTTAAAACATATCTGCAAGAATCATGAAATCCCTCTGAAGAATAACCGTCTTTTGCTTAGAGCTCCCTTTTCAGACCGAGCACCGCAGTAAAACTGTTATCCTTTCACTTTGCACAGTGATTAAAATGGACTGTATGGCACTGAGCCAAGCGGAACGCAAACACTTTCCTGCAGCAGCTCAAGCCACAGGGGTTATAAAAATCTCGTCAGTACTCGCAACAGAGGTTAGGAGGTAAAAAACATACACACCTATGCCCCCTAAATTTTCCACGTTCAAAGTGGTAATGATCAGGCTTTAAGTGTTGCCTTCTCAGGGCATAGCAAAGTGGAATCAGTTGTGATGTGTGACAGGTCCTAACAACTTTCTCCTGGGATTTACATTCCCTATCTAATTCTTCATTTTGACCAGAAGGATATAACCTAGCACTAATTAGCCTTTTTTATTGCCTTAAAACCACAGAGATCGTGTCTGAAGACAGTCCCACAAGACACTCCATCTAGCTGCTTTCAGTCAGGTGCTGTGCCCCAGTGCCCCACATTTTTAGTTTTGGTTATATCTAATGTCGGCTATATTCACGGCAAAAGCAACAGTTTTGAGTTTCCAGATTTCTGTTCCCTTTCAGTCTATCCATATGCATCAACCCTTCAGGGAAAAACACTTCCATTTTCTTTCCTTCTGCCTGTTTGTCTCTAAAGGATTTTATAGTTGTTTTGCTGCAGAGATGACCTAGGAGACAATAGGAAAACAAAGCAAATTATTGTTTTAAGTGAATACTTCACGGATAGAGCTGATGATCTCTTTCCACACTTTCTGACTTGCTCCTTCCCTTCCCTTCATTTTCAATCCTATTTGCTCCCAACTTGATCAGTAGAAAAGTGATGGGAAAAGAGATAGCCTTCAAGAGGCTACCATGATTACAAAAACACCCTAAAATTCAATAGAAACATTCACACCACATCTCGATTGCTTCAATAAACAGAAACATGTTGACATGTTTTTCTCATGTACTAAGTAAGAGACTGGAAATTTGCTCATCTCCTCCCGTGTCAGATCTCGTATGGTTTCTGAAGACTCAACGTATTTTATGCTTTTCTAGTGCCCTGTATGATTTAAGAAGCCAGATCCACTGCTAAGTGCCCAGTGAAAACACAATTCATTCTCCAACCAGTCTCTTAATTGGGCAGGTGGGTAAAACATGGCTGGGTGCTATTAAATATTTGCAAATTCCAGTTCATGCTGATCCTGAAGCAAAACATTCTCTCAACCATCTATAAAAATATCTTCCAGAAATAAATTTTTGAGCACTACTGTTTGCGTCTCTGCTCAAATAACATTCAAGCCCATTATATCTGCCTCACTTCCCCTACACTCACTTACTTGTGTTCCCAAGACCCTTGTTCAGGAAATTATCCCATTTCCTATTCAGCAAAGCACTCGGGCAGATGCCAGACTTGAGGCACACACTTTGATCTCAGGAAAGTCACAAGGCAGACGAAGAAATGAGAGGAATGTACATATGCACTGAACTTTAGATGCCTACCACTTACGACCCTGAATCTGGACCTCAGCCCACTGCAAAAATAATTGTCCCCAGTCTCATTCTTCAAACCAAGGACTCTGGTAAGCAGAATGGATGGAGGAGTGGTGGGAACACAGATCCTGCAGTCAGCCTTGAAGCAGTTACGTCAGTATATAATAGCATATTATATGTACAACACCTACTCTGAAGACTGAAAAAATAAAACACACAGTCCTTTCTGCCAGATTTTTAGATGCATTACAACTGCTGAACATCCTAGAGCTTTGCCAAGAGAAGCAGCAGTAGCTTTTACTTTTCTGAGCCTTTCATTATTTATATTAGACAGGTCATGCTGTTAATTTTTTAAACGTTAAAAGCACAATCAAATACTAACTTCAGGCTAGCTGGAAATGTTTTGATGTCAGCAATGAGCAGCCAATACATTTTTAAAGCAGGCTAGGGAAGAGGAAAAGCAAAAATCTTCTTGTACTCCCTCTACACTCTGCCAAGTACTTAAGTGTGATAACTGGCATGCACACGCATGACCTTCTGTTCTATTCAAATGAGTTACCTTAGATAATTTGTGAAGAATGTTCTCTCTCATTTAAGTACTTCATAATATAATCCATCTTTCCCTTTGCTTTTGTTAAGGGAAGACTACAGTAATCCCCCTAAAACAGCATTCTGGCAAATGCTCCTAAAATATGTAATTCACTGGGTTCAACTCTACTGTTACAATCATTTTCAAGGAAGACAGGTATAATATATTATCATTATAGCTATACAATCCTGAGTTGAATTTTCCTTGGCTGAATTCCTAACACTTTAATGCTGAAATTGGTCTGTTTTAAAAACATCATGTGAAAGGTTTTTTTAAATACCATACATGCTCAAACTCTTTATTTTAAATGGTTTAGAAATGAGCTAGTGGAAACACGAGACCAAAAAAAAAGAAAAAAAAAAAAGTCTTACGTTCTCTAATCTAGCATTAAGTACATTTTAAAGAACAACAGACATGTTTCCAAACAAACTATTGCAGCGTACACATTACCCAGCAGGGGTGGAGATAACAATACCTATGGTGTGGGTTTAGATCTGAGAAGAAGTTGACATTTCATCAAGGTTGTCTAGGAAACCATTTTAAAATTTATTTATACAACAAAATGAAAGATGTTTATTTCCATTTGGGATGCCTCTAGAGAAGCTGGCAAGTAACAAGTTTATTAAAATGACAAGTTCAAGGTACTTTTCCTGTTAACTGTAAATAACCTCCCTGTGAGCCTGTTAAGAGTGTGGAGATCAAAGGCCCAAGCAGCACTATAAAACCAGGAGTTACAGGGTTAAGGGAAAGCCTCCCCAGGCTTCGTCAATATGGAAAATTTCCTCTAGCCACCATTCACTCAGGTACTGTGGCAGCAAAGACAACGTTTTTGGACTTGGTTCAGAGTATGGTAAAAACCAACACCCATATTTTAATGGACACCTAACCAAGCAGCCTGATTCTACGTATCGTCAGGAACTATTTTAGTTGTAAAGACTGATCCAGATGAGACCGAAGCAGCTAGATGTTGAGAAGTTCAAAGGGATGCATGGGATAACTTGTAAAATGGGTTTCTCAGCTGGGAAGGGTTACCAAATCGCAGACTGCAGCAGTTTGTCAGTACATTTCTTCTCCTTAGCAGCTGCCAAGACCCTGACTTTTTCAAGGCAGAAGTCAGAATAGCTACCAAAGTGTTTCCTAATGCAAGGCTCAACTACTACGATGATCTCTGCACACACCATCTTCAAACTTGACATTAATGTAGGGCATGCTCGTCCTGACAAATGAGCTTTTTTTTACTTTACATCGAGCACACAAAGCACTGCCAGCAAGTCTCTAGCTAGAATTTATGAGGCTGAGTTGTAAGTCAGACCACTGTTCACTAGCCAACACCTGGGCTGCAGGAGCAACAGCAGACTCCGTTTCCTTGCTACATCACCTTGCTTAGTCCCAGTACCGAGTTAAATCCTACCCTAAAACAGAAAAAAACCTTGCGTTTTAAAGTGGGTCTTCATTACCACTTCCTGCTACGACAGCGACGGATTTTGAACCTGCCCAGTCCCTTCCCCTCCATTTCACTGTCCTTCCCCACTCCTTATATTACAGGGTGGGAGGTGAAGGGAAGTCTTTAAGCATCTGTTGTGACCAGTATGGCCATCAGACTGCTCACTGTGTGTAGACTTTAGCTCTGACACTAAACGTAAATTTCCATTTAAAGACACCTAGAGCACCAGATGGAGCCCTTACAGTGAGAAAGTGTAACAAGCTCTTTCACAGCAGGCACAACTGTATCCAGAGCTCCAGCCCGCAGATGGAAATCCTTCTTCGCTGCCTACACGCTCTCCCCACAGGGTGCTTTCATTGCTGACAAAAATCACATTCCCATATCCACCTCTGGGGCTGCTCCCTCCACAGCAGCACCAGAGGAAGCCCCGGAGAGCCCTCCACCCATGCAGCAGCCTGCGCTGGACACCTCGCTAGCTAGCGGCAGAGCAGAGCGCCGGCAATCCAGATCCGCGGCTGAACAATCTCCCTCCACGCACAGAAAGTGGCCGAGCCCTGCTAGCGTAGCCCCAAGCCAGAGGTAACGCCATGGGGAACAGCTCAGGCATGGCGTCGGGCTGTCGGGGCCACGCTGCTGGTGGGTGGTGGGCTACCAAGACAGGTCAGCATTAGGCCCGGGGTTTCGGTGGTGTGTTTTGTGACATGGTGTGTGTCTGCTGCGTGACGGCTGGTTAGCCCGCGGGAGACGTTGCATGTGTGCTCCCCTTGCCACCACCCTCCCAACAGTGCAGCGGGCTTCTGCCGATTCTGCTACATCCACAACCCAGTGCAGTACTGACGGATCCATACCACACACAAGAGTAATGTAACCAAACCCCAAGGAAGGATGAAAATTCAACCAAAGCTTCTTTTCTGAAAAAACATACAGAGACTGGGTAGTCAACTGCAACTGTAATCAGCCCAAAATGATTGAGCTAGCAAACTAGCCCACAGGAGCCACCGTCAGAAAGAGAAGCACTCTGGCACTTGGCATGAATGTCACTCAAATCCACTGAGAAGTTTTAAAAGGAGGAATTAGGTAAAAATGGATCACAAGGTAATGCTGACACCTGAGCAAAAAAACTAAAACTGGGAAGGATGGAAAACTGTGTTTGTATTTGGGAAACCTAGGTTCAGTAGCCTGCTCTTTCGTCTGATCGTGTGAAGTCAATTAAGCTTCTTCATGCCTCAGTTCATTATCTATAAAATAGGGATAATTTCAGATGCCTAGAGAGCGTTTCTTTCCCTTACAGGGTTGTTGCGAGGATTAATGTATTGAAGATTTGGAGGTGCTCCAGCATCAGAGTGATGGATCCATTAAAAATCCTAGACTGAAACAGAAAAATAAGGGCAAGGAGTGTATGGCGTACGTGTGTGAGGTGCGTAAAAACAGCCTTCCTTGTATCAGCCAAAACACAACCAGATGAGTAGAGCAATCCAACTACTACAACAGAGTGCCTGTACTGAACTCCAGAATAATATGTCTACAAAATAATAGCTTTAGCCCATTCTTAGTTTGCATAAATTTGTATCAAACAGACACTGGAAATGCAGAAGAGGAAACACTTCTGCATCATATGTAAAACTGTCATCAGCTAAACTCATGAGAACCTAAAGCTACTACACCTGACATGTAACTAACTTACTACTCTGAACAAACTTTCAGGAAGAAAATACTCCTGGTGGTTGTTGCTGTTTTTTAAATTACCCATGGGTAACAGAATTAACCAGGAAATGTGCTATCTCTGAGCTTGTCTTTGAAATGACTGTTCTCAAATTAACCCTATGTATTTGAAATGTGAACAAAGCCAGACTCGCAGCTGTCTAATAAACCCAAACCTGGACTTCAGAATGTGTAAGGCCTTCACAAAGACATCCAGACGTCAGATAAACCTCACTGATCTCAAAAATGCAGAGCCAGTCTTCCCATCGTCACTCCTTTTACTATAACCCACCAAGTACACAGGTTTTTATTGCTTTGTGCTATGCAGTGTTTGCACTTACAGCACTCCATAAATAAGAAAAACAGGGTGCGTGCTTATCTGATTAAAATCCAATGTAAATTGTATGCAAAATAGGTGCAGCACAGTAGCTCCTGGCAAGCTGCCAGTGAAGACCTTCTGTGCTGAAGGTTGTGCACCACTGATTTAGGGCATCGTCTCTCTGTCATACTTCTACTTCTGTCTCATTATTTTACAGTTTCCTACGCTACATTACCGAACGCTCTTTCCCATCTCCACTCTTATCCCTACCTGGCCAGTTTAGCACTCCATTTTCTTACTATCCGACACCAAACTACACAAAAATATCTTGCACCGTGATGTATAATCACTTGGGGATTTGGGCAAGTCCAGTCCAATGCCAACCTATGTAGTACAGCACTTTTCTCTCTTCTTCTGGCTTCTGCAATCATCCAAAACTGTTGTTACTCCAGCGCAAATTCTTTCCAGAAGCACTTTCCTGCCTCCAGGTCTCAGCTTCCTGAAACTCATGCCTTCTCCTGGTAAAGCACAGCTTGGGGCCCTTCTTACAGATCTGCAAGCAAAGCAGATTAGCCTAAAGTTTGTGTGACCGAGTACAGGGGAAAGTGCATTTCACATGAAATCAGAAAACTGACCAAACTTGATTAAAAAGCATCCAGGCAATGCTGCAGAACGTCCATGAGTTATTTCTTCTGAATTCTCGCACAGTTTAGATAATCCAAAACTGGATTTCCCAAATGCCATGCAGACATGATTATGGCATATATTTGTTTTCATGGGGCTTTAAGTCCCTAATTTTCAGAGATTTCTCATTTTTCCTTCATTCAAGGTTGAAATTTGCTATGAGAATTTCTTTAGCCCTCTGTAGAATTGTTCAGGCTATTCCCAAAGAGGGAGACAAAAAGAACTGGGGATTCATCATGCACAAGCTGATATTTACAGTAACACCACTCCCAGTACATGTTTGCTGGAAATAACCTGATATTTCTTCACTTTCTTTTAATATTTGTAGGATTAATAACAAATTCAGGCCCTGATCCCACAATATTTAACATCTGGGCAAAATGCTTCTTGCTGACGTCCACAGGGCTGTGGTTTGGCACAACAAACACACTGCACGTTACAAGAAACCTCAGCAACGGGAGTAGCAAAAGGCAATTTCTTCCTTATCTCTTTCTGTGCTTCCCTTCTTTTCTTATTGTGAAGAAACTAGGAACAATATGGCAACCATAATAAAGGGGAATAAAGAAAACACTCATGGATGATTGCTCAAAGTGGGTCCATAAACACCACGATTACCTTGCTACCACAGTGTTTGGTTTTAGGACAATCTGAAGTTGCACAAAGGCAGGCGGCAAAAAAATATCTGCATATGACAACTCTGGTGCTCCGAAACCCTGTGGGCACCTCAGATACCACCAGATGCGCATGCTACAGCAGAGGCAAGGAATACCTTTGTATGCCTCCAGACAGCAATACAAAACTGTGTCTTCTCCTTTCATTGCAGTGGTGTCTTCACCCGCGAACTCTATTTGCCACTTTCCAGTTGACCTGCACAACACTCCGAGGTTGATTGCAACAAGAAAACGATAGCCAGAATAACAAACACAAAGCATCTCTCCTGCCAAGTGGTAAGATCTTCCAGATCACACACTAACTTCCTCCGTGACCGGCCAAGGTAACCATATTTCACAACACATTAAATGCATTAAGGGTCCCAAGCAAACAATGCTCAGGCACAAAACTCAAGAGCCAGAGATGGCTAGAACAAACTTGTAACTCCTCCAGGGCCAAAACTGCCTTTTCAGCAAAGATATCCCAATGCAACTCTATTCTTCTGCCTCTATTCTCTGCCATCCCTTAAGACAGTCTTCAAAAGAAAGGACAGCTGGCAAAAAAGAAGCAGTGACAAAGTGACAAAACCGTAGGTCAGACAGAGGTAAAAAGGTCAGTCTCTGGGAGCCAGAAACCACACAGACAGGCATCTTAGACACGTATTTTTAAATGGTTTCATTCTCTCTCCTTCTTCTCTTCCTGAAATACTAAATGCAAAATGAAATCATCTTACAGAAGGACAGCCGCTTCCCCCCTGTGCTCAATCATTCCAGTCACACTATGTTGTCCAGTAACCTGCATTGATAATTCCTCATGAATAAAATGCCAACATTATCATCCACAGCTATGTTGTTGACATGCTTTTGCTATTTCACTAAAAATACCATTAATTTTCTGGCTTCACAACAGCTGAGCTACTCCCCATTTGAATATACAAAAGAATATTTTGTTTAAACCAAATTAAAAGCGTTCCAGTAAATGACTTCAATTTTGCTGGCTATACTACTTAGTGTATACTGTTCTATTTAATCCTCTCCTCTTCTCAACTCTACCCCTTCCACCTCCCCCTCCTTTTCTTTCTTTCCTCTTTTTTTTTTTTCCTCCATTTCCCTTTTTATACTTAATCCTTTCATGCCAGGAACTAGATTTGCCCAGCAAGACATCTACAGTCAGAAAGAGCTTCAAAAACATGGTGCCAAAGAGTTAAGGCAATGGTGAAATTGCCTCCGCTCTGTTTTTATTCACCTGTGTTTGCCAAAACATATTTAGCAGTAAGGAAAGGAAGGGAAAGGGGAGG
Organism: Opisthocomus hoazin; assembly: GCF_030867145.1. Classification (NCBI taxonomy): domain Eukaryota; kingdom Metazoa; phylum Chordata; class Aves; order Opisthocomiformes; family Opisthocomidae; genus Opisthocomus; species Opisthocomus hoazin. The sequence goes on from NC_134454.1 coordinate 51,324,980, forward strand.
GGGAAGCACACCAATGCTGAACGCACTGTCCATTCCCATCCAGGTAAGTGTCGACATTCCCCATTTAAGTCGGAATGAAAACCACCATTACTGCCAAGCCCTCCTGGCACCTCACCACTTTATTTGTTCCCATTTGTATCTAATGCTTTTGTCAACAGTTCAACAAAAGTCAAAGCAAACAACCCACTACAAACACTGGGGGTAACAGCAACAAGCATGAATCCTTCACAATTATCCAGCCCAGCTGCTCAGTGCCTGTCCAGGCTGCTTTCATTTACAACAGTGTCAACAAAAGGCTGAAACCCAATAACTAGGTGGGTCAATACTACCACTGTAAACCCTCCGGAGAAGGAAATGCTGTTCTCCTGCTTTACTGCTTCAGCAAACATGCAGAATAATTCAGTTAGATAGACAAGTGCTTGCCTAATCATTTGTTGTGTGAATTATTCAAGGCTTTCCCCTGTAAACTACTCCACGATGGCTCTTCAAATACTCCCGAGGAACTACCAGATGTCCGACAGGAGAAAGGGAAACATCAGGCAAATTCTGACATAACAGGAGGCAACGGCAACCTACGATCTTGGAAAACACTAAATGTTCAGAGGATTAATGCCTTCCCACGCTTTGCTTCTGGTGTCACCTCACTGACAGCAAATACCTTTTAATACACAAGCGCCAGGCACGCATCGGTCTACTAGCTGCCTGATCTTTATACAGCATAATCAAGGCTGCTGCCTACGATTTTTCTTCCTCCTTTTTTTTCATGTGAGTTGTAAAAAAGTTCTCCCTGGAGAGTATGTAAAACGTGGATGAAAATAAGCACAGTAGTTAGTTACGTGGATGCAGAGAGGAAACAAGCGTTTATTCCCACATGCCTCTCTCCTTCCTCTCCCCCTCCATGCTCATTTGATCTCTTCTTAATCACCCACCTTAGCCCTTCTTTCTCTGCAGCCACAAGGCAAATGCTCATGCGCTTTTCTCCAGAGGCTTCACGAGGGTTCATGTTTACACGTTCAAAGAGCAACACAAACTAGTCACACAGCACAGGAACAGCACTAGGCATTACATCTTTTACTTCAATTGCCTCTTTAGTGTGGGAAACAGCCACCTCCAGATGTCTGCTTCCTTGTTTTCGTTGGCTTTTGTCACAACCGTATCATTACATTAACATACTCTTTTTAAACTTTAAATAAACTTTAAGAAAACGGGCAAATTAGATAACAAGTGGTGCTTGTTTTGATTTAATCTCGCTATTGGCAAGAACAACCCTGGATATGAACAAATGTTTTTCCTAAGACCAGTTTACACATACATCGCAGTGCAGTGCTGGATGGATACATATCTTAAGCCAGAACACAGTATCAAGTACACTTATAAATATTTTATTTTTGACATCTACAGGAGTAGTTGTGCATGCTGAATAACTAGTATTCCAGAGAGAATCCCTGGCAGTTTTAAGATTTAGCAAAACAGTAGGAAAAATTCTGTCTGTATGTCAAGTTAAAGCACATATTTTTGTTTTTATAATTAGAATCTGTAACATATTTTGTTTGTAAAGCAAGTGGGTTTACAGTGATTGCACTGCAGCCATCTCTGGAGTTGTGTGTTGTCAGCATAAAGAGCCCTCTTCAATCAAATAAAGTTTTCTTCCCCTTTCTGTCCAAAACAATTATGCAACACTTGTCTACTAAGTAGCCGCAGCTCTGCCACTTTGTGATCGCTGCAGCTGCTAGTACCCATTTCAGAGCTGCTCCACTCGGTGCAAAACTTCAGTTAAATTTACAATTACAAATCAAGCTATTGCTAGTTGCAGTGACAAGTTTGTTTATCAGGATTAGCAGGACTGTTACAGTCATTAGCAGTATCTGCAAAATGGTTTAGGGACCATGGAGACGGCAGGCACAACAGAGAGGTACTACTGGACAAAAAACATTTGATACCAGAAGTGTTGCAACTTGCACAGATTTACCAGGGAAAATCTGCACAGAATGATGCTAGACGCTGTAAAAAGAACAGGGGAGAGAAACAGCACCACACAGAACTGTCTCCTCTTCCCCATCCCCTGGAGCAGGACGAAGGGTCAAAAAATGGCACTTCCAGCCTTCGCCATGGCTGGAGGCAACGCAGTTACCAGAAAACCTTCATGAAGCACACATGAGTCCTGCACAAGGTTTGCTAAATACTTAACTGCTTTCAAATACCCATGGTGCGATACAAAGCTTTTAGGTCACCTAGGTGGTGCGCACACAGCGCTTTTTATAAAGGCACCAAACTGACCCTGGACAGGCTGCCTTTATGCTGAAAGCAGGGTGCCTTTTCTCTTCTAATGTCAATTACGCATCCTGACAGGGTACTCGGAAAGATACCATACTTCAAGGGAGTGGCAGAAAAACGGCTTCTCTGACCCCACAAGGTCTACTGTAATTGATTTTAAAGGGATTATTTTAAAATTATTCAGACATTGAATTACTCTCATATTTTGCAGTATGGGATAGCAAAGCTCATAAAATAACACTAGCAGGTCATTGCAAGAAACTCCTTTCTTAAAGCAGGTGAGGGAGAGAAAAACATTCCTTTCCTTGATGGCTAAAACAAAACGTAGTTTTGTATTCTTCGAAGAAATAGAGAGGTGGGACAGAAACACAGCATCGACAGGTACGGTTTCAGCACACGCATCGGGGAGAGACAAGAAACATGAACACACACAGCTGTAATTACCGCAAGCCATATACAGCGACTTCCTAACGCCTGGTGCTGTAACCTCACCAGGCAACGCCTCGTGTGATTTCGGTCAGTGCTGTTTTTTCAACGAAACACAAGCGGTCATTTCCATACAGCCTGGACACTTTGTCATTAAAACAAAACGAGCAAAGGACTCGGAGACAGCTCTGTGCCGCGCGTGCTCTGTGCGAGACGGACACCGCAATCCGCCGCGGACAACCCTTCTCCCGGAGGTCTGCGACAGGGGGACGTGAAGCAGGCCAGGCTGCGGCACGGAGAAGCCGCGACCGGCCGCGCACCCCGGCAACGGAGAAAGGAACGAACCGCGCTGAGGCTTCTCCCTTCTACCCGCCGCCGGCCCACGGACGCGCCGGGGGAACCCCCGCCGCGGCCTCCTCCGTCGCCGCCCGCGGGTCAGAGCGCAGAGCGCCGTCCCGGCGGTGCCCGCCGACGTCCGTCCAGGCCGCGACGCCCCGCTCCAAGGCGCCTCGGCGTCCTCTGAGGAGAGCAACCCGCCGTCCCCTCCGCGCCACTCGCAGACCGGAGCGGCGTTTCCCTCCCAGCGCTTCGCTAAAACGCTGACTGCGCCCGGCACCCGCGGGCGATACGGCATACGCAGTGTTCCCCCTATAGTCCTACCGGAGACTCGGCCGAGAGCGCCGGGCCGGGCCCTCAGGCGGCAGCCGGCGCCCGCCCCGCACGGCGCCGGGAGCCGGGCCCCGGGGCGGCGGGGAGGGAGCAAATCGACTCCGGCGCCGGCCGCTCGGCAGCCGCTGCGGGCGGCGGCAGGTACCGTCCCCCGGGCCCTGCCGCCCCGCAAGCGCCGCCGCGGGCTGGCCTCTCGCCGGGCCGGCTGTCACGCTGCCGGGCTTCGCCGCACGTCTCCATTTTGCGGCGACCCCTCGGCTGCTGCTCCCGCCACGGACCGGCGGCGGGGGTGACGTCCTGCAAACTGCCGTGCCGGCACACGCGCTTATTTCAATTTTCCCCTCAGGTTATTATTATTTTTTTTTTACCGCGGGAGGCTGCCAAGCCCACTAACGCCTCAACTTAGGGGAAAAAATTTGTTTCGTTCCCCCGTGCAGCCGAAAGCCCGCTAACAGCAAGAGGGCCCCGGCTTTGTCCCCTCGTCCCGGTGCCGGGGGTATCCCCAGGGGACCCTCCTGCTCAGCCCCCGACCATGCCAAGGAAAGAACAAACTAAAAAAAAAAAAAGGAAAAAAAAAAAAATATTAATTCGCAGATGTTCATGCGTTTCACACACAGGGTGCCCTGTGGTCCGTTGCCAGGGCAACAGGAGACCACCGGCGCGCGCTTTATTGGCTTTATGAAGTGCGTCTTGGGGCCTATCGTCCGAGAAATGCTGCATGGTAATCGCCAGGCTTTTCAGGAGCCTTGTTTTGTGTTTATCCACATTTAACCCTCTGAGAGTGTTATTAAGAGCATCACCACGCGCGCCTGGCGCACTGGGGGAAGCGGGGACGGGGACAGGAACGCGCACCGGGTCTCCGCTCCCGGCCCAGAAACCCTGGAAAACGTGTCCTCGGCACCCGCTCCCGCCTGCCCCCTGATGAAGTTTTCCCCCGCAGGCCACAGGTAAGCTGGTCCCCAGGGTGTGGAAGCGCAGGGCTCGGGGTCTGGGGACAAAACTGACGCCGGCAAGCATAAGGCTGGCACAAGCGTCACATTAGGCTAATAGGCTGCTGACGGCAGGCACATGCTTTCTCAGTAACTTGAAAAGGGGAGGGGGGGAGAAAGGGGGAAAAAAAAAGGCCCACCAACTTCCTAGACACATGAGAATAACCACACTGTCATTCTGAAACCCAGTATGTGACACCAGCAAGCCAGCCACGCCGAAACCTTTATTGCAGCCCCTCCAAGGCTGCGGTCCTTGTGAAAGACGAAAAGGAAAACCCCGTGTCCAGGCGACGCTCGGTGTCGCGGTGCCAAGGGTGACAACGTCATCTGCGAATTCACACAAGCAAGATGGAGCAGAAGCCACCTGGGACTCGGCTGCTCCGCCTCTCCCGTCACCCGCTTCCCAACCCCTGCTCGCCCCAGGCCGGAGTCCAGCATCTCCTCTGGCTGTCCTCTCACCAGCCGGGCAAGGCTGGGGACCAAGGGACAAGGGTTAAAATCACAAATGCCACAACAACGCCTGCAGCAGCCGCCGTCACCGCCGACATCAAGCGCTAATCCAGAAGGAGAAGAGAAGGAGAAAGCCAGGGTGGCAGAGGCAATCAATAGAAGAAAACGGCTTACATTCAGGCTCGCAGGAGAAAGAGCACGCAGAGACAATCATTTCCTGGGAAAAGCTAAAGCCTAACGAGAATTTACTCTGCTGCCTTTATTCAGACAACCAACCCTTTTGTGGCAAGGGCTTCCTGAGTGACAGGAACCCAGGGCCCCTTAATAGGATTTCCATATTATTTCCAACACCTGCCTAGAAGTTATTTGTTTACATTGAAGGAGGCGAGATTCTCAAATCAGACATCTGCTTCTGGTTCAGGCATATCTTAGGAAACCATCTAGAAAGAAGCTTTGTTGCTATGGAGACATTTTTATTTTCTTCCCTTAGTTGGCTGAAAAACATTAGCATTTCCAATTTTTTGTTCTTCAAAAGGCCAAATGTCGCCCAAGAAAACACAGAACTTTTCAAATTGCTATGCAGAATAGGCTAATCGAGCTTCAGATATTTAATTATTTGACTCAATTAGAGCTGCACCGGAGAGACGCAGGAGACACGGTGTTAACTCTCCTGCAAATTCCCCTCAATGGCCGATTCCTGCTGGCCGGCCTACTCGCTTCTTCCCTCAAAGCACAGCTAAAACTTTGTAATTCATGATGCACTCAACAATCTTGCATAATACTTGGGAATCAGTCAGAGTACTCATTTCCTTCAACTTCTTCTAAAATCAACCTAAGAGCTGACAACACTTTCACTATGAATATGCTTCTTTCCCAGAACCAGGGAAGAGACAGAAGAGCGATACCAGTATTAATACAAGTATTAACCAACTACTAGCATTCGGTGATTTTAGCCAGAGGATAGAAACTTCCAGCGCAGGTCATCGGTGTCGCTGATTCCAGCAGGTAGTCTGTCCTCTTTCCCTCCATTTAGCAGGTAATCAGCATGCCCAAGGAATCCACTTATTTGCATAAAAATAAGAGATGTTTCAAGTTACTTTGGATCTAAGGGTTTTAAAGACAACTGAAAACAACAAAAAATGTATCACAGCAACAATATTAGTGTAGTATTGGGTATTAGGAAAAAATTCTTAGATATTAGGAAAAAATTCTTTACTGAAAGAGAAGTCAGGCATTGGAACAGGCTGCCCAGGGAAGTGGTGGAGTCACCCTCCCTGGAGGTGTTCAAAAAACGTGTAGATGTGGCACTTCGGGATATGGTTTACTAGGCATGGTTGTGCCAGGTGGATGGTTGGACTTGATGATCTCAAAGGTCTTTTCCAACCTAGGATTCTATGACAACAGAAATCGATAAGGCAAAAACCAGCTATCTAGTTCGTGTCCCGCTTAGACAAAAATTGATAAGTATTGTTTAAATATAAACCCGACCTGCAAACAGGTTCTTCATTCCAGACACATTCGCTGTGTGTAAACTGGTGTAAGACTTGAATGCCAGCACCCAAAGTATGATTTTAATTGCACACTGACAATTCAAAAGAGATAATAAACAAATTTATTCCCTCCCTTTACTTCTTTTCCCCCAGCTATTACACTGTCAAAGCCTTTGTGCTGGAGAAGACCTTTCCACCCACCTCCTCACCCCAGCAAACTTCCTCTTCCTACTCTACGACGTGAAGTCATAATCCTGTGTTATCAACATCACAGTCTGTTGCCATGGAAATAATTAGACATGACTGCTCAGGTTAGAAATTACAGCCCATGTAAGTGTTTGCCTCCTGGGTGAAGAGGGCATCTGGAGAGAGAACATTTGAGTTACCCTAAATCACCAACTGGCAAAACAAAGTTTGACAGTGAGAAGCACTGCAGGAGTTTGTCCAAATGCGGTCACACCACCAAGTAAGAGTCACCCTGTGGTAACTGGTAACAGGGTGCAAGGTAAGAGGCCAACGCACAGTTAATACACAGAAGTGGGGGGAAAAAAGCTATCGGGCAAAGGAGGTGAAGCAATCAAAAATGGCAGAAGCAGCTAATTCTTTGATACTACAGTATATGCTGTTACTTTCATACAAATACTCTACACTAAATTAAAATTCCCACACGACTTCATTAAAAAGGCAAATGATGTGACACTGAATGAAAGAAAGAAATGTAAAACTCAGGGCGGGGGCGGGGGGTAGAAATGGGGAAGAAAAGAAGGAAAAAACACACCAGGGAGATACATACCCGAGGTTCAGTTTCGTGTTCTAAAAATCTGTTAAAAGCCACAGGGCTTGAATGACGTGCTACAAGTCTAGCCATGAAAAGGTTATTAAGAAAAAAAAAAGCAGTGCCAAAAAATCATCTCCATAAGATAGACCGAGACAACAAATAGGACCCTGCTAATTAATATTTGTTCTGCTTCAGCAGACAGTTACTGGACGAGACTGCAACAAACAATCGTGTCTCACCCAATCACATCATTAATCCATTCACGTTCACCACCTGAGGACCAGCTATGCCCCACAGATATTTATTCATCTGTTCCACAAACAAACAATTACAACACATTTTCCGGAATTAGGGCACCTGTTAGATTCGGCACAGCTTACACGCCCAGAGGCAGATATCAATTAATACTGAAAAAATTACTGTATCGCAAGCCAACAGAAGTTACTCAATTGTATTTTGATAGCATTACCCCCAAAACACCCACGAAGATGAAAACCGCAACTCTTGCAGAGCAAAGTTTAGTTCAAACATGCTCAGCTTACGACTACCACTTCACCGTTACAGAAAGCAAAACGCATGCAATGCTTTATGTCCCAGCGGAGAAAAGCACGAGCAGAATCCACAACATGAGTGTGGAACATTTGGATTTTAACCACCCCATGAAGTGCTTTTCAGCTGAAGGGTACTAAGGCAACAAAATAACAAAATGATCAGGAAAAAAAATTCTGCAAATTTATTTCGGTGTGTAACAGATAACTACGTTTCTTTGGCTCGTTAAATACAGACTGAATGTAAAGACAATTGTCGGGAGACTCATGCCACTAGAGGAAGTCTCATTTCAAAGAAACCTGACAATTAAGACGAAGTTCACAGCAGTACATCACGGCAGTTTACGTGGTGTCCTCTACTAGCAGAAGAACAAAGTCCGAGCAACGTAATGACATTTGGTAATATCCAAAAGCCTTATCATGTATGTTGGGCATTTTGATTTTAAACTACCTTGTTCTTTCCAGAATCATTACACTCACACAATTTTTTTAAAGTATCAAATTACAGCTGCAGGAGTAAGCAGCTTACTCTTACATACTAAATGAACAGCGGTCTAAACATTTGGTAGTGGCTAATGGCTAGAGGGGCTAAACTGAGAAGCACTGGAGCACCTGTCACCACAAACATAAATTAAATGTAGGAATCGCGCCCCTCTACGTTCCTTGTCTCTGTCACATGTGTAATTATTAGCCTTCACAAAGATTTAGGCAAAAGCAATCTTATTGCTAAACCCACTTGAATTTGCCCTGACAGACTTCTAGCTCACTAGCATGTTGGACAGGAATTCACTCCAAACCTGCATTTGATGTGCTATTTCAGATCCTTGCTTTTAAAACTTTTTTTTTTTTTTCCCTCCAGAGGAATCTCAAAGAAGCTGCTTTACTCCTACCACAACCAGACTGCAACTTTTAACTATTGGCACTTGTTGCTGCTGGAACAGTAACCCCAGCATCAAAACAAAGTGAGTCTTCACCGTACTGGCAAGTCTTACTACGGGCATGGTCTCTGCCCCAAGTAATTTACAACTCAGGTGAGAAAAAAAAAAAAGTAGTACACGAATATGAAGAACAACAGATCTGGATTAACAACAGATGGAGAAAGCAGTTACAGGAGTCAAATCCTGCACACGAGGCAGCAATTCAGCAGACTCCGAGGCTCCCGAACGCTCTCCTCAGGGAGATGGTGGCCTCTGGCAGGTCAGCACCCCAGCCCACGTCTGGGGGCTCCTTCGGTCCAGCCGCCCCAGCGAGGGCCACGGGATGAGGCTGCTGGCACCAGGCTGCCTTCTGCCAGGTCGCGCTTTCGCACACAAAGTGTTTCCTTAGCTTCTTCACAGGGCGTGTTTTACAGGAGTGACTTTGCTAGGGAACAGAGAAACTTTTGCTGCATTTGACCCCGAGAGGGTACCAAGGCTGGGAAGAACAACGTGCCTCCTGCATCAGCAGTTCTTGCAGGAGATGGAAAGATCCTTACGGGGTGCAATTAGCAAGCAAGACTCCGCTGCAGAATAATCCTCCTTTTCTGTTGTTATAAAGAAGTTTTATATAAGACGTCCGCCCTGCAGCCCTGCCGCCGCACAAAGCGCGTTCCCGTGCCCCAGTTCACCGCGTCTGGAGTTCTCCCACACTTGGAACTTTGCAAAGGGTCCAGAGGACTGACACCAACACGAAACTGAAGAGCACCCAAAGCCGCCCTTCTCCAAGGAGCTTGCTGTGCCGATGGTGATCTATTATTTAGGAATAGCTCCCGGACAATCTCGTCTCATCTGAAAGGCAACCACTCAGTTTCAGCAGCGAACTGGTCATGCCGGTGAGGTGCTGGGAACAAGAACAGCTGTGTCCGGCCTACCAGGCAGAAAATGTCACACTCAGAAGAGCAATGCAAACCGCCTTTTCCCTGTCCTGAATGAGGAGGAGGGTCGGGACCAGCACAGCTAGAGACAAGTTTCACAAAGACAACTGCTCAAAAAATCGAAAGCACTGGAAACAGTGGCAAGAAATGGGACACTTGAGCCAAACCCCCTTCTTTCTAGAAGTGGACAGGGCTCCTTCGTTACCTGAATCGTACACTAAAGCGTAAATTTACACTTTATGAGCTATTCTACAATCTGCCCTGCTTAATAATCTGTATCAGCAAGAAAACACTTTAAAGTGTCTCTCACAATTAAACCCAGGCACAACCTTGTATAAATCAAAATTTTGCTACCATATCAAAACGTTACACTGGGGCTGTATAACATTGCCCATATCCTCATTACATGCTACACTAATTACTACCAGCAGATTCAGAATTTTCTGCACATTAGAGGCTTTTAGAGGAGCTATAAAAAATTTCAGGCACCATTAATTTAAATTTGTATTGAAATTTCCTTTTGACAGATGGCCAAAAATTACTTACTATTTAGAGTACCAGAGCTGCCTGTTTCCACATTAGAAGAGGAAAGGGAAAAATTAAAAGCAAGAAGGAAATTTATGTCACGTTCATTACCTGTTAAATGTTAAGGAGCATTATCCTGCATGAATAAATTATTTCATACAAGCACACAGACTCCAGCGGCTGGCAACTGGCACGTTCTGGCTGACAAAAACCATCTCAAGTCACACAGCAGACAATCATAAAAAGCCTCTCTTAACCAGGAGCCACTTAAGGGAGGACAGATCGATCGAACAAGCAACTAACTGCTACTCTGGGCATCACTGGAAACATTTAAGGAAATTAGCAAACTATTTCACCTTGCAAAGCTGGCAGCAAGCCCCACAGTGCTGACACACCAGCCAACTCGAAACCCCGAACATCGAAAGACAAACATCTACTTACCATTTGAAAGTAAATTGGCACAAAGTAGCAACGCCCTGCTGTCCCTCTCTATGCCGTATCAATAACAGTGCCTTTGAACCATTCCCAGACAAAACCAGCCTTTCTGGTACAAACCCTCCCTCTAACACCAACTCCAGCATAAACACCCCAACATCCCACAGACATTACAGAAACAGGACTAGCGTATTTTGTTTAAAAACAGCGGTTTGTGTGTAACAGCAGTTCTCCTCATTCACTCTCGAGTGAAATGCTCGTGATTCCAACTGTTCAGATATGCAAACTCGCGAAAGAACGCAGGTGGGTGGATGCAGTCCCACAGTTAGGTATCTGCCCTATTTGTACTAGTTTGTTTGGGTTCAGGAAAAAAGAAAACAGACTAAACCTATCTGTTCGCCGTGAACAGGGGGTGTGCTAGGGAAATCATCATTAATCTACACCCAGCCTTGCCGCATGCATAAAGCAGTAATCTTAGTTTCTAGCCCTCATGACAAGGAAGCTGAAGTGAAATCCGACGCGTTGTTGTCCTATGTCGGCAGACAGACAGCTTCAGTGCCTTTGCTGCTCACGGTGAAAACTGACAGTTCCTGTCAGCTCCTGGTTGTTATGCAGAGCCATGTGGGTAACAGCAGAAACTGACAACCATCGGCTCAGCTGCGCGGGGCTGGGACGTGGCAGAGCTGCCAGCGGCAGACCGGGTGCGCTGGGGAAGGCTGCGGGACACATCCCCACCTCAAGCTGCCCGAGAAGCAAAGGCACAGCCCCTTGCACGGCAGCCCCGGGCAGATGGGTCTCCGGCGGGGGGGCAAAGCCTGTGCCCGGCACAGTGCTCCCACTGATGCAGTCTAAGGCACACACCAGTAACATCTGCCTGGCAAGCTCCTGGTAACTCTGTCCAGTGCACCCAAGGCTCATGCTGTGAACACTTCTTCTGCCATTTGGCCAACCCCAGGAATAAGATACATCTTCTCAAAAAACTGAAAATAAAAACTTGACAAATTGGTTGTAAGTGCTCAACAGGGTGGACATAGGTCTTGCCTTTCGCAAGAGAAGTCTATCTTTCACTTCATGTGCACCATCACTTAAATAATCTTACGCAATTCTATGCATAAGAACTACGCAAAAAATTTTTCACGCCACTCAGTCAGGCTCTGCTCTGTAACTACATCCAGCTACCCGGAGGAGGGCAGGTAACTGTGTAGCTGGCAACTGCGGGGTCTCCTGCGAGTTGTTACACCGAGCAGCAGCAGCAGCAGCGAGGAGAGCAGACCGACCCAGGAGAGGGCAAGGCCAAGACACACCTTCCCGCCTGGAGCATTAAAACCCCAGGCGCCTCTGAGAGACCTTGGTGGCTATCCAGCACCGACAAGCACCCAGGCACATACACTGAATCGCCATCCTCACTTGAATGCTCACAGTTACACAAGCCACAAGGTGTGTTTTACGTGTACTTATGAACGCTGCCGTGCACACAGGATGGTGCACACACCGCAGAGTCATTCAGAGTCCGAAAATTAACTTTTGGAAAAAGGAAAGCGGGAACCTCAGTGCGAGCATCACCTTCATCAGGGTAGGGAATGGCAACTTGCTCCTCTCCAACTGCTTCAGCAAGGGCAGGAGGCAGCAGCACCCCACCTCCCCCCTGCGAGCGACAGAGCTCTCCTCCTGTAACCGCATTGTTAGCATGCATCAGAATTACAGTTAGAGCCTCCAAATGACTTAAAACTACTGGCTTATTACTCCTGTCTTATAAGCTCAGGCAGACACCCCAGGCAGCTCTTTGCTTACATCCAGGAACGGCCTCAACGCTGTTCCATCAAACTCACTGGACAGCACGTCGCCTGCAATCCTAGCTGCCCCACTACCAGCCACTTTCCAAGTACGATACACATTTTACGCAGGGCTCCGCTCATCAACACGAGTGTCACGACCCAGTGTCACTTTGTGACTTTTTCCACCACTCTGGGCAGTACGTCAGACAAACGCAGCACGCAGTTCTTTCGAGCCACCCCTTACACCTACAAAACAGAGTCCTACCTTGATGGAGTCTCTGTCTGCATGCCGAGCAGCGCCCATGCACAAGGAGGGGAGGCGGCAGGGGCAGCGGATGGGAAGGTGGGGGGAGAGAGAAAGAGAAAAGTACTAGTTAGTTTACATAAAATTATACATTTATCTTACTCAGAAGAAAGAATCCTGACGTCTGTTTAATAATAAATTGCACAGATGTTAACTTTTCTGTACAGTTAAATATTAATACTGTACAGCCAGATTTATAAAAAAGGTTTCCTAGCATTTGAACACAATTTCTGGCTACTGCTAGCTAATAAATACTGACTCAATTAGCTGGGAATTCCCGTGAAAATTCCTTTATTCCTACCCCTCCCCTTTTTTATTTAAAAGAGGAAAGTTTGGAAAAAAAGAAAGAAGAAAAGAGAAACACATGAAGCCACACACTCATCTGGCAGCACCTACCTCTTTGGTGATCGTTATCGTGGTGCTTCTTCTCGTCTTTAATGGGGAGGTGGGACTGCCCCCCCAGCGCACTGGACAGTGCCAGGAGCCCAGCACTGCTGCCAATGGGTGGGATGGCTGGAGGCTGCAAGCCCGAGGGGTGCGGCGTGAGCGGCACGGGAAGACCATGTCCATGTGACAAATGCTGGGCCTGGAGTTGTTGCTGCTGTGAAAAATGAAACACAGATATTGAATTTGTTCAGGGAGCCGGGGGTTGCCTGACTGGTCCTGTACATCAAACATGATTGATCAGATCAATCAATGCATCTGATCTATCCAGGTATCAACTCCCACAAACATCCTGGCATTTTAAAAATGTCCATATATTTGGGCACAACATAATCACTACACTTCATGCTTAATTTAAAGAACAATAACAAAATAAAAAAAAAAAAAGAAAAAAAAGAATGAAGCAAAGGAGGTTTCAGTTTTGGTGAAATTTATATTTCTCTGACAGAGGTATTACATTTTACTCTTTCTAGCAGAAATGCACCACGTACACATCTAATCAAAACATATGTAACTATAAAAGCAGTTATACAATGCAAAAGAAAAAAAAAGCTGAAAATTGAGAAAATTAGTGTTAAACAGTTCTCCCAGCGCTACTGCACAGCATGCAGTGAGAGTTAATTTGAAAGAGAAAACCTGAATTAACAATCCAGAAAAGGAAACTGGTTGCAGCCACCGTTTTAAGCCCTTTAAGTGTCCTCAGCGGTACTTGAGCAAATTACTAAAGAAAATCTAATGTAGCAAGGCTTGGGTCCTCCTGTAGGCTTGCTCAATAATGCTGAAATAATTGGGCACTCTGTGCACGTTTAGTGATGCTCGAATGAAAAGCTAGAGGCCTGCCCTTGTACTCTTCTCCAGCTGCTGACTCTGTGTTGTGACAGGTTTATTTGAGTGGGACTGTGATGCATGCACCAGTAACTGCGCTGACAAGAGTTTAAAGTCATTTTTACCAGTACACTGGCAACACATGGAGAAAGCCCTTGAGAGGTTCGAATTGGAGTGCTTGACCTCAACTAGGGCTGCATCAAGCCCTGTGCTATACTAACCATTGTGGGATAGATAGACTGTTTGTTGCTACTCAATGGGATGGCCGGTGGGGGGACGACAGCACCAAACAGGTGAAAAAGTTGTGTTAAATATATCCCAAGAGGGATTTATTCCGGTCTAAGGCTTGCCCACTAACCGTCCAACTGATTTCTGTTCATACAGCAACTAGGTTAGCTCTGAAATTTTCTTTTCGTTTTCAAGCAGTCACTGCTCAGGACTCCGGGTAAATCGAATCAAAAGTCCTCCAGGGTTGTTGCTCCCTCCCCCCTGCACATCTGTATAAAGGACTTTGGAAGAAGAATAAATAAAAACTTAACTCACTTTGCATAAAAAATTCCATCTTTAATTCCTAAAGGCAAAGATTAACGTCTTTTGCTTGTTTTTCACTTGAGCCTAAATTTACTTCCCACCTCACAACCCAGCTCTTTAATCAAGCAAGAGACAGCACGCTGCTCACTTGACTTTCCCCTCCCCTCCCTAGCATGCATTTTTACATAAGGGTGAGCTGAAGCACACCAGGCAACTCCTGCGGCACACTGCATGCACACCTCCCTCAACACCCTGCTGTGGAAGTACTGATCCTTCTCCTATTCCTGGAAGCACCAGGCAGTGTGATCAGACAGGCAGTGGCACGCATGTGCCATCTGACCCAGACCAGTGCCAGGGAAAGGAGGGGAACGATCCAAAAGGAAGCTGGGGGGGGGGGGTGGGGTGGGGGGGGAGAGAATTAAAAATACAAAAAATAGCGGGGTGGGGGAAGCACGAAAAAAAGGAAACCATGAAGAAGATTCTTTCAGGTGGAAGAGGGAAGGCTCAGTCCTTTCCCTGCCTGCAAACCTGCGTCATTCCAGTAGGTGCTCCTTGTAGAAAGTATCAAACACGTGTTGTTTGGATGCTTCGTTTCTCAGAATTTTAAATTAACTACAACGAAACGAAGCAAGAGCCAACAGTGCATTGTTTAGCTTCAGGGTCTGAATGGGGCTGCCTTACAGCAAAGGAACAGTCTGGCATGCCTGACTTGGGGAGGGAGGAGGACAGCGAGAGGAAAAAAAGGAACGGACAAAATAATCTGTGTTCTGGAGCCTCATTGTAAACACGGAAATTCCTGTTCCTGTTTGAGAACATGCTACAAAGCACTGCAAGAAGATGTCTGCCTGAATCCGCCAGTGGCTCAGAGCAGAGGCTTTCGGAAAAGCCTGAGAATATCAACAGTGGCAGAGCTTTCCCCTTGTTAACTATTTCACTGTCAACCAAAGCGTACCAGCGAGGGGACACTGGTTTCACAGTACTGTACAACCCATACAGATGTACCTACCCAATCTGCATTGTATGGCCTCCTCTGCGGATGCAGGATGGTTTCCACAGAGCTTGAAAACGGCACTGCAAATGCAAGCCCCTTATTTACTGCTCTTTGTTGGGAACCTCTCCACACAGCTCAGCAAGGCAGCAGCACAGACGACACCCTGGATGTACCCAACACGGTTAATGCCTCCCAGACATAACATGGGCTTTAAGAGTAGTATGAGTAATGACACCTCAGTGCCTGGTGCCTTGAGATCACTCGGAACAGCACAGCTGGCTTAGTCCCTCTTGGCCAAGAACCATTGCGTTTTCACTGCAAGTTGAATTGCAGAGAGCTCTGAAAATAACTGGAGAGAGCAGGAAAAAAAAACCCTAAACCTACAGCCTTCCTGCCGTGGAGAACTTCTCTGACCAGACCAAGCTCTTCCACAGAAACCAAAGGGAACGCGAAATCTTGAAAGAGCATGGCCGCTGCAGTCACAAAACCGTCATTCACTGATACAGCAGAAATCTGGTGCAATGTAGTCGCGTTGTAAAGGCACAAAGAAAAACAGTCTGGTATGAAAACCAGACTGTTAAATAAGCTAACACCCAAAATTCTGGTACAGCCCCACAAGTGCATGCCTCACAGATAACATTATGCGTGTTGTTACACTGGGGTGGGACTGAAAGTTCAGCATTTCCAGACCTTTGAAATCTCTTGCTACATTCAAATGCCCACAACATGCCCAGTTTGGTTTTGCTTTTCCACTGCCCATGGGTGTCACTGGTGAGCATCAGCTTCCCGGGTGGCCTGTAACACAGCTGCTTGGCTACAGGGCAATTTATAAAAACATGGGCAATTCATTAACCCACTGGGCATCAGGCTAGTGCTACAAAGTGGTAAAAACAGGTGGTGTCTTCTAGTCATCAAAATGCCAAAGATATGGACCAGTAAGGCATCTGACAGATAGTTTCCCCACACAGAAATCTATGGAAGAAAGTTTATATTTGTTTCTGCCTATACCATGAATTTAGATCATAAAACCTGACACAATTTAAAAACTTGCAAGGAAAGCCTGAAAACGAGCCAATTGAGCAACCACGTAATTTTTTTGATGTTGCTGCAACACTTTCACTTCCCACTCCTTCATCTTCTCTTTAATTTGTTATCCTTAGTCATGTTATTTATGAACTCTTAGCATGTGGTTAACTTTCGACAATCCCATCACAGTTGACTACAGCACGTGTAAAGTCAAGCATACACTTTCAGTATCAGTGCATACCAGGCGAAAACTTGCAAAGGAAGTACACCAGGCTTTATTATACTGTACGTTTTCCAGAACTATTTAAAAATAAAACCAGCAACTGTTAGCTACCAACAAATATGCCCTACAGAACTAGATTGCAATGTTTTCAGGAAACTTCCAACACACAAAAAAGTAAGAGCAAGGGTAAAGCCAGCAATCAGAAAGAAGCCAAAAAAGAAGACTGCGTTCATTCGGTAATAAGTATAGGAAGCTGATAATTTAAATTAGCTCAGTTGTAAAAACTGAAGTAAAACTTTCAAGACATATTAACACATGTCAAATAAAGATAACATCTGTTTGCTACTAATTTTTTTTTTTTTTATTTTCTGTATATTATTCTAGGCAGTCTACAGTAAGAGGTAAAATAACTCCAAAGCTGTGTCTAAACAAATGGGTAAAAAGGCTTTGCAAAAGGTTCTTATCTAAGTATCACTAATTTTTACAACTGCAATTCTAACTATTGATGCTGAGCTTAATTCTTTTCCCAACACATCTTAAGAGATCAAATTTAAAGTAAAATGTGATAATAAACCCACTAACAAATTAGCTTCTAATGCTCTCTTGTTATAGTCAGCACATTCAAAGCCTATTTGCCTGGAAAAGGTTCAAGTTTTTACTGGATACTGTCCAAGCAGCTCTATGTCACAGTAATCTACCGCTTTTCCTCTTACAGACCCTGAAAGCTCACAGCCATTATCCAAACAACCTGAACATACTTCTCCAACCTGAAGACATTTCTAACGTTAACTAACTATTGTCTTAAAAAGACATTTTATACCTACATACATGCGTGCACTACCCACACCTGCAATACTGCTGGGAGGAGACCTCAAAAAATCTGGACAAAACAGCTTCATTGTTTGAAATTTGTTAGAGGAAGTGATTGATTGCTCAGAGTGAATCATTAGTAAGATAGTACATAGATGAAACAGCAACCAAGAAGAGGAAACACAAACATGGTTTGAGAGTACACAGCATCACTGTCAATGGTTTAAAGACCACCAAGAAAAGGAAGTCCTTTGGCACACCCAGTTATGAGTGTGCTTAGGATCATAGGAATTTTTATCTATCACGGCTGTTCGCACCCTGACATAACGTGCATCGTTTGTACCTCCTTTATACAGTTCTCTCTCTGCTGGCATACCATTACAAAATAGATTCTTCTGATGTCAAGGTAGAACACGGCAAAGCAGCCTACAAAGAGAACCATGCAGCAGTTTCTCCAGTGGAATCGTCCTGGAGCTATACGCATATATATCGTACGATCAGTGTGCCATAAACAGACTGTAGTACAGATGTAGACTAGAGCAACCTACTATCCTTACTCTTCTGAGGAAGAGCGGTCATTTTGCAAATGAACATGCCCAGTGTGAAGGAAAGGTTATCAGAGATTGGTGGGAACTCTAAACACTCACAGGTAGCTGATCTACTGGAAAACACAGGTGATGTTTCTGTTCACACGGAGGAATGAATGCACAGCTTAGATAAAATCTTGGAAGAAGAATGAAAAACAATAAAAAAGGAGAGAGAATAAGAAGACGACCACTAATATGAGGAGGAGGAGGAGGAGGAGGAGGAGTAGTAATAATAATAACAACAACAACAATAACAAAAAAACACAAAAAAAACTAAAAAGGCAAATGCCCAGCATCTTACTCTCTGAGAATCAGTAAATTCTGCCTTTGAGGATGCTGACTCTACAGGAGCAAAGCAGGATCCACTGAAGAAAGTATGAGGGGAAGGAAAAAAATCAATAGCTGTCATTAATCAGAATGGGAGCATTTAGAACTCCTACATAAATAACAAAGAAACTATCAGAATCATATCTCTACAAATTGCCTCAAAGATCTTTTAAGTGATCTAGGAACAAAAAGTCATCTCCCAAATTGTATTGTGGGATGAAAGGCAATATATGCAGAGCACACTTCCGCTCTTAATCATATATACAGGAACATCTGTCAGGATACATGTTTCACCATTTGTCCTCTCTTCCCCCCTTATGACTGTTTTTCACTCAGTGAAACAGCATAGACAGAGGACAAAAGTAACAAAAAATTAGTACAACCCACTAGCAAATAGAAGACGTGTGGTAAAAACGGTCAGTATTTTAAGAAAGGAAAAGCCTAGTCCCCTGCTAAAGGCCAAGCACACCTTCCCCCAGAATCTCGATGTTCAGTAGTTCCTGCTGCCTGCAGGACCCCTATCCATCTCAATTTCACTTTGGGGGTAGAAGGAGGAAGAATTAGGCTCTTTAGAATCACCTTCTATTATCATTTAATAAAAGGCAGAAATTCTTGCATAAATCATGCCACTTAAGCTCTCTTCTCCTTCCTTCTCCACCATCAACTGCTAGCTAAGGCAAAGAAAATCTTCACCTCCCGCAAGAGAAGACAGAAAGCACCAAAGGCAAGCTCAAGGTCTTACCATATGGAGCACCAAAGGCATGAAATGTGCCACACATACCGATCCTCCACTTCAGAACCTTTTCACAAAGACCAATGCAGAGAAAAGAATAACAATGGCAACAACCGGGTGTCTTCTGTTATGGAGGAACAGACAGCAAAAGTCAGCCCTGGACAGACATGTGCACACTGGCTGAAGAACCTTATTTACCAAGTGCTCCACTCACGTCCTACCCACCGACACTGGGAAGAGATTTTCTCTCCTCTGGACTGACAGTACGAAAACGGTGTCCCTGCTGTTACCTTGTGAATCTTGGTCCTTTTCTTTAAGAACCAGAAAATAAGAGCAATGCCTATGCTTTTCCCAGCAGAGCCCTAAATAACCTTCTTCTAGGGTCCTCACATGAAGAAGTTTCTGAAACCCCGGGCCATATAAACATGACTGAAAAGTGAAAAAAGTACCATCTGAGATGTATAATGAATCAAACAATAAAAGCTAGAAGAAACGTAAGCAATGCCACTGGTCACAGACAGACCACAGCTGCTAAAGCTATCAGCAATTCTATCACCAGAGCTTTTACTGTGGCAACTATAATTCACTTCTAAGCTTCCTCACAAGGTGCAGTCAAAGAGCCATGTAGTCATAAAAGAGATGCATCTTATGCATCTCACACACGCACTTCTTTAACGCATCTTTTAAAGTCAATCCTTAGCAAGTCAAATTTCTGGATAGCAATTACCGAGAAACGCAGACTCCAAACTCTGTACGTCCTAACACTATGTTTCACCATGCTTATAACACGCAAAGACAGGCTGTGTCAGATTTCAGCAAATTATCTTTGCTTGTGATAAAAACCTGGGTTGCTTGGGTTGATCCACTCTTCCAACCCCTTCTGCATCTTTAGAGACTGCCATTTTCTGGTGCAGCTCTGGTCCTGTGCAGAGCACTTCAATGACCGCTCTTCTGGGGGGTGAGCAGCCTCTTCCCACAGGTCAACGTCAGGCGTCAGGACACATGGATACCATTATCTCTCTCCAAGCAAACTTCATTGAGAATTGTAGTGTTCTGCCTCTTTAATGTAGTGCCCATTAGTCACATAGCTGAAACTTCAAGCAATTTCTTTTGCTTTAGTGCAGTTTCCCATTTACAGCAGCTTTGATAAAGGAAGGTCTCAATAAGGATCAAATAACCTGGATTTAAGTCACAGCTCTGAGACTGTGGAAGGACCACTTGTTCTCTTTGCCTTAGCCTCTTCCAAAGGTAGAACAAGGAAAGTAGTACTCCCTTGTTTCAGAAACATTACTGGAGTAAGTTCATCAATGCTTATGATGCGTTCACAGACTACAGCAGTGTCTGTAAAAAGTTCGCCAAACAATAAGCAAGGAACTGTCTCACAAAAGTCAAACATTCTGAAATGTCAGAAAACGTAAAGATTTAAGACCTCTTAAATTCCTTCTTCATCCATGAACTCAGCATCCGGAAATACTTTCCTTATGCAGCACTATAGCATCCATCCCAGTGAAGCATTAAAGCCCTTGCTTTAGCCTGCGTTTAAGATTGAAGACACCAAAAGAACTACCCACGTACCTGAAGAAAAGCAAATGCTTAACTGATCCACTGTATGGAGTCCTGGTCCTCACTCATAGCTATAGGCAACAGCCTACAAAGTGTGGTTGGGAAGAAGTCTAGATGACAAATACACAACCCTGCTTAGGGGCAATATCAGAACTCTGAGGTATGAAACCGTGACACAATAATAACTGTCTTTAGGCTATACTGCACAGTAAGGGCACAGATTTAAATGGGCTGCATCTCTGCTGAGTACCTAAACTTTGCTGATTTTGGCATGAAGCACTTTTGGGAAATCCCCGCCTTCACAACACTTCAAAGCCAAACAGATCCTTCATACACTTCTTCTTCTTCTCCAAAGCACCCGTATAAGGCCATCATTGAAGGTAATACATCGCACATAACAGACTGAGCGTCTGATGGAGTATGGCAAATGTATTTGGTAGGTGACAGCTTCCACACGCTGGAGAACAGACCACCTTGGCACCAGTGTTTTCTCCCTTCTACTGTGTGTGGTGAGAGCGTACAAAAATAAGTCATAAATAAAACATTGCGTATGTTCATGTTCCTTCCATGAAGGAAATTCTCCACAGGACTCCTCGCATCTGCACTGATTAATCCTAATTCAAAAGAAGATATGGTGGTCACATAGCTTTGGTGCCAGGGTCTAGAAAACCTTGAGAAACATGGAGGCAGAAGTCAGCTCTCCTGCCTGATCAGATACAGTATGTGAATTGTAACACTCATGTCATCTGCACTTACTTAAGCATAACGAGCAGGGCCTCTGGCATCAGCATATTGTCAATGAGATGTAATAAGTGGTGTGCACTTCACACTGCAACGTTACTGACTGCTCCTACAGTGACAGACCAATATAAATTCAGTAGCTACCACAGCTACTTGGAAATAGGAGAAAAAGAGGAAAACACTGGTAGCCCATTCCAAGTATAACAACAGTATTTAAAAAAATCTGTCCTCGGAGCATTTTTTTTTTCAGTAAATATGGAACCTGGAATTACTTACTTGCTAATCAATTCCCTCAAAAATCCCTAAAAAGATCATGTGCCTCACACCTTCAGCTTCTTTAAATCAGGATAATGCTGCACAGGAAGAGATTTATCTAAATTAGGCCTCACCTGCAAGGCTGTCTCTGAAGCTGGTACCTGGGCACCCCAGAGCTCCCGTCTCCAAACGCACGCATCCGGCAGGAATGACTTCGCCATACAAACTGGAATTAACGCGTTCCCCACTTCAGCTGCACGGGTTCAGCCAAAAGCCCCTCGCTCCCCCTCACCGTGCGGGAGGCAGAAACAACCCACCCTCCGCCAGGAACGGGAGATGCCTCCCTGCGCTAAGGAACCCACGCAAAAAAAAAAAGCACCTCGGGGCTGGGCAGAAGGAGCCCCGGACCACAGGGCAACGACAGCACGTGCACCAGTGCCAAGTCCCTGTCACGACCCGCGCGTGTGCTCGATCTGCAGCACGATGCTCTCAGTGGCTCCCAAGCCTGCGACCAGCGTTACTGACGCTCTTTAAACAGGCATTGTTCCCCACAGCCGTACAACGACTGCTCGCCTGAAAGCCACCAGAAATTACACACCTTGTGAGATGGGTCAAGCAAGCGCCTCAGCCTCAAACACAGGCTAGGAATTGTGACAGGCAGTGTATTAAGGAAGGAACATCACAGCTCGACGATTATACGTGGCAATACAGAAGGAACTCTTTCTTCCAGTAACTGCCATTTGCTTATTTTTTTAAAGAAGATAATAAAAGTGACATAATAAAACAAAATGCTTAAAAATTAAACCAAAACCATTTTTTTTTTCACTCAGATGTACAGAATGGTGAAGGAAAAATCATCTAAATCATTTCCTTAGTAATACAAGTAATATTTAAATAGATTTAATAGTGCTGCTCCAAACCAATGAATTATGAGTTTAAAACCTATTAAAATGTAATGTTTTTTTCCTGAGCTGAGGGGAGAGAGATTTAAATCCACTGAATTTTAATATTTCAGCTTGAGCTGCAGGAGGTAGAGAAAGTCCAAATGAACTATTCCATCAGCACCATTCAAGCATGAACATTTTAATCAGTTTTACTTCCTTGGAGTTCTCCAACACAGTTTACGCTGTCATTCTGAAAGCACTTAACACAGAGGGTGTGAAAAACCACCAAGGCTTGTTATTGCCTTCACAATTGATGGCAAATAATTTTGCAGACTTCCTATCATTAAAATGTCACTGCTAAAAATTGAGGTTCAGCATTTCTTGTGCTAAACTGCATTTTCTTTGAACACCATCACATACCTGTTCTTAAGTTTTTGGTACATTTATCTCTCTCCATGTGATACACAGGCACACAAGCAGTAGCCTCCATTTCTGCCCTACTGCCCAGCTGCAGTTGAAAACTGACTATTTTAAACAGAGAAGAAAAAAAAAAAAGACTCTGAAAAAATTCTTATAAAGTTACAAGTTCATTCCTTGGTTCCCTTATTAAAACGTAACCACATCCACACAGCATGTTCCAATTATATAGTATAATGGATTAAAAAAAAAAAAACAACAAAAAAAAAAACCAAACATTTTAAGAAGAGTTAGATGACTCAATTTAATAATACAGGAAATGAAAACATCATTCCTAATTATATCATACTACTGATTAAAGGCTACAATTTGTGCATTGTTCCAACAGTGTGATCTTGAAGATTATAACTTAAAAACACGGCAGCTATGACACATGACAAGCTTAACCGGATGCTTCACACTGCTCATCCCAGCACACCCAACCCGGAAAGGAGCTCTGGATGTGCACTACAAATCTCTCCGAGCAAGAATGCTGTACCACACCATCCATGGTAAGCTTTAGATGCAGAGCCTGCCGGACACCTGGAGATTTACAGTCCTCCTGCAGCATGTTTATGATATCTAGTTTTGGTTTAGTTTTTCTCCCTGCATCTCTCCAGAAGAAGATAGATGATATTTAACTTGTTTTAGCCCGTCAACAGTTTTAAACTGAACATGACCTGTGAAAGAAGTCATTATAACTGTGTTTCATTCCATTAAACACAACTAGTTTATTGTCAGGAGAACAAGCAGTCTCTCCGGGTTCCAGGCTCACTTCAGTATCTTGCATTTAAACTGCATGGATCAGTGATTTGGTTCATTTACCAATGAAGACAGAATAATCTTGCAAAGTTAAAAGGCGCTTCATCAGATTCCATTAAATCAGAGCACATTCATACAAAAATATATACACGGGAAACACAAAGAGAGACATGATTTCTGCACATTCAATTCTTTTCTTGTGCTATCCTCCACTCTGGTAAAATCAATTCAAAACTCAAACCCAGGGTTCCTCCATTCAAACCAAAGGGGCTTAGTATGAGTGAGGTGAACTGAACAGGGCCCCTCAAAGCACAGAGAAACTTAAGCCACAGCTGAATTTCAAAAACTCAAATACTGCTTCTGTCTTCATCTGATGCACAGCTCAACTGGTAAGTAAAAGCTGTATTCTCAAAAACTGCAAAGAGCAAACGAACTTCAGAAGCTTTTAAAATATCACAGGGTTAAAAGAACATAAACTCTGTCAGACTTACCAAACTGCAAAATAATGTAAGACAACATAATTACAGATACAGAAAAGCCATGATTTCTAATTACTTTCTTTGTTTTATCAGTATTCACTTTACAAAGTATGGCAAGCCTTTTTAAGTCCCACGCTACATTTTCAGACTCTCCATCTCTCTAAGTGCAGACCTAACACTATTGTTGGTATTCACGCAACTAGAACTTAAGCTATTTTGATAACTTGCTACCCTATTTATTCAATTTATAATGACTCTCTTACAAGATTGCACTAGATCACTTCTCTTTAGATCAACGAACACAAAATTTTCAGTCTGTATTGCTCCTGTTCTCAAAAACTAAAGAGCAGGCCACACAGCATTTCCTAAGTCAACACAAAACAGGAGAGTGAAAAAAGGCAGCAGAGCAAGCTAAAAATCAGTCTCGTGAGGAAGGTGAGAGCTGTCCCATTTTAACGCACAAAACCAAAATTCAGATATCACAAAAATTTGAGGCAGTAGAATTTCAACTGACTTGAAGAGATAAATTCAGACAGTAACAATCAAAACAGAAAATTTACTTCTGTCTGGTGGGCGAAGATCAGCAGAAGTTACTGCCAGGCTCCCCAACAAGCGTCTAGTCTGTTTGCATTTATTCTGTCTGGTTTAGTGGTTCACAAAAGCAGGATAAACTTTAATAATAAGCACAACAGCCACTATCTACAACATCGCATGTTCTACATCAATCAACTCATTCTTTGTTAGGAAGCAAACTGCTTTTTGCATTCTCCCCACTGCATACAAAGGTGAATGGCAAAAACGTACACAAGTAAGACTGAAAAGTATCCATATGCACACGTGTGCACATACACACACAGAAGACAGTACATGCACATGTAGATACATGCTACCTACCCACATGCAGCACACATACATAAAAACTTCTTTAACAAAGAAGCCAACCTTTAGCTACTTACTTTATACAAAGAATGTTAACAGAAGGCAATATTTTTGGTTAGGTAATGAAAACTAATTGGGAAATTATTCATCTCCCACTCTCCCCACTGGAGCGTAAAAGACGTACAACAAATGTTATTCATGATTCTACAGGACTCGCTCTGATTCACCTCCTTCTTTCCAGCGGGCACTTCAGAGGAAATAAAGGTTACTCTTTTCCATTTGTATCTTCTAATTGACTACCAGTGTGTTCTTGTGGTCAGAGGGACACAAAATAGAGTTAGAAACAACCTATTAAAAACAAGCTACAATCAGACCACTGCTCTACACGACCGTCAGCAATGATCAGAGAGTCCTGATTTCCTTGTTAGAAGACAGAGGCATAATTGAAGCAATATCTTCACTTCAGATTGATTATTCGGCGACCCTTATCCACATCTTCACTCAGCAATTTGAATTTTAATGAAAGTAAATGGAATAATTAGCATTTCAAAGTGTGTTTGATACATTGAATAAAAAACAGGAAAAGACTTTTATGTATAATCTATACACAAAAGAAAAAGCATTTGGGAGGGTGCAGAAGATGGGAAGTACAGTTGTAGTGTCTTCATTAGAATAACTTAAACAACTGCTTGCACCAGCTGCATAATTATACATGTGAATAATGTGCTATTAAGCTATGACTTCTCACCTTTATTTTACGTAGTGTGAACAGCCACGGCTTTCGTTGTTATGCCTCTCCTCTCCAGCTGCAAAATGTAAACACTGTGGCTGCCCACACGCATAAAACCTCGCAGGGCTGCTACATTGGGCTAGCACCGCCGGCAGTAAAGCTTCTGCGAGAGGGGCTCCACAGGCCGCATTTTTTGATGATGGGGAGTAGGGCGCCTACAAGCACACTGGTGACGGTTCATTTCACTATCGATTCTGGTTGTCTGGGCTTTGCTTTTAAAAAAGGTAATGGCTATTTTTTAATGTAAAAATAGAAAGTGTGGTGAATATTCAGAGTCTTGAGCCACCACCCAGAAAAAGATGTGGCAGCGGGAATGGGAAAAATCCTCCTAACACGCTGCGTGTCATACGGAGTCCAGCTCTTGCCGTGGCTGCAGAAGCAGACTGGCACACAGTATGCAAAGGAAGCAAAGTTACTTAAAAAGGACAACAAAAAAGCAGATGTTGACCCAGCTTTGGGGAATATGTACAACACAGACATTGACTACCCCGTTAGTCTTCACAGCACAGTGCAAGCAAATGTTTTTTAGGTAGCAACCAGCTTTTATGAAGATCAAGCGACTGAACTTCACCACTGTCCACAACTTTTGACCACCTGATGGAAATGAGTTCACACAAGAGAGAAAGAAAACGGAAAGCTATTTACAAACACCATTAGAGCTAAAATGGAAAGACCACATACCCCAATGATTGCGTTCAGTTCTGCCATGGTCACTTGCTTGGCACGCTCCACAGCCTGCACCACTTGTTGCTGGTGCTACAAATGAAGATCAGAAACAGAACAAAATTATTTGTTTTCTAAATTATTAAGCACAGATTCTTCCTTTTACCTTTTCTCTTTGTTTTACAAACACATGCAGGGCTTGAAATAACTGTTCTCTAACAGATGCTGACATTCTGTGTTATCTGCAAGAGTATCAGGTAAGGGGAGGATTTTATGTCATTACTTGCCAGGAATTACACCCTTGCTCCCCAGAAGAGCTATTTTACAGCCTGGGTAAATGGGGAACTGTCCTCCTTTTGTTCTTCAGCAAAGTGTGCTCTTGAATTTACACGTTAACTTAAAATGCAAGCCACTCTCCTCACAGCCATGGAAACTTTTTGATTCGGGGTGAGTGGGGGTGGAAAGGTATGTATATTCAACAAGCGCATGGCAACCACATCACTGAAGGATATACAGATTCTCGTTCTTGGTACATTTCAAAGCAACTCAACCGTAAGAAAGAAATTCAAAATGCCATTCACAATTCTGTCAAACACGTGAAAGAGAACTAATTATTTCAATCCTCAACATGTAAATTTTAATAGCTTTAAAAAGTCCATCAAAAACACATGGTCTAATTAACAACACAGTTTACAAGCTTCAGTGGTTATATTATCTCAGCTTGAGTGATACTGTATTCCTGCAGTAAATTCAAAATATCTGTATGCAGAAAACTAACTGATATTTATTTGAAAACATCAGCTACAAATAAAGTAGGGTCCTCATCTCGCAACCAGACCCGTGCCTGTTCAGAGCTCCACCGGCGGCAAAATCACCTGCGCAGGCAGCCTCACAGAATCAGGATGACACATGACAAATTGGTGCAGGAGGGGTTCAGGGAGAACTGCAAGTAGGCTGGGAGATCTGCACCGGGAGCGAGCCATCTCCGATTCGCAGCCACAGGCTGAACACAGAGAGGAGTGAGCTCCTGCCCATCTCGACAGGTGCTGAAACTGCAATGATGAAACATCAGCTCTGCATCGAAACCAACGCCAAGATGGTCTTCAGTGCAAAGTTTAAGGAAAGGGCTGAGGGGGTCTCTTTGAAGCCTCCGGTTTGCTGCCCATGGCTGTGTATATGGGCAGAGTGGGGCCGAGGTACAGCCCACGCAGCAACACCTCCCACGAGTCCTTACCAGAGGCAGAAAGCTGCATAGAACAAGGTGGTGGCACAAATCCTCCAGCACAAAGGCAGGTGAAGAGCATCAGAAAGGCTCCGCAGTCGGCACCCGGAGCCCCAGTGGGAGGGGAGGCCACAAGGAAGGGCCCCGCTGCCTCAGGGGCTTGGCAGTCTCACGTCTGCTGGGTCTTGGTGCAACGCACAAACAGAAATGGCTTTTTCACTTATAAAGTTTCTCCCATAACAGCCTCAGGGTGGGGAAAAGCAAGCCTAAAAATCCACCCGTAGCTCTAAGAAATGCTGACCTCAACTATAAAAAACGGATAAATGTGAATAATGAAGGAGGTAATTTAGAAACACTCCTGGAAGAAAGAAAATGGTTTTAAGGTTTGTTTGTTTTTAAGGAAAGAAGAATTAAATGAAGCAAATGTCAGGAGAGCAAATAACATACTGCTGCAAACAGAATCACAGCAGTCCCATTTCGAGTTTTGTAAAGCTACAGTGCTAACATAAACCAAATCTATCACTTATAAGTAGACAATGTAAAGAACAAAAAGCAGGCCAAATGTGAGTAAATGCATCCTTGGCATTCATGGGGAAAAAAAAAAATGCAGTGATGTATCACCATCACAGATAACCAGTAAAAAGGAAATTACAATACTCAAGCTTCAAGTTCACGATGATGTTTTATCATCTCCAGGTCATCATATGTTAAGGACAGGTACA
Organism: Opisthocomus hoazin; assembly: GCF_030867145.1. NCBI lineage: Eukaryota > Metazoa > Chordata > Aves > Opisthocomiformes > Opisthocomidae > Opisthocomus > Opisthocomus hoazin. The sequence goes on from NC_134454.1 coordinate 51,353,408, forward strand.
GCTTTCATTGATTATGTAGCTGGAAGCCCAGTGACACATGGCTCTGTATGACAACAGGGTGATCATAAAAATCACACCACCATTGTCTGGTAGAAGCCAACCACACCAAAAATGGGTCACAGCATTTTTGACCAAGTCACCCCCCGTCAAAAAAAAAAAAAAAAAAGTTTTTAAAAACCTTTAAAATCATTTTAAAAAAAAATCATTTACTGAGAAGCTTACAGTAATCTTTGCTTTCCTACCGCTTCCTAGGCAATACTTTTTCCACTGAGATAAGGAAAGGGACCTCGCTCTTGATTTGTATATATGAGCGTTGAATTCCAACACCAATTTACCTAAATCCTGATCCCAGGGCCACGGGCAGAAGAAAAAACTTCTGAGGAATCTACATCTTTAGGCATTCAAAAAACATGTAGGTGTTCAAAAAACGCAGAGATATGGCACTCCAGGACACGGTTTAGTAGGCATGGTGGTGATGGGTTGATGGTTGGACTTCAGGATCTTACAGGTCTTTTCCAACCTTAATGATTCTATGATTCTACAGAAAGCTGTTCTGAAAACATAAAAGTTATTGTAGAAATTACTCCAATTTTCATCCAGGTTTTGGAAAAACAAGTCAACTCCACGAGAGTCTGAATGGTTTCCTTTCCTTTACGGCAAACCTACGAAGAATGGCTCTGAGGAGTATTTGGGAAAAACATTATTTCACTCCCAGGTGAGGGGACTACAAGGCGGAGTGGTAGGATACCAAAATCTCACTCTAAGCCTTCTGCTGGAAAGCACTGTAAGACAGAAATTCCCTAAGCAGCCACACAAGGCATCTTTCATTGATTCTAATAGGTTTGGGATCAAGCCTTCATAGAGAGCAGAAAATCCACAGGCCTTGTAACACTGAACCTAAATTAGGTACAGTAGAGACAATTAGAACCCTCCTATTGCTAGCTGCTTTAACATTGATTCAATCTTCAGTGGCATTGTACGCGAAAGGCCTGAAATAGATGGTCTGTAATTAGCCTCTCCATTACTCCCACCTCCCCGCCGCAACGGAGCAGGCTGCGCTTAGCTCACCAAAACACCGCGGGGCCCTGCCCGGAGCGACCCCAGGGCCACCCCGAGAAACAGGCACAAAACCACGCGCTCCCGTGGAGGAAGATGGAGGGGGGTGGGGGGGGGGGGGGGAGGGCAGGGCTGTCAGAGACACCATGTGCTGCCGCAGAGCCTCGCGGGGCCCACTGGCTGCCCTGGCGCTTCTGAGTCCAACGACGGCGCGGGGCTCCACGTCACCGGCCCCAGCTCCCTTCACGCCTGGAGATCTCTGTGCAGAGGAGAAGCCTGACCGGGCGCCGGGGACCCGCCAGAACCCAAAACCAAGGCGAGGGCCGGGAAGCCCCGGGGCCTGCATAGGCACCCAGGGATGGATGGCTCCGGCGCTCAACGCCTGGCTCCGACGCCTTGCCCAGCACCGAGCAGCATAATGTTAAAACCGAGTGGTACACATTAGCCTGCCCATCAAGTGACCACGTAGTGATTTACAGCCAAGTAAAACCAGCAACAAGAAAAAAAGGGTTACTTTTTTCCCCAGCCAAATACAGACACAGGGCTGCAGCCTTCACACACATTTAATGCTAGCCTTTCTCTGTGCATACAATCACATGACAGACCTATTTTCTTCACTTATGGGAAAACAGTATTTTGCATCGCATTTAACAGGCCAGAGCAATGAACTCAATACCCTGCCCCGACTGTCACGCAGACTAGTATCGTTTCTCCTTTTTAACTTCTTCTTCATCTCTTCTCTTCACCCCTTTTTGCCTTCTGTAATGAGCCATGTGTCTGCACTTGCCTTGTGTTGGAAAATCACCTCCTTTCAGTCTCACGGTGGGTAGCAACAACTGAGACCACAAGAAGGACGTAGGCTTTCTCGCCATCACACTGTCTCACCACACTGTCTTGTCACCTAGACCCGGCTCCTGCACAGGCATTGCAGCATGGTGGAAAACACCCGGGCTTTTTTACACTGTCAGAATTCCCCACGGCTCCCAATGACAGGGGAGCCATGCTGACAGCAACAAAGCGGCCAAAATTCCCCCTGGCACACAAGCACAGACACTGGTGTTAAAAATGCCTAATTCCAGCTCATCTCCAGCACCGCCAACAACATCCAAAGCAAAACTCGCTGAACAATTCACTTTGCAGAAGCAAGCGGGCTCTGCTATGTTTTATTCATATGATTTTGTTGTTGTATTATCTGTTTCAAGGGAGTACAGACCAGGTCTTGCTGAAGAACTGTGGCAGTGCCATTCTGAAAAGCCTGCTCTAGAGACAGCACAATGAGATGAGGCCGTGCCAAAAACACTAGTGAGAACCGGAGAGTTCTCACTCATTTACCATGGAGTACAGCACACACTTAGAAAACTAAAAGGGATCAGCAAGGTCACTGCATCTAGGCACCGTCAACTCAGACAAGACGTAACAGCCACTTCATGAAAGCTTCAGAACATTATTAGCAACATATGCATAAATTGCTAATAAGACACGCTTGCTGGTAAAAGGATTACAGGTACCTGACAGCTTCCTTGTACTTAATGCTTCAGCTCTAGTCTGGGGCAAGTCTAAGATGGAGGAAAGTAATTGTGTCTTTCAGCCTCTCATATCTCACACCAACAACTACTTCATTTTGAACAGCATGTAAGGCCTCCTGCTCTGCATCTATATACTAGATCTCCCAGTCTTCATCCAAATTTCCTGAACTTTAGAAGCACCTCTAAGGAGTGTATGTACAGAAAAGAGCTAGCACGTTATGGCCTGTACCTGTCTTGTAAAAGGAAAACCATCAACTAATATGAAAGTGTTTGAAAGGAAAAGGCTGCATGCAGCATTTTCTTTTTGTATGTTTGTTTGCGTATATGCATGCCAGTGCTTGGCATTTTATTGTAAGTATATTTGACCACCTTATTGTGCACGGGGAACTGAAGTTCCCTATCAAAGAGCAACCCTTCTGCCTCGTTACTGGCTCATTCACTGGCAGTTGGAAGGGAAAGTGCACATTCAGAAAACGTTTATTACAGTCTCCTCCAGCCTCCGTAACGCTTGCCGTGTGGCACGGAAGTTGACAGGGGACAATACTGTGAACATCTGTCTGGCTTCTCAAGCAGCTGTTGTAGGTTGTGCTGAGCTCCAGGTTGCCACAACCACGTCGTCAGCTGTAAATCAGCAAGCTTGCCTGTGTCTCATGAATATAAACACAGTCAGTATTTACTCAAAAGAAGGTAACCATGACATATGCATATCTCCAGCCACACTGAACAAACACCACAACCCAGCCAATGAGGCCGTTCGGTGCTGGACAGCCCGCAGGGTCCCACAAGGATAGCCACAGGACACAGCCAGCCACAGACGCCACCTTGACCAGGCAGGAACCAGCCCCAACTTGAAAACCACAGGGCTGCGCAAGTGCCACACTGTGCTGCAGCTGATAATCCAGTTGAGAAGGAGCGTTAATCAGCAGAGGTATGATCCACAGCTTCAGACGCAAAATGAATTGCATCTTACTGGCTAGATCATTTGATTATGTGAACATCAAAATACCATACCAGCTGCACCAGATCAAAACTAAATTAACTGAGTGCTAACAACCTCCAAGTATTTACCTACAACCTTGCAGGCACCCACTTCACCTTATGCAACAGGAACTACTTTGAGCACGCTGGTATCACACAACGTCACAGGGAGGTGCAAAATGACTGCTGCAACACAGGAAGCCTGAAACCACAGCAGAAACTGAACACCCATCGCCCCTGAGGGCCACCTCATGCCTCAACCACAAAGTCACTCTTTCCTATCAAAATGGGAATCTTCTATTTCTTGGTGCTGTTTTTTACAGCCTGCCTGAGTCCATGTAAAAACAAGGTACCACTTGACTGCTTACTCAGGCAGGTTAGGAACTTTACTTTCAATATATGCGTAGATGATGTACAGCACAGTAAAACTGACTGAAGCCTGGAGAACTTCCTGAATGCTTCACTGGATTGCCCTCTGAAACAAAGCAGGCGCTAGTACACAGTAGAGTGATGTATTATAATTGCATCCTTTTCACGAGATCTCTAGCGATTTTGGCCACAATTTCTTACTTCTAAGTGAGTTATCGCAAGCCATTGATTCCTTACAAAGTTAACAAGCAATAAGACAAGTTAACCTGGTGCTATTATGAGGCAATAATGTTGCCATCAGTGCATGTAACCACTGTATTTTGTTCATTTTTCCCTCAGGCACAATACAAAGCAGACTGATCACATTTTTCAGCCACTATTCCACAATTAGACTGTATGCAAAATGCATAAACAGCAAAAGCACGCTGCAATTCAATTCTCTATTAATCTAGATGATGAAATAAAGAGACTTCCATTAAGACACTCACTTTCTAAAGACACAAATTAGACAGAAACCAAAGCTAGCAGAATACTCTGATCTGGAGATCAGTTCTCTGTTAACTCATCAGCATGTGCCAATAAAAACTGACTTAAGTAAGTGTTTCTACTAATAGAGGTCAAACAGTTACCACGATTTTCCTAATCCCAGTATGAAAACTATCACGATCGTCAGTGGCACTGTCAAGACACATGAAAAGCTTTTTTGTGCTTCCCCTTTCAACCCCCCTCTGCTGTCTAGTCCCGCTCCCCGCTTCCTAGATAAAACTGAAAAGCACATTTTCCTCCACATAAGATGAATGTTTACACCGGCTTTTTGCAAGTGCTCCCTTTTGTCTTTGTCAATGCATGTAAAAGCGCTGAAGCTGTGAATTTTCTGACCTCTCCATCTCCTCTGTAGCCCAAAGAGCTTTGGCACCATGCATCATGCGCAGAGGAGGAGCTGTAAGACCCGGTAAACAAGACGTGCAAACAGATGAAGGAAACTGTACAGGCCACGGATTTAAAAAGCAGAGGCTCACTAGTACAGAAGGCGTATGAGAGCCTGTTTTCAGATCTAAAACTGCTTAACTCAAAGACCTGATCTGAAGCCTAACAAAGCAAACAGCAGTCATTAAGCACACTGACACCAGTGGGCTTAAGCCCTCACTGGGTGGTACTGTACCCATGACAGAAGTGGGACAATATAATTTTCTAAATTTACCATCTGGATCATCTCAGTTGGCTACCTACATAGTTCTTACAACTAGTGTATTAACGACAAGCTACTGCAATGGTAAAGTCCAGAATTACTTCAAAATTGCTCTCCATGCCTAGCTTGATGGCCACGAAGCGGTTAAACAGTGAGCAGGGCCTTTGGCTCACGGTTCACAAGTTACCACGTGGCAGCACCACATGGGAGATTCTCCTCTGTGGAAGGAAAGAAGGAAGTAGGATGTGCAGCCTTCACCGTGCCTCCTCCCTCTACAGCAGGGACTTAAAATGTACCAAAGCCAGCTCTCAGGAGAATGACTCCAGGGCGATTTAGCTCCAGGCATAGGAGAGCATGATGTATACGGAGCAGAATAAAAACAAGCAGAGCGCCCACGCTCACCTGAGGGGGACACCACTAACATCAAAGCTCGAAAACCTACAGCCTTTCTCCCCCTCCTTCCCCAACTTCCATGTGAGCATGTAGAGAGAGTGGAGGCTAGGATTTCCAAAATCAAAGGCAAAAATCTATCAGTCACTGTGAATCAAACACAACTTTCTTCGAATGTATTCTAAGCCCATGTAATCCCCTTGCTGGTCTACATGGCAAGAAACATCTACCCCAAGAAAGCAAGTGGGCTGGGTTTGTGAAAGCAGAGCAGGCAGAACAGTGTGACTTACTTGTGTACAGCAATAAAAGTTTTGTTCAGCATTTCAGCTGAATATAGCAGTATCACTACCAGCAGTAGTACACTGGTACAAAGCTTCTAAACCCAGTATCACACACTATAGAGAAGACGTCTCTGTTGTGGAAATGTGGATCCCATGCCTTTGCCAAGAGCACAGCTTTGCCTGTCAAAGACTCCTCCCTGCTTTTGTTTCAAAACCGTGCCATTTTAGTGCTCACTTTAGCGTAAGTATGAATCAGCCTTACACCTCGTTTTTATACAGTGTGCTATTCCTGCACAGCAAATAAAACCCTGTAACTAGATGTGTACAGATTCTGCAGCAGTCAAAGCACAAAATCAACAGCTACAGTTTCAGATCCATGCAGGACTTGAATTCTGGTCCCCCAGTGGCATTAACTAGAACATTACACATCATTTAGTTTCCACAAATCCATCTTTGTAAGCGCAGAGTACAGTGGTGCTCCCGAACACTGTCGGGTTCTCGATTTGATAGCGTTATTCTTTATTTCAAACACACAGTGATGCACACATGCGTGTGCACACGCAACACACTAGCCAAATGCTGATACCAAGTGCACAGCCCCTCGCCTGCAGCAGGATGAGCAGCTTGAAAAGCAATGGCACTTCACAGAACAACTGAAGAGGTGGGAGAAAGAGTTGCAGCGTGTTCTCAGGCATGACATTTTACGGATGCAATGCACTGAAATGCACCTTCCAGCTTTGACTTCTCAGCTGCTGACTCTACTGAAACGAAACCATGCCTTACACAGATGCCTGCCAGCCTGCGCCAGCAGACCGCAGTCCTCCAGCAGGGTGGACAGGGGAAGCTGTTGAGCACCTCAGGTCTCCTTTCGTGAGCCATTCTTCTCATTTTACTTCACACACACCTGCAGCTCCAAGGCTCCCTCTCCAGCTCCCACCAACTCTCCCAAATCCCAGTGCCCCTCAAAGTATGTATGATGTACTCAAGATAATACCAGCAAATCACAATTTGGAGAAAATTAATGCTTAGAGGAATTAGCTCGCAGCCAGTTTCAGTCTTCTGTCTATATTCCCCAAATACACAGAAAACATAAAAGGATTTAAGGTAATACATAATCTGCGATGTGGAGAGAAAAAAGGCAGAAAAAAAGCTGCATGTGTATGCCTACTGTGTTGAACATCACTATTTGGTATACCGAAACAGAAGTTTCTGCCAAACTTCAATGCTTGCTGCCAAGAATGTAGCACAAATCATGCCTTTCTAGCATTTTTGCAAGCTATCCTCTGATTTCAGATTGACAAAGTTGTAATTGTGAGGAAAAACTGCATTGTACATGACAGCAAAATATTTAAACAACCAAAATTGTGCCTAGCACGTTACAACACGTTTCATTTCATAAATATATTTAAACGATGTTATAATGGACTTGGAGAAGAACATGAAGTTAGATTGATAACAGCACAGTGTAAAGTCATTTACAAGCACCAAGACTTTCATAAAGAAAAAGCCTAAACCCAAAGTCCCACTTTTGTAATAGACACGATGAGCCAATCGTTTACATCGGCACCAATACAAATTACTACCTACCTCTTGGGACAGAAAGGGAATGACTTGTGCACATATAGCGTTCAGCCTCTTGACAATTTCTGCCTGCAAGTGACAAGAAAAAAGAAGTTCAATTATATCAGTTCTCAGACGCTATGGTCACCTATGAAAACAGAAGATACATTTGTTTGGGTTTTTTTTATCTCTAGTCATCCTCTGGCCAGAACGCATTATCAAAATAACAAATTCAACAATACCTAGGAAGCCAATCATTCCTGGCTAAAAAGTTTTCTCTAAAAACACACAAAGAAAAGTTAATTCTGGTAACGCAATCAAAGGCATTTACAGAAAAAAATCTTCAGGAAATGTAAGAAGAAAGATAAAGAAAATACTGTGTATTGAACTAAACTCTCTCCTAAGAGGGAAAAAGAAGGATCATTTCAAACTACAACAATGCCACTGTAAGCAAAGGGAACAATTACTTCTATAATAACACTGCATATCATGAGAAAGTTAGCAACGCAATATACAACTTCACTGACAGTCATTCTACCACATATTTCAGAAAGGGATACTGCAGTCCAGTCGTCTTTCATATTTATGCTGTTATCAAACCCAAGGTTAATAGTAGTTACTTTCATGTTGCAACTGTGATCAGAAATGAGTAATATACAATGTTTTATTTCCATACTGGAGATCAATTCTTATTCTGTGTATTTAATCTTCAAATCTGAATAGAGACGGAGGAGATTTGGAAAGAGAAAAGAAGAATTACAGCTCCAGAAACAGAATATTTAAAGCCACATAGACTTTCTTACAATAAATCATAACTTTCTTCTAATAAATTGTAACCAGGGTCAGTTCCTCATTATACAGTAGGACAGAACGGTCTTCCTCTTGCAAAGTCACTAACTGTATGATGAAGACATACAAACTTGTGCAATTTAGGCATCCTTCTTTTAACAGCAACCCTTCCAGCCTCCTTGCTACGCTGTCTTTTAAATTGTGAATGCTGAGAAAAGAACCTTTAGAACAGAAAGGCTCAGAACCAGCAGCAAAAAAGTCAGAATCCTATCTAGAACAGATCTGGGTTCAAGGAACATTGCAGTTACACAGCCACGTCGTACCCAGAAGACATGGTACACTAGAGGTAACAGCACCTGTGAAACTGACTCTGCCCCCTTGTGCACCCTGCACTGTGTGTTAACACATACCGCTTTGCAACGCAATTTCTTCAGTTCTCTGAAATCCATCTGAACTCTGTAGGTTACTTATACAGCAATTTCTGTGTTACGCTGTCCCAGTATCTTCTCACTGGTCTTCACTGTTTATGCAAGTCCTCATCTCGTTAAAGTTATGCATTTTAATACATTTTTTACATTCATCTACCACACCTTTCCTGTTTATTCAGCAGCATAGGTACCTCATAGGACACTTGAGAATATGTTCTGTTCACCACAAAGCTAAATTACCTGATAAGTTCAAAGGTCTGTATGTGCCTATAATATCAGATATCCCACAAGGTAAAACCTAAATACCCCTTTAAACAGACTGTGTTCACTACACTTGTTGACACAGCGATTTACAAACTGCTTGTTACACAGACCACTAAAGGGAGCAACAAGATGTGTGCATCTGAGCTTCAGCCAGAGAGGCTGCATGATCCAATACGGCATTACTTGAGAAAAAAATATTTGATTAAGGAATTATAGACCATAATATGATGCACAGCTCCAAAGTACCTGTGCTGTAGTGGTTCAAGCACCATTAACTTAGTCATTAACAAATTTTGGGTCACAGCCACGCTGCTATTTTTTTTTTAAAGGAATCTCCTGTGTGCTTTAAAACCAAAGAGAAAACTACACATCCTGCTCTTCAAAGCTTTTCCATATGAAAACTCCAAAGTGCTGCCGCCCTGACTTGAGCTGAAGCCCTTGTGACCTGCCGTTTAACACACGTATATGCCTTCGCGAAAAAAGGCATGTGATGCTTTCCACTGCTGCAGAACAACTTCTCTGATCCATCTTTAAAATGCCCGTAACAACCTGACCCCCGGGCAGCTCCCGTGGGGACCCCTTGCCTTGGCTGTGCCCAGCAGAAGACTGCTCTTCCACCACAGCTACGTCAGCTGGGTGCCTCTACTGCATCACTTAGGAACCGAGAATAAAACTGGCTCCAAGTGCCACGCAGGAGCTCAGAATGCAATTTTAAAAGACTTGTAGATTCACAGATTTTTAAGGCTAGAAGGGGCTGCTACAATTGTCTTATCTGACCTCCTGAGCAACACAGGCTGTAAAATTTCACCAACTTCCCCATCAAACCCATAAATTCTAGTTCAGCTAGAATAATGCTTGGTCTACAAAAAAAGTTTTATTCAACTCACTTTGAGGCATTTCTTCTCAATTAAGGTACTCGATCCCAGCTATTTCAAGCTATTTCAGCTATGAAGTTTTTCTTTTGATCACTTCCCTCCCCGCCCCCCAGAAGCAGTATGTCTCTCTTCTACTGCTCTTCTGGCCAAAAAGTGGTTGAAACGTATTTGCTCAGTATTTATATAAAAATTCACCTCCGACAGATTCTGAGCCTGGGAAATGTTAAGCTAAAAAGTGTCTTCCAAGAAGCTGTGCGTAACTGAAAACAGGTGACTGAATATGAACAGTTATACAACCATAATAAGCCTCTGGATATGAACCCCATTGGAGTGCAGAACAGCGAGTCCTTCCATGCAGCATGCAGGAAAGTGAGCTGACAGAGACAGTACCCAGCTCAACCTATGGAGAAGGCAAAGAGCTCGCTAAGAGCTTCAGGGGATGGCAGGACGTTCCCCAGCAGCATTTCTCAGCTAGGCAAGGCGCCTGCTACGCCAGTCACAGCAAGGCCGAGAAGCCCTCACTACTCTCAAGCAGGTGTTTATACTATTTCAAGTTACTAAAACGGTCCTCACTTCCCGTAACAGTGAGCGTCCCCAGTCGCGTGGCTGTGTGTACTGTCCAGTTCCATCACCCTCGACATCACCAATGTGGACCGCAGAGGCACGGCACGACTGAGGCATGGACTGCTCACCTTCGGAGACCGCAGGCAGCAGGAAGGCATGGAGGAAAACGCGGTGGACGTGCACAAGTGACAGAAAGGGTATTACACATTCTGTACCCCAAAAAAGTCTTAAACCAGACATTTTCACACAGTAAATACAAAGTACCCTCCGCCTTGACACTGCAACTGTTTCTGCAATTAGCAGTATGGGACAATACCACAGCAACCAGCTTGACTGTTTACTGCAAAACATACAAGAGAAAGAGTTAGCCGCCTGAAGCTAGCTAGAGAGGCTTTCTTGCGATGCTATCCCAAAACTGGAAGGTGTAACTACTGCTGATGTAAGGTTAGCATCTCAGTAGACCTGTTTCTACTGCCACTAGAAAATTGTTCTTCTTTGCACAAGGTACAAAGTCAGACACAAAATAAAACACGAGTCCACTTCACATCTCTATGCTCATACAGATTTTTACAACCCTACATTTGAAAATCAGCTTAGGTTCTTCTCTTCTCCTAGATGTCAGGCCAATGGGTTTTTCATGATCAACCTAATTGGCAGGAGAAAGAAAAAGTATTATTTCATAAAATCAGGCAGCCAATTCCTCACACAGGAAGTCAAAGTTGCCTCGGAAACACGGCTGCTTCCACGGTCATCTAATTTTGCCTCTTTTGTCCCACGGGACCAGGCTTTAGAGAGGCATCATTTATTTACAGGCCTTTCCACTGGGCTTCAGTTATCGGGCACTAATACTGTGGACACACACACTTCTAATGGCCTATGTTTTGAAACCAAGTATAATCTGATGGCGCAGCGCCTGAACTCCTTTTCCAGCGTAGCCATTAAAGGATGTAGGTTATTGCTGTTGTCACCATTGATATTTGTCATTGTAATGTAATTAGGGCCCTAAAATGATGCATTACAGCCCTTGGCACAGCTTCTATTAAAATCTTTTCTTCTGCTCACTGAACTGTGACCTGCTTTCTGATGAATAACAGACAGACAGCTTTAGGGTGAGGAGCAGATTCATCAAAGAAGTATTTTTCAGCTCTGGAAATAAAATAAATAAATAACAGAGGGCAACCTAAGAAGCAAAGCATAAGGAACGAAGGGGAGGAAAAAAAGGAAAAAAAAAAAAAAAGCACATAGCACATTTGAATTTCATCTGACCACTTGAAATTCTGATTGCATCTGATGAATCTTTCTTAGGACAATATATTCCCAGCCTGTGAATCACATGGTTAATCAGGGCTCTAATCTGCTATCCATCAGCCTATGCCAGCACTGTAACTTCCAATCAAATTTATAGGTTATGTGGGTCACGCATCCCTGAACAACTACATTCACGGATATCCCATTTAAATGGGCATAGATTCTAAAATGCTGTTGTTAGGGTTACTGAATGTTATAATACTATTCAGAGCTTTATGAAAGCTCCTGATAAACAGCTGCTAAATTATTGCCTGTGGATACAGCGTGATGCTCTGAAATAGCATTAATGGCCCAATAAAAGGGCGATTGTTCATGCCAAAATATAAAAAGGATAGCTTTTGCTGCCATAGTTTGTCAAATATGTTAACAAACACCGACACTTCTATTACCCCTTTCCCTAAACACAAAAGATGTTTGGTTTTGCATAAAAACCCACCAGCACGGAATTAGAAAAGATGAGGGAGAGGCAGGCAGGGAAGGGTCGGGCTGGAATCGTCATTTTACTTATCCAATGCAAGATTGTATCATTTGCATCCTTTGGGAGACACCTACAAAAGACACTATTTTAACAGTTTTGAGCTCTTTTCATAGGCACTGATGTGGCATCTTTTTTAAAAAGAGAAAGATTAAATATTCATTAACTACAATGTTAATAACGTTTTTGCTTTGTTATGAATATAAAGAGACAATAATAAAACCACTGTGCCAGAATCTGATCCAAGTAACGGAATGAAGACCCACATCAGCTAACTGTCCCTTAGCATCACTGCAGGGACACAACATAAGAGCAGCAGCTTAGGTCCCCAGTTCAGCCAACAAAATCTTTTTCACCAAAGCCGATGGTTAAATGGTACCTAAGTGCCTCGTATTGAGGCCTAAAAACCTGACATTTAAGTTTGCAAGTGCCTATAAATCATCCTGAAAAACGTTTCTAAGACAAGCCAGCAGGCAAGGCTGCACCTTGGGTCCCACGAGGTGAGGCAGCCCCTGAAGGCAGCAGTGCAAAGCTGGTCCTTGGGATACAACCACAGCCCCCCAGCTGCCAGCTGCACGCAGAGGGGAGCACGCGATGGACCATTAGACTCCTGCATCCCTTTGAGGAGGGCAACGTAGGGGTTTAATTCAATTTACCCTTGCTACACACAGCTAAAATAGGACATAAGCACCCAGTAAAATATGGGACTATGTTTAGTGCCTCGGTAAGTATTTTAGCGTATGTCCAAATTCTTAGCACAGATGGGGACTAAAAGAGAAGCAAGTGTCATATAAACTCCAGATATTAAAATACTCTGAACTGTTCTAATACATAGGGAGTGCAGAATCAATTTGTTGCTTAAAAATTTCCATTTGCATTCTTTTTTGGCGGAGGGAAAAAAGAGAATTGAGATTTTATTTATAGTGTATAAACTTCAGGAAAATATTTCCACTATATTTCACAAAGTTCCATAGTTATTACAATTATAAAAAATTGCTGGTAAAGAATTACCACTGGAGGCTGTAGGTCTGTCAGTGGAATGGAAACAAAACTACTATATATGTATTGTTGAAATAAAACAGAATAATAAAACACTATTGGGAAACCCATTTCAGCTGCGAGTAGGAAAAAGAATATATGCAATTACACTTTCAGAAAAATAATCTGCAACAACTGTTATTTCAGGTTTAATTTGTTCTACACAATGCAGCCTTTGCCAAAAAGATCAATCTAGTTTATTAAGTGCTTACCACGAACACATGCACACACCCATAGTATCTAAACAAGCATTTCACAAATTAGTGAGAACAAAAAACATTATTACGCTGTATGAGACATATCACGATTCTGAATAAAGCAGGCAAAAAAGCTAATCTTAGTATTTCACAGAAAATTAACTCTTCTTTCATAAAGAAGAATGTGTTTTGTTTTAATCACAGACTGTTGTCTGGAAGTGCTTACTCCAGTTCTTCAGAAGTGGAGGAAATAACTGCAAGCCCTGAATATAAAATTTCTTTTCAGCCCTAAAGGAACGGCGCTTGGAAACTGAGCCACCAAGAGTCTAGTCTTGTAGTCAAAGAGAGTGGAAGGAAAAGTTCTCTGGTGAGAAGGACGCTAAACAGAAAACCACTTCTTTACTAAGCCAACTGCTGAAGTTTAGGAGATTCAATTTGAGCAATGCGTGTACGAGTTGAACACAAGCAGGACCACCAGACTCTGCTGAATAATCACAAGCACATTCTCCACCTCACTTTCCTATCAGCCTCCTTTACAAAGGTCCCAGCTAAGCTCATGAAGTACTGTAAACTTGATACTTACCTTTTGTAAGTTAATTTAGGTGCTTATTTTGCACAAAATACTGCAGATAGCAACATAAGCAATAAATCGGAGCGGAAGAGTTTTCAAAATCAATTTTCTAATGTACATCCCAGTCCGTGGGCTGCTGAAGTGAACTGATAAGACATGGCTTTTATTTAATGTTTCAAGAACCACGTGCAGCTCAACTGAGCAAGAAAGGATACATACTGAATCATTCATGATTAAAACAATAAAAAGCAAGTCAAGTTAGGTGACATATAAACATGCTTCAAGCCTGTCACTTGAGCAAGTCGATGTTTTCTGTTAAGACCAACTTCTACCAGCAAACAGGGGAACAGAAATGCACAGCCGGCAGATCCTCACAGCCCTTCATTCAGGCTGCCACCAGGCAGCATAGCAAGCTGCACCCTGCCCTGCCCTGCCCCAGCCACCTGCAAACATCAAGAAAAAGGGCTGCAAGCAGAACCTGAAACGGCAGAGAGTGGCTTCAATTTCCCTCCCTCGAAGGCAGCAAGAGACGCTCAGTGGAAAAGCAGATAGAAACGAGTAAGGAGGGGACACTGCCACGGGAGGTGCTGCCTCCATCAGCGGAGCTCTTAAATCCTCTGAAAGGCACTATCCCTTCACCTACCGGCAATCCTCAGCATTTCAGAGCAATACATGTTTTATGAAATATGGCCTCATGACACAGGGATGAGAAGTTTCCACCACTAACTGAAGGAACCTGACTCCCTAGTTTAAAAAAACAAATAAAACTTTTTTCTTAAGCTTCTAAACCTGTGGCATCACACTTAGGCAGCTTCAGCTCCACGTTCAGTCCTTTGCATCTGTCTCCTAGCCGCAATCAGGTCAGAATTTCCGATTTTAATCTTTCCCCTAGCAGCTGAAACACAGCAGCATTGCACAATCACCACTCCCTTACAACTCAATTCCTCCTCTCACACATCCCTCCAAAACGTTCTGTGCCTGCTGGAAATGGCACAAGTCGGATGAGCTGCCCCTCGAAACTATACTCATATAGTGGGATTAGTGCACTGTTTTAACTGAACTCGATGCATAAAGTCCCCCATTTATTTACACCATAAGTTCATAATCTCAGGGGTATCAGGAAAAGCAGGCGGAAAGAAATACTGCAGATCAGTGGTTTCAATGTGTACATTGTGAAAAACTAAAAAAAAAAAAAAAAGGTGAGAGAGATAGTCAAAACCTGTTCTCAGTAGGCTTATGTTTAACTTGAGGTGTCCTTAACTGTCCTTGAAAAATACTAAGGAGGCAGTGTATCATGAAAAAGCTGAAAACCTCTAGCAGGTGAATTTAAAAGAAACCAGGCTTCTAAAACTTAACATATATAGTGCTTAGGAAAGGGGGTTCTGACTCTCTCTAAATGTTACCACTAAACAAACACTAAAATTATTTTCCTTTTACAGAACAGAGCTGCCAGTGTCCACTTCTGATCTCCACCAGCACTTACGTTTCATTTGCAGATACACACAAAGGAAGACTCAGAAGCAGCTAGAGGCACCCATTATGCTACATCCCCTCCCTGCATTATGGCTACGGTGCTTAACGCTGGAGCAGCATGCTCCAAATGTTAACCACCATGAAGCTGATAAGCTATCACGGTTGAGAACTGTGAGTGACATCTCTCACTTCCAGTGACATCTACAAAGTTATACAGCTCAGGCTTGAAGCTTGCAGAAAATACTGCAACCAATGGTAACACGTAACAGTCTGGCAAAAAAGCAGGAAGAAAATTTAGTTTCTCCAGTAAGTGTTGTGTTGTTCCAAGTTGCAATGAACTACATAAAGCTGATCAATAAGCTTATAAAAGCAGCAATCAGAAGTCTTCCCACAGAAAGATGACAAGCAACGTGACTGCTGAACTCCATTTATTTTCTTCCAGATTCACCTGGAGGACAGGAATCCGCCCTTCTGCATTGGGAACACGATTACTTCTTCTCTTCCACCTCTGATCTCCTTTGCCTACCCGCCTCAGCACTGCAGGTCATGGAAGGCAGAGCCCCGCAGCCTGTCTGATTCATTGATAATCACACCTGATAATGTTTGCTTCCAGAAAAGATACATATACTGTCAATCAGCACAGCGATCTATTGAATGGATTTGTTAGATCTGGTTACAAGAATTCTACAAGTGTTTGAAAACTTTGTCACGTTTTGCCTTCAATCCCGCTTCTCTTCTACCTACCCAGCAATTTCACACCACGTGGTGAACAGCGATCAATTAGCTTAAGAAATCAAGCAAAAAGAAAAAAAAGAAGCTGGTATTTATTTCAAAGAAAAGTAGTCTACACAAAGGAAACAACATTTTAACTCCTTTTCCATTGTGACTTGCTGTTGTTTTTTCTTGTGTTGTTTTTTTTTAATCAACATTCAACACGTGAAAGTTACCTAAAATACTAACAATATATAAGTTGGGCACATTTTCTTTTCACTCTGAATCTAAACTCAAGTTTCAGCTTCAGGTGCAAACTCCTGATTTTGTCATGCTTTGGGATGGCAATGCCACATTTCTACAGAAGCACCCACCGTGAACTTCCACACCTCAGCACCCTATGGACTGTCACCAGCCCCGTCACCCGGGGCTCACACCGTACAGCATACGATGACACAGCCAGCCAGCATCCCAGTTCCTTTTCTCCGGAGCAGGTTGCCCTGAGAGTGAAGAGGGACAGCACCGAGGGGCCAGCGAACTGAGTGCTTTCATCCAGAGAGGAGAGACTGGAAGTTCCAGCATTTCACACATCTCTGCCACCACTCAGATCATACTGATTCATATTCATATTTTTTAAGAAAAACACTTGCTGCAACGACTAGCTCAACAGGAAGCGATTCTTGATGCAGCAGAATGCTGCTTTCCTGACACCAACAAAAAAACAACCATCTGTAGCTCCAACTCCTATTGAGGAGAAAATATTGATATGAATTGTCATGGCTCATAATTTCAATCATTGCGGATCATAACTACCTCTGCTGAAAACTATGTGGATTTCAGCCTTTCTACAACTGGGTTTTCTTGTTATTTTTCCCATAAGTGAAGGAGGACAAGGAAAGAACAGATAGTTTTATCCTTCAACATGTCAATATCTAACAAGTGGTAGTTTCACTAGTGAAGTACGTCTAAAATAATCAGGCAGTTTACGATCCTCTTTTTCACCTGCCTAAGAAGACAGATTTGCAAAGCAAATGGTAACACATTTGTAAGGCATGCATGCTTAGTGTGTTCAGGAAATTCACTTGTCCAAGACAACTGGATAGATTAAGTATATCTTGATGTTCAATTCATTTGAATGGCATTCCCCCAGTAAAACTCCTGCCAGGACAGACTCTGAGTCAAGCGATGCTAAATGGCATTTATCTTTAAACTATATCAGTATTATTGAAGTTTTCAAATACTCTTCATTCAAGAGGGATTTCAACTTAAAATAACTTTTTAAAGAAACACAAAGTTTAAAAAAATGCCATAAAAAGCAGAACAGGAGGCATGGAGCAAAGGAGAACTCTGGTTGGGAAATGTAGATTTCATGAAACCTTTTCCAGCGCTGTAACTCCCTGTGAGATCACACTTTGTGTGGAGAGCTACTATGAACTGCATTAATTTCAGACAAATGCTCAAGATGCACCATATGTTAAGTGCACTCTTCATCATGCTGCACCTACAGACTTTAATAAAAACATCTAGAATGTGGAAAGTAGGTCAAATGTAAGCAAATGAAAGGGGTGAATAATCAATTCTATAAACAGATTAAGCATGTGATCATAATACCAAGGCATTTCTCCTAAACTTGTTTTCATCAGAAAAGGCATCAGTCCAAAGAATCTGTTCATGAAGTTGGTCCAGTTTTGCACCCATGACTCTCCCCCATAAAAATGTCTGGGCCAGAAATACAGATTACACACCCACCAATTACGCTGTATCTGCTCCTGAAACAGAGAGAAGGCTTTCACTGTAGCTTCACACGCACTTTAAATTGGCATAAAAACAGGCATTGAAGAGCCTCTCCCCTAACCCAGCTATTCCTGCTCATCCCACCCTCATGCTGCTAGCATTTTTGTGGTTATGTGGTGAACCAAGCAATGAACTTATTCAAGCTAAAACCCAGGCCCCTCCCCCCCAAAAAAAACACTGTATTTTTTTTTAAATAAAAACCCCATCCCAGAGCCAGTTTATCATCGGGTTAACCCAAATGTGGGATCACCCCTTTAATTACCAATTGCCACCTTCTGTCCGCTTGAAGTGCATGGAAAATTTCAGTCTCAGACACAGAAAACCTCTAAGCTGAGGCGTTTCATGAACACCCCTTTGAGTCAGCAAACAAGGGCAGGGTTAAGAGACCAAACCATACAGCAGCACTCCTGGCAAGCTGCTCATCTGGTCACAGACACCAATACTTCTCTGAGCACAGAAAGGCACTCCGTTTCACTTCCTCCATTAACCTGCAACTAAGACGCATTGCTATCAACCACATCCTAAACTTTTCACCTCTCAGGTTAGCAACACGATCTGGTTTAGCTGCAAGTTTCGACTAGTCTTTAGAGCCACTGTTAGATCATCTGGTAAACCAAACCACCAACACCCAATCGCACAGTAGATTCAAAACAATAAATAAATAAAAACCAGTGGACATTAGTGGTGGACGTACCAGCTCGGTGGTGGTCGGATGAAGAAATTAAATACTGTGGTCAAAACTGTGAAAAAAACACACTATAAAACAGTGTATGTTTTTTTCAGTTACAGCAGACAGCACAACAAACAGCAAAACCACATTTCCGTACTTTTTTTTTTTTTTTTTTAATGGATCTCTGGCTTTTTGCCATAGAGTAATTCTATGGTTTACCAAAATGCAGTCTCTGGGCTTGTTAATTTCATATTCAGTTTGCTAGGTCTGTAATCTTGCCACCCTTTTAATCAAAAAGGTTTCAGGCAAACGTTTGTAGGAAAAATACTCATTCAAATCCTAACATTTTTACCCACAAAAATACAGAGGTTGTATCTATTTTGGTTTATGAGAATCTGTTCTGCACAAACTATTATAATTATTCCTTTTCGGAACAGCAGCTTCTCATGACAATTAGAGCCTTAGTTGTGCTATTCTGTTTACATTAGAAATTTGCCAGAGTACAAGAAAGGAAACCTTAAAATCATTGAACTACCTACTGACTGTTTGCAAACCTGTTTGTCTGTTTTTCACAGAGACAACAGAAAAAGACGGGTGGAGGAGGAAGGGAAAGAGGTTTGATGACTAGTGGATAGCTCAGACTGTGTTCCCTTTGTGTGAGCTTCAGTGAAAATAAAAGAGTAAGTTGGAAAATATTAACCTTTACCATAAAGGGAAGGCAGTTCAAAATGACTGACTTATTTATCAAAATAAGTCAGTTTTCACTACTGTAACATACCATGCTGCACAGGTGAAAGCAAAGGAAAGAGAAGTGAGAAACAGTTAATTTTTTAACAGTCACCAACATGGGATACAGCGACTTTATCACGACAAGCATAACTTCAGTTCACGAACACAAAAGTGAAGTTGTCCTCAACCAGCTGCAGAACTGCCCAAGAAGCTGGAGAAACACTTAGCACAGTAGACAGGACCTGAGCAGGTCTGTTCAATGGTGGTTCAAGCACACCTGTGATTACTTCAGTCTTGAACACCATCCATGTGCACCAAAAAAAGCACTTTATTTTAACTCTGTACCTGTAAACAAAGTTTTAAAACTAGATGCCATTTTCCACCAATGCAGCCCAACACAATACAAAATTACTCTCCATATCCACCGCAGAACCTCCTTAGAGCTCATTTGATATGGTTGCAAATTAGGCTTTCTCCAGCTCAACTAAGCTAGACTGTACACTAAGAGATATTGTAGTCTTGCTAAATTCACAGCTGTTTTGCCTCCAAAATTGGCACCCTTCTGAGGAAGGGTAACCCAGAAAGGTCGTGGCAAAGGGATGCTCAGATAGAGAAAGTGAGCTACTTTACCATCTATATCCCAATGCTTCACCAAAGTGGAAAAGCACTGCAGTGTTTCAGCGGAGAGCACCAGATAACAAACCTTCCTCCCATCTTGTGCTGAAGACAGCCCTCAGACCAGCGCTTCTTTTCCAAAGTCCAAAATGCATTTATGCTCAAAACTACAACTACAGCTTCTCCTCTGTATGGGGTATTCACATGGTGAGGAGTGAAGACTCAGCCAAAGCTGTGATCCTCACTGTTGAATACTAAGCTGGTTTCCCTAATCTTTTGACAACTCATATTGTCATCATCTTTCTTCAACTCCTGCAACGAATAAATCAGGCAAGAGCCTTGTACAGTTTTATCGCCTGATGGGCAGGTAGAAATTCAAATGAGGTTAAGAAGAGAGTGGGAAACTAGATACTTGAGATCTACAGCAAGAGTCTTCCTCAGACTAATTCTACGTAGAACCAGGAGGCACAGTAAGGTTTAACAAACCCTGTATTTTCCCTAACTTTGCAACATAATTGCTTGTACCAGAGAATCAAGATCCCACTGTGCTGCAACCACTGCAGTTAATAGCAACAAGCCCCACCTCTGGCATTGGCCAAGGTCTGGGCATGCAGAAGGCGGCAGCGACACGCTACCACAAGCTAAGCAAGTTTGTTTGTTTTCCCAATAAAAAAATCCCACCCAGGTAAAAAAGTCATATTATCCCATTTTCCAGATGGAGAACAGAGGCTGAGAAGGCGGATTACCAAGGGCAAACTTCCTTAATACAAATCAAAGCGTTGACTGCATTACTGCTGAAAGGTGTATCACTGGAGCATACTAATTGCAGCTGGGATGGAAAATACAGCAGAATTCACATGGGAGGCCAAACAAGGATAACACTGTCTTGGGAAACAGCATCCTGCCCCAAGCATCTTACAATCTAGAGAGATAAACACAGCCACTTCTAAGTGACTCCCATGTAATAATATCTCACCTCACATTTCTCAACATATTGCTCTCCAGAAACTCCTCTGTGGTAAGGGTCATGCTTCAAGAAACAGTAATTCTTCCACTTCCCAGACAGAGAACTGAAGCAGTGAAAGCCAGAGGTGAAGTCTCCAGAAGGTATGTAATGGGATTTTTAAAAATGCCTAAACAGACTACACATGTAATTCAGGCAGAAAGTTAGCAACAGACAAATGCTCAGGAAGATTTTCAAGAATCCCTAAGCACAAGGGGGCACCTACACATACCAGTACGCACATAAATGTACCTTTGCATCTTAAAAAAAAAGCACATCAAATATAAAGGCTTGAGCACCACAAGAATTAGACATTAAAATCCTAAACTGCAATCATCACCCCCTTGCTTCCCCACTCAGGAATGACACAGTGCTGAAGTCACCAGAAGCACATAGGAGTCTCCATCTCCAGCACTGAAGCTCCCCATTAACCCTGCTGAGTCCCCTTTCCAGACATGTTCAAAGAGTCTTTGGCTCGACCAGAACAAGCTCTTTGGCATCCAGCTCATAACTAAGCCCCGCAAACACATTCCTCTGCAACTCCCCCAACTCAATGTTTCTCCACCCATGTCCCTCAAGGAGCTGAGAACCACTGCCAGAATTATTCCCACATAAAATACAATAGCAGCACATCAAAAAAAAAAAGAAAAAAAAAAGGGGTGGTGTGGGTGTGGAGACCAGATAGACTTCTGTGTAACAGCTTAGTGGTTAAACAGTTTAATCAGAGCATTATATAAATTACTTCAACTTTTCCTTTACTACTTCTTCCTACCTCCTAGGAGAATACCCTGGCTAACAGGCTTCTGTGAACTCTGGGAAGTAAACACTCCCAATTCTTCCACTGGAGAACTCCCTTTTCCAGTTCCTGCTCAGAATCATTGTACATGAAAAGCCACCGTGGGCTAAAACATGTAAATCGGTTTGGGGCAGAGACACAGCTTGCCTCCTTCCACCTGGCCAGAGTCTTTCCAGGTGACAGCACAGCATATACGTCTTCTCTTCCAGCTCTACTGAACCATTAAGGATCTCATGCAAACCAGGCAGCTTTCCGCTGGGTATCCCGATCATTCTCCTGGCAGAGAAGAAATGTGGGTCTCGCAAGTAGGCAGAAAAGAAGCTGAACTAAGATGAACCAAGAGCGTTGCCTTCTCCAGCTCTTTTGTTTCTTTTTTTAACCCACACTATGCTTACAGTTTAAAATAAACTTCAGGTGCCACTCTTCAAAAAGCGATTCTGAAGAGACTACCAAGCCAGGGCAGCACGTCCTGGCAGCACCAGCTCCAGTGCCTCAGGGAGAGGCGAATCTCTCCGAGCAGGGAGAGTTTTCAGACACCCCTGTGACCTCGACACCTCCCTGCGAGCCACCCTCCAGTCCTGCCTTCGGCTCCCAGCCGGCCAGCTCAGCACCCCCAGTATCGCTCTGCCCTTGCCCAGCCAGCCCCGCAGCACCATCACATCGGTCCTGCACCGCTGCAGAAAGCAGCCGAAGTGGCTCGTCCCAGGGAGGACCTCAGCAGCGCAGCCCAAAAACTTGCACCTGGACCCCCCCGCCCCCCCTTCCCCAAAGCCCCAGACCCCGGTGGCCGCGTCTCACCCACCTGGGAGCTCTCTGCTCTGCTCCGCATTAATACGGAAAGGTACCTCCTGTGTCTACGGATTTTCAGGCTCTCCGGGTTCTGTCGTGGGCTTAAACAAACCTCATGACCCTTAATACAGTGCATACTTACAACGGCATTTTTCTTTGAAAATGTGTAAACTGACATTATCCCAGGATTCTTCTCAACCACACAAAAGTCGTGTTAAAAATCAATGCTTAGAAGGAATACACACCTGAGTTCCAGGTAGAAAACAGAGCCAAGTAAATAGCAACTGAACAAAGGGCAAAATATCATCATTTCGTACATTCACAAGGCCTGTACGTCCATTTGGCTGAAGGAATATTTGAAAAAATAATCTTGCATATGCAGAGAAGCTGGACACTTGTATCTGCAAGGAAAAGTCTTACATCTTTCTACAGAGGTAGGTTTTGAAAGCTTATAGTAACAAGGCTGCAAATGTTAGTTTGAAAAATATCTTGTATGCATGTTTGAAAACTGATCTTCAAGATGAAACCTACAACCTCAGGAAAAAAACACCCCACATGTAAGCTCGTGGGGGGCTGTCTACTTGTACAGTCAGTCTTGTGGTGCCATTGCTCATCCTCAGACAAACGTGGTTTTAGAAAAAAATGTCAGAAACAAACCGTTTCCCTGAAATTTCCAGGATGCCACAGGCACAGAGTTGTAAGACTTTTGCTGCCAACAAGTGGAACAGGACACATGTTTTGGTGTCACCAGTCTGTACACATAAACCAGGGAAAGTTGTGAGGGGAAACTGAACTAAGCGTCTTGCAGACATTCATGGAAAATGTCTTTCTCATGTTGTCCACATAAAAGACACATTACCAGCTTTGTTTTCCTGAACAGCCATCTCTAGAAGCACATGAAGCAGCGAGATGCAAATGAAGCAGGACGTCACTCTTCAGTGAATTAAACCAAGAGCTTATATCCAATTCAATTTTCGAGAGTAATACCTCCGTATTTACATAAGGACAAATACATAACAAGTAACTGACATAAAAAGTCCTCTGATGTTTGGAGCAGTCGGTGTTTCTTCCACTGATAACGTTTTAAAGCAACAAATAAGCAAAAGACTCTCACCGACATTTGTTGTTGTTATAGCTATCATTGTTTAGGATGAGACTGAGAAAGAAAACATACAGTTTGTCCCCAGAAATTAAGAAGTACTGATAAAAACTGTAAATAAGCAACATGCTCAGACTGCAACAACTTTCTGCAATTAGGACAGAAAGCCTTCTGGTTAAATTGAGTATAAGAATAAACAATCTATCCTTTGTTAACATGCTAACACAAACATACGCGGTGTGCTTTATACACAAAGTCTTTCCAGTCTTCTTGTGTTATTCAAACACTACGGACCGGTACGTTAAGAAGAGGCACCTACTTTGTATATAGTCACACGCTTTATAAAATTACAGAAAGCAGACAGTAGTGGTGTTGTAGCTGACTCTCTCTTACACATCAGCACCGTGCCATCTTTCAAAGGGGGCACTGTGAAAGTGGATGGTTGTCATACAGAGTGAATGGTACTGCAGGGAAATAGGAGACGTGAGAAGAAAACCAACTGACAAGCTTCCTTCAGTCGTTCCTTGTTCTCTGCCTCCTCCCTCAAACCAAAAATCCAGCATAGGCATTTTGGCCAGCTCTGGCCTTACTCTCTTTGCTTTCCTTCTCCAAATGTTATCACAAGAACAGTCTCCCCAATTTCGAACTCCAAACACAATTAACAGAGTAGCAGGCAGGAGGACAACTCATGTATCTTCAGTGTTCTCTCCCGGTAACCTCTGGGGCGTAAGGACAACGGAAAACCCATCACAGTTACGGCACTGCTGGACCCCGTTATACAGTGGACAGGGGTTTGGAAGGAGTTCCCTTCCCTCCACAGCAAAGACGTATTCATTCACTATTCTGTGATTCTCTAGAGTCTCTCCTAATAACAGACATCAACAAATTAAATCTTACATCACCCCCTGTCCCGTATCATCACCATTTCAGAGAGGGAGACAGAGGCACAGAAATGTTAAGCAACTTTCAAAGTGCTGCAGAGTGCGAGCTCACAGTCAGAGAAACCACAACTACTCATTTATCATGCGCTCTAAATTAAAAACGGCCTCTTGCCCAGACCCAAGGCAGACAAGCCCCTGGGCAGGCATCTGCAGGCCTGCAGAGCAGGAAGTGGAACAGGTATCAACACTGACTCTTCTCTGCAGACCCACAGTGCTTCACAAAGGATGAGTACCAAACTCACAGCCCTTTGTCCTGCAGCTGCTATCAAAATCCAGCACAGCTCCGCATCCCTCTCAAAGCCAAAACCACAATGTGGCTTGGCTCAGCTGCTGGATTCCAAAGACCACGTGGAGTACACGCTGTCACTGGCTACCTGGCCGTCAGGCAGCTAGACGGTGGCTTGTCCACCTCAAACCCAACGTGGGATCGGGAGGAAGCCAGTGAGACACCTCACTGGAGCTGCTGACAGAAACCCATCCCTGCACAGCCCTCGGTGAAGCGGCTTTCATGAAAACATGTGGACAAGCATTGCCTGGTCCAAGCGCACCCTCTTCTCCAACCCTTAGTTGGGCTGCACTACACTACAGCTATTTTTGTCTCCCTTGCACTCACTAATAAGAACGCTTAATAGGAAAACATCACTGTGTTTTCAAAACAAATTTCAGAAGTGTTTCAGCTGAAAACTCCTTATTTAGACCTGTGAAAGGTTAGAAATGGGAAAAAGTGGTTGTCCAAGATAGGAACTTTCCTCAGTGATTGCTTGCAGTTTTAAAAGGCAAAATTTGAATCAAATGCTAAATAGGAGTAATTTGTTGGTCACCAAACAGGAGTAACTGAGATAGACAGGTTAACTGGATAACTAACTATATTAATCTAGAAGCCCTCACTTAGCTATCTGTGTTACGAAGAATGCACAAAAATGAAGTTCCACCTCTCCTGCCAAGAAACAGAGAGACATGAGAAAGTAAATGAAGAAGCAAAATGCCTTCTTCTCCCTCCATCCCCAGCTAAAAAGCCACTCCAGTTTGCCTTCTGTTTAATTTTAAATAACGCTGTCACGTTAACGTGGTAAATGACAGCTTCAGACACTGAGCAACTGTGAAGAACATCCTGCAACCCAGACCTTCCAAACACTGAGGTCCGTGCACCATCACGCAAGCCTCCTCCCAGCCGCTGCGAGGGGGGACCCGAGGATCACACCACTATGCCAGCTCAGTGGGCTTCAGGTCACCCACTCTTCCATCATCCCCTGCTCCATCTGTCGTTGTCACCCCATGGATACCCCGTAATGAGTTCTGACGAAGCTCTCTGCCTCGAGGACACAGGAGACCCAGGGTAGACCTATCTGCTGTCGTTTTTGGGTTTAAAATTGGCAGAGTTAAGTTTCAACAGCATTTGCTGTCGCTCCCTATAAGTACCACCATGCTTTATTAACTATCTGCAGAGAGCATGCGTTCGCCCTGCTGTGTTTTGATTTGTTGATTTTGGGTTCAAAGTCAGAAAAGACACGGGGAAAGAGGCTCCCTTTGCCTTCTGAAGTACACTCCTGCCACAGTAAATCTGCATCACTGACTACGCCTGTAACTGAAACCCAGGTGATGTCTCAGCGGCAGCCTCGCCATGCCCTCTACACGATGCTGCTCCACCACCGGCTAACGAGGACAGGGCGGGGGGGGGGGGGGAAGAGGTGATTCTTGCATTTGCAAATTCTCCAGACGTCTGAGACATTAAGAGAAGCCAGGCACATAAGCAGACAGCGTAAATACAAGAGATGCTTATTGTATTTAAGATGGAGGAAAGGGCAGCTTTTTAAAAAATTAAATGCCCTCACTGATCATACACAACATGCACACAGTACACGACACATGCCAAGCAAAATCTAGTGGCAAGACCTATGGTTATGCAGATTCTTTATAGCATGAAGGGGACAGATTTTGACTTCTGTTCAACTGCGAGATGCTCTGCTGAGGTTTTTAAGCAAACACATGAAAAAAGCACAAGTTCTCATTGCCAGTGTTCCACATCCCAAACATAACAGTGAAAGGTTTTTCTCCTTCGAAGAAATTGAAACTCATCCAGCAAATGTCAGAAACCTCTGGCAGTGTAAGATCCTGCAGAGAAACCATTTAAGCAGACCAAAAGAAAGAGGCCAAGTAACAGGACCTCCACTCAAAACTACGACCTGTGTTCCCTCACCTTCTGACACAGAAAAGCTAATTGCCACCAGCATATCTGTGCCATCTAATAATACATCATCCACAAAACTTCACAAGCTATGATATACAACCCATAGAAACTTAACAAGCAACTCCAGAAAGAATATTTACATATTTTTAACTTGGTATTCTTCCTTCTTAGGAGAGTAGACCTCACACATTTTCCAAGAATAGGAAATGATAACAGAAGTTGCCAGCTGTATCTCATACTCAGCTCCCTTGACTTTATTGCGAATCTTGGGACATTTCACTCCTTAGTTATGAAAAACAATTATGGAAGAATGATGGAGGCAAAACTAAGAAGCATGAGCTGCATGGAGTCTGACAGCTTAAAATTAGAAAGGAAATAAAAAGAACCACAAATTTATTTTTGATCTCATGATTAATTTTAAGCCAATCTCATGATTTTCTGGGGACTGGCATGATTTAACATTTGGAGTTGGCAATACAGCGTTCCTTACATATACATAACCATAAAGAGACCAACTTCAGTTTACTGCAGGGACTATAACTTTGACTTGCCTTGGCATCTGCACATTTAAACATCTTTAGCCACAGCACCACAGTGTTCCAATACCAGAGCAGTACGTATGTGTCCTGGGCTAAGAAAGGTGATTCCTCATGTCTAAATCATATCCACGCAGACAAGAAAGCACTAGAGTTCTGTTCACTATTTGTGACATATTTCAGTTATATTTAAAAAACATTATTAAAAAACCAAAAAAGTTAGGGACCCCTGCTTTTGACATTGTGCCAAAAAGCTTCCTGCTACACTGAGCTACAGAGTTTGTGCTACCACCAAGATAAACAATATCAAGGGAAAAAATTTACAGAAGTACTTCAAGGTACCAGCAGAACTGTAAAAATACCATCTTGAATCAAGACAAAACCTGTAAAAATATACAGACAAACAGAGAGAGAAATAGGTATTCTTAAAACCACTTCACATGTTTGTATTTTAAAATAAAGACTAATTTTTAACCCAAACATTCATTTTTTTCACGGAATAGCATTTCTTGAGCATAGATAGGTTCGGCTTCAAGTATACTGTCATCTGTTAGCTAATGCAAGTACCGCTTTATACATCCTGCGTTTCACATTATCATCTTTGTTCTGCTCCCGCTGTGCCTTGTGGCTAAACAGGTTTTCTGAAAGTCAGTGGCAACAGATGTGTTCAATCTGCAGACAGCAAAAGGATTGACTTCTGTAACAATTACAGTCACACTGTTCACAAACTGGCCCACGTCTGTGATAAACTTAGTTCGCTATTACATCCATAAACAATACACTGTATCTTCCCACTAAAAAAATAAATACACAAGTAAGACCAAACTGATAACTCTGGATTCTCGACTTTTGACAAGCTTGGTCTTAAAGAGTCACAAAACCTGTCTCCCGGCTTTAATGCACCGAGTCCACAGCATACACTGTGATTGACCTGTGTGAGCACCGCCTTCACTTTCTGTAATACAAACCAAAATCAGAATCCCTGTCTCGAGGAGCTCACCATCAAAATTATTTCACATGCCTGAATCCTCATGTTTGAAGTTATTTCAGTCACCGAGCCAACCAGCCAAATATTTTCAAGTCAGATTTACTATCGCCTCTGCAGCCTTAATTCTACTTTCCTAACGCTTCTTTTGTGCACTGAAAGAGGTCCTCTAGGAAAACTGGTAAGAAGATCAGCGAGTGTATAACTAAAAACTGCACCACGATGCACATACACGATGGGGCAGGAGCAAGCGTACACTTGCTGTAAAGCTTGGGCATCCCAGCATCCTCATTTTGAAACCTATCTCCCAGTTAACATTCTGTCCTGTGCTGAACGACCTCGCCACTTCTTTTTTTTCTGCCCCCAGAAGGCAGGCGAGCCTCACCACACGAAATGGTGCAAAAGTCACTGCACACAAAATGGTGACACAGCGTCCCTCTCCCGGCGGGCAGTGGGCTCGGACAGCGCGGCCAGAGCCTTCTTCGCCAGCCACAGCCAGGCTCCCAGCCGCCCTGGCTCACCCCAAGGTGCTGGGCGGGAGGGGGTCCACGGCACGTCTCCCCCAACCCTATCCAAAAGGGGCTGGGGGAGAGGGGTCTCAACGGAACAGTGTCGCTTACTGCAAACAGCAAAGGTGATGGAGCTTTTCGCTTTTAAAAAAAAAAGAAACAAAAAAAAACAAAAAACAATTTGCAAGGATTTTTTTTTATAGGGGAAGGTGTTAGGCAACCCCAGGGTCACCCACTCGCCCCCTCTGTAATTACAAGTGGGCCCATAAACTAACACAGTCAGTGAGGCAGCGTCACAGCAATTAGCATCTTTCAAAGGCAGAAAAACGCTTTTATGTTTAAGCACTGCAGAGCACAGCCTTCTGCCAGTAAAAACAGAGCGTATTTCTTCGTTCAAAAGTTTCCTCGGCGCGTTTTGTGCCGCTTCCTGTGTCTGAAGCATCTGGCCGAACTGCCAAAAAAGGGGGGGAAAACACCTCTTTCCTTTGCTTACGGATGGCAAAACCAGGGTGAAATGGAAGTTCTGGTCCTCAGGCACCTCACTCTGCAGTTTCGCGGGTAAAGGCCATTTCTTTACAGTAACTCGCGGAGAAGTGGCAACAGCAAACTTCCCAGCAATTAACAGGACCTCTCCACAGAAAGACTGTCTAACATGCCTGTCACGAGGAAATGGAAGACCAGAATCTCGTTTGTGAACTTTGCAGTTATTACCAAGCAAGAGGTTTCTGGTTTAAACGCAGAATAATACATTTTCTAACTTTTCATAAGCTTCTAAGCTTTTCTGCTGTCTTCAGAGGCTAAATAACCTAAAACTGGGACAAACAAGCCTCAGTTGTCAAACTGATTTGACAACCTATTTTTTACATTTTGTGACTTTGATGGAAAAGCCACTTGTTTTTCTCTTCCCCCTTAATAGTCCTGTGCAAGCTGCAGTCTTCAAAATTTCACTTCTAATCTCTCTCATTTTGAAGTTTTCCAGTTCAGTTCCGACTACACACTGCCTGTATCTCTATTAAATCTTTCCTACTGTTTATAATGGAAAACAAATTCAGCCGGTATAATTTTAGCTGGCTCTCCAGCTATTCTTCAAACAGAAGACAATATACACTCAACTACTGACTGTGTTAAAAAAAACATGCACTCATGCATGCACACACTTTCATGCCAAGCCCCAACCACCGCCAAGCTCCAACCACTGCAAAAAAAAAAAAAAAAAAAAAAGTATTTTTCCATGACACAGGTAGCAAATAAACAACCCAATTCTTCGTGATATACATGTTTTATGGCCACGAAGATGAAAAATGGTCAAAACTGTGCCCTAAATTAAACAAATTGATTCCCATCTTTACCCCTTTACCAAAATAATTTACTAAGGCTTAAGAAGCAAGCAGACTCAGGGCTAGGATGTTGTACAGCCCATATATTAACTCAGTCAGCAATAAATCTCCCCTTGCTCTCCATACTACTTTCTTGAATAGCTCACTATAAAGCCCCAACCTAATTAAAAACAGCTTTCTCGGCAACAGTGGCCTTGATTTCACTTATTTACACATTAACTGCAGCCTCCGTTTGGCCAATCCAGTCTATTCCCTGTACCACGCAGCGCCTTTTATCTGCCCTGGACAGCATTTTCTCCAGCAGATGAAGTAGATGCCGATTGATTTGCTGTCGAGCATGGTAAATTAATAGCAACAAATTGCTGAGGGCCCCATCTCGCTGCTCCACCATGCTTCGGCAGTTTTGCTTTATTTGCTCCATGATGGGCAGCAGTCAGGCCTCTTCAAGTCAATTTCTTCTTAACAACCTGCAATACTTTTCAATGGTGAAAATAGAGCCGTTCCTTGTAAGTCAGAAATCAATATCCTATTGCCCTTAGAAAATGCTAAACAAGCAGTATTGGCAATCCACTTGGTACTAGAGGGTATCAGATATAATGCAAATCCATACTGCTTCCCTCCTCGTAGTTATTACAGTTTGCTAAAAGGTTCCTAATGCCATTTATCATCATTTACCATCGACTACTGCAGCTATGATTATGATATCCTATCAGCTAGCAGAGCCCTTTCATTTCTACCCAATTAATATTTTAGCAGCACTCAAATGGTTGTTGCCCAAGTCTTGTAATAAAATTTACATGGATTGGACTGATTTTTTTTTTTTTTTACTGTGATCTTGAAAAGTAATTTCATTTATTTTTTAATACCCAGCTTCTTAAAAGATTTGCATTTTCTTTCAAAAATGATGAAATGAAACATTCTAGCACGTGAATTAGTTCAAAGCAGGAGATCTAACCAAAAAGAGTGACTCAGAATTTGCGTATTGCCACCACCAAAAAAACATAATCTAACTAAAAACTGAATGCTGCATCCTATTTACGCCTTTTATCAGTCCCATTCACAAATATCTGTTGTCTGTAGCCAAATACAGACTCTTATTTTAAGCGATAATAACAATTCTGAATTAAAACCTTCAGCAAGCATATTTGATTACAGCAATTTAAATAAACTGTTTACCATAACATTAAAATACCCTAATTTCAGAAATTAAATGAAAATGACCACCACCACCAAGTAGCCACACGTATATTAGAAACAGAGAGCAGCAGGTCAACATTCATTCATAAACTGTCCGCTGAGCCTCTCAAAAACAGACGTTAAAAAAGCAACTTGCTAAGAAATGGGCATCTTCAGACCACACTCAAACATTCATATTTATGCTAATACTGACATTTAAAACTGTAGGGAAATATCTGTTCACACTGCGACCCCAAAACTCTCAACTCAATGCCCCCCCCCCCGTTGTTTTTTTTTTGGAATGTGTCTATTTTGAAGCTCTATTGATCCTAGAACAGAATATCAAAAATTAGCTTCCTATTTTAGGCTGTAACACCACATGTCACAACATACCCCACACTTGTGTTTAGGAAAAAAAAAAAAAAACAACAAATGACTAATTCTACCAGTCTAATGCTATTTACTCAGTTACCAAAATTTAAATTAATTATGTTCTCAAACATAATTGTTAAAAATTGGCAACATTATGCAGGCTTAATTAAGATTAAATCCAATTTACTAAATGTACTTTAATTGGTACTAATTACATTAGCTTTCCTTTCAGAATGACAAATTCCCCATAGGTTTCACTTTAATAGTCTTCTATCAAAATCAACACAGGATGACTGATGATGAGCATCACACAGGGGGGTGGGAAAAGAGATGCTCTTCCCCCCACTCCCCCGCCCCCACCGACACACAGGCACACTCACTACCGCTGCTCTCTGTGCTTTTATCCTTTTATCAATTTGCTAAGTCACAGAGTCATGACTCCAGCACAGCCATCATTTTCTGTTCCAGTGAAAAATTTCTCTAAAAATAAATACTCTGTGGCTGGGAGCAGCCAAGAAGAACAGAAGCTTTAACAGAAAAATACACAAAGGTTTCAAATATCAGGGCCACCAATTACTAGGGTACTTCCAAGGACTCCAGGGAGTCCTGCTCTTGAACCCTTTGAGACACAAATCTAATAAGTGAATAAGCCTAACCTGATCTTGAGAACTAGGCCCAATTACGCCGAAGGGCAACTTCACTGCATTATTGCCTGCTTTCCATTACAAGGGCATCCAGCGAGTACATCTGGAAAAGAACCTGAGAGGAACCAAGGCTGTCTGCCCAGAAAAACAAATAAAGACAGATATGCCTCTGTGCTGAAGTGAAAAAAAGAAAGAAAATATAATAAGTAGGTGGTTTGCAGGGCTGTCTGTATTTCATAATGTGATAAGCTGCCCTCAGGATTTTTGATATGATTGAATTTAGAAAGCTGGGGGGGGGGGGCAGTAGGAAAGGGGGGTGGTGGGGTGAATCGCTCAATTTCAGCCGAGTGAAATTCAAAGATGGGAGAGGAAGAGAAGGGAATTTTAGGTGGAAGACTGAAAAAAAAGCTTTGTACACATAAACAAAGCAATCAACACTATCTGTATAATACACCAAACTGGACCTTCATGCTGTGATCATAGAACAAGATCGCAAATATTTTGCAGATGCTGAAGCAGGGGGAGAAAGTAAAAAAAAAACCAAATGCTGTGGCAATAGAATGAAGACATGAGAGACATGAAATTGATCTCAGATTTGAGAACAACAGCGAACAAGTTTCTTAGCTGCAGCTAATTTGAATCAACATCTGACAAAATATTTAAGTGTTTTGCATGAGAGTACAATACTTAAACCACTAATTTGAACAGTCTGAACAGTAATGGAAAAAGGTGTTTAATTAAAACCCAGTCATTTGTAATCCCCACACTTAGTTGTAACTATTTAATTTCTCCAGAATATCTCTGACGACTCCATCACCATAACTGTACGCAATTTCTGAAGCAAAGCATTTAGAAATTAAAAGTTAAAAGGGCTTCTGCTGTGGGTTTCTTTCCCTCCGCTTCAAACAATTTAATTAGACATTGCAATTTCAAGCTGATTTTGTCCCACGGAACTTTGTGCAGTCAGTGTCAAGTCCACCTACAACTAATGGTTGTAAAAACAGTGTAGCCAGAAATACAAACAAGTCTGATCGCAATGCCTGCTTTCAAACGCCTGTCACAATTTGCTAGGTAGGTGGCCTGTAAGGACTCTGGTCTTTGTGAATTGTTTCCATATCTACTACTTTACTGTTTGGGGTGGGCTTTTTTGGTTTGTTTTTTTTTAGTTTTTGTTGCCTTTTTTTTTTTTTTTAATGGAACCTGAAACAATTCGGCTATTCATGGGAGAACAACACCTCCGAGAGTCAGCGACCAGCCTTTCCACCAGCACCCACAACCTGACTCGAGTCCAGAGAGTCACCATGCACGAAGGTACAACTCCACCAGCTGCAATCACAGCCTTTTTCTCGCAACCGTTCGTGAAACGCACTTGAATGGTCTTCACGGTTAGCTACCTGCGAGGAGGACGTCTGAACTCAACAGGTCTACATATGCGTCTGTGAAAAAATGTGTACGTGCAAGGTCCCGTTAAGTTTGGAACTGCGGACGCAAAACGCTTTGAGGCAGGAAATCTCACCATCTTCATATTTGTATGCCATCTAGCGCAAACAGCCCTCATCAGTACTGTGGCACTGGGATGATAATGGCATACAAAATACAATAAATAGCATGAAAAAAACATTTGATTTGTACGTCTGCTCTCAACAAGATAAAGAAATCCTATTTCCACAACCCAGAGAAGTTCCAAATCCCTAACTCTGAACAGAAATGTGTACAAACCGATTTTCAGACGGTCTTTCTTCTCCCACCCAACCATTTCTTTATTTCTGCAGTTTACACTCCCCAGCAACGCTGGTGAATTGCTCGGCCATTTGCTAAAATGAGTTGTCAGTATTAAACTCCACCATATAAAAAGTTCCCCCACTGGAAAAGGGGTCAGATGTTTAATTCATTCTCCTCTACAGAAGGTTAAAAACATACATTTCTGAACAAGGAACTCTGATTTACACCACCATGCTCCACCTGACTAATCTCCTGCTAATCTTGGCCTAAGTGCTAGACTTCAAGGCACAAAACTGAGCACGCTAACATCCTTGCAGAAAGCTCATTTGCTCTTTCGTGTTTGAGATGCTAAGACACTGGTGTTGGACAAAGGTCCAAGGGAGCAGCCTGAGGGAAACAGGAACATGGCTGTGCACCGATCGCTTTGTAGCTCCAGCTTAAACCAGTCCTGGTTAACCGAAAAGAGGCTTTTTCGCACACAAATACAAATCCATCGACACCCAATATGCGTTTTCGATGCAGCTATCACACCAAAAAGTCAGCCCTGAAGGCTGAAGGTCAGACAGATCTGAAGGTGCGACCCACACACCCCTCCACCCCGCCCTGCGCAGCGCAGGACCACCTGCACGCGCGGAAACCGCATGTGGAAAGTCAGCCGAGTAACGCACAACTGGCAGCCAGGCCGTAACGTACGCAGAGCCCATCTATCGTAGGCAAGATGAAAGTTTCAGGGCCAGGTTAAGTACAAAAAAAAAAAAAAAAATTCCAACACACTCAAGCATGCAATGAAAGTAAGCCATACAGCACACACATCTGTTTTAAGACCCACAGGAGAAATCACACAGAGCATTCTCACATGAAACAAAATATCTACCTACCTGCTTATGCATCTCTATATTCAGCCCATAGGACATCTCGTAATACTACGAAAGAAGAAAATGACTCTATTAGACCTTGCAATTCTGAAAACCATTCCAAAATCCACTTTGACTCAGACGTCATCTGTACAAAGACATATAGACCTAAAAACGTTTACTGGCCTTGAAGAGCTCCTGGAATTCGAAACAGCATTTCACAGCAATCTTTTGTTTGGGTTTTTTTGCCCTTTTTTTTTTTTTTGCTTTATCTACATTGCTTCATATCAAATCTACAAAGAACAGCCGTAAAACAAGCAAACAAAAGAGACAACAAAAACAAAAAATCACGAAAAGTAATCACAACCAGAGTTAAAGATTAGAAACGGAAAAAAAGCCACAGAGAAAACGCTCAAGATTTTATTCCCTAGCACACGTAGAACACGCCAAAAAAAAACCCACCCAAAGTGCTTGAAGTCAGACACACACATAAATCAGCAGTGTCTAACAGACCAGTTATTTAATATTTTAAATTGAAGCCACAAGAAAGCTACAATTAAATAGCAGGGATGCAAAAAAACGAAAGGGCATGGAAATTCAGAGCCAAAGCAGATCCAAGTACGTCCTGTCGCACCCGAGTACTGCGGGGAACTCAGCCCAGTGTGTAACGCTGGTACCAAACAATCTCCGAGACTTAGGTGTACCGAGCACGAAAGAGACAACTGAGAGCCTTAACATTTGCTTGCACTTTTGGTTTCAGAATTATTCAAGGTTGCCTACTCTTTTCACAAATACAAGAGTGTCACTTGTCGCATACATATGGAAAAGAGCTAATCCTTCATAGGTGCACCCGAGAGCCGACAGCAAGAGCTCCTCTGGAGTCACCACGATCCGTCCGTCGCGCAGTTATGTGTTTGGAGGTGCCTTTCCATGCTTATTACTTAACCATGCAGACTGCAGCCACTGAGGAAATCCCTCTCACAGCCGCGATCCCTGGCATCCCGAGTTCAGCAATGAACCAGCTGCCCAGGCGCAACAGTTCTCCGAGGAAACGGGCTTATACGTGTACACGTACAATTCTGGCTTACCCCCATGACAGGAAAAAAAAAAAAAAAAAAATCCCAAACCGTTAGTACAGAGATGTGATCATTGTGGAAAGTCAGCGAAAGCGAAAACATCATCCCCAGGTACACTACGAAAGCCGTACGCGGCTCTGGGGGCTGACAAGCAACCTGCTAGCACTGGAAGAAATACCCCCAGCTGCTGAAAGCGTTAAAACGCCGGTCTCGAGCAGGAGCTAACTGCTGCAAACAAGTTACAAACCTCTGGAACTACGGATTTCTCACGGAAGCACCGATGCAACCCCAACGACAGCAGTGCTGCTACCATCTCTCCGCTCGCCCCCAGCAACCTGAACACATTTCGGTCCCCGCGCACCAAGCTAATAGACATTTTGAATTTGTTATGCTGTCTGCTTACCATGACATAATGTCGCTGCATCTCTGTCTTCTCACTGGCCAGTTTTTCGCATTCTAGCTTTAAACTGTTCCGAGACATAAAAAGGAAAACAGCATGGGTACTTCGTCAGGCAAAACTGACATCCTTTCAAGCACGGGTTACTTCCCCTCTCCAAGCATTTCTCCAACACACAAAACAGAAACGTGCATTCCGGCTCTTGCTCGGGAGTTCGGGGTGGGGTTTGTACTTCTCCTCTTTCGAGAGATGCTGTGCAGCATCCACCTCTCCGAAGCAAAGTGCTGACAGCACGCAGCAGAGTATTTTTCTCTTAACCAAAAAAAAACCCACCACCACCAACCCCAACACCGGCTGACAGCAGGAGCACGCAGGGGCTCGCACTTGTCGCAAGCCTGAGGAGCCACTTCTAAACCTGCAATTTGGGTTTCGGAGTTCTTATTTAAATGAGTTTTGGGAACACCTCTCGCTTTCGCTTGACCCCCGGAAGAACCGAATGCGTGTCACCACTTCGAGGAGAGAAAAGTTGCCGGATTTTCTTTCTTTTGGTTCTTTTTTTTTCCTACTTTTTTTTGTCAGCGATGACAGAACCGGCAAGGAAAACGCCGCCGGGAATTTCAGGGCACCACCGCGGCAAAACGCGGGGACTTCCGCTGCCGTTTCGGGGGCTGGTTTGCTGTTTGTTTTGTTCTCTCGTTTCGGGGCGCCCTGCCGGGAGCCGCCCGCCTCGCCCCGCGCCCACCGGCCGGCAACCGGGGGGGGGGGGGGGGGGGGCGGGGGAGCCGCGACGGCGCGCGCCTCCTCAGCGGCATTCGGAAGAAAACCGAAGAGCGAGAGATGCGTACTTCTCCTCCATGATCCCCCCCAAAACAAAAATAAAAAAAAAAAAAACACACCAAAGCAAACCAAAACCCTAGGAACACGAATGGGAGCGCGGGGAATACCAGAACACCGGCTCGCACCGTTCGGCCGGGAGGGCCCCGGCGGGCGGGATGCTGCGGGGCGAGGAGACCCGGCGGGGGCGGGCCCGCCGCGCCGCACCCCCCCCAAGCCCCCCCCACACAAACCCCCGGCGGGAAGCGGCGATCCCGCGCGGGTCCCGGGGAAAAGTCGGGCGCGTTACCTGTGGTACTGAGCCTGCAAGAACTGAAACTCCTCCTTAATCCGATCGCAGGACTCGGAAATGGTGAATTTAAAGGGCTGCGCTGGCTGGTGAGGAGCCTGCAAGCAAGCAACAGCGGGTCCTTTAACCGCCCCCTGCTCGCCCGCCGGCCCGCCGGCTCCCCCCCGCCCGGCCGCCACTCCCCGCACCCGCGCCCCGCCGAGGCGCAGCCCGCCCCCCCCTCCGCCAATGCCCCGGGGCCGCCGGCCGTTGCGCGGCCGCCGCGCGGGGAGGAGGCGTCGGCCGCTCGGACCCCCCGTAGCCGCAGACGCGAGGCGGGCGCCGGGAGCGGCGCGCACCGGGCGGGGGCAACTCGGCCGGAGCCAACCGCCGGCCCGGGGCGGGGGGGCGGGCGGCGGCGGCGGCGCGGCGGACAACAATAAGAAAATGGCTACAACTCCGCGGTGCCCGCGCCGGAGAGCGGTGCCCGCGGGGCCGCCGCCGCCACTCACCGGGTGCCGGGTCTGCGGGTACATCTTGCTCAGGTCGCGGATCATCCACGCCGCTTCGCGGGGCGCCGGCGGCCGCAGCGGCGGGGATCAGGGCTGCGGGCGCGGCGCCGGAGGCGGGCAGGGGCGCCCCGGCCCCGCCGCCCCGGGGCTGGCGGGACACCGCCGGCAGCAGCAAGGCGCGGCGGCGACGGCGACGGCGGCGCTCGGGGGCCGCTGCCACATCCCCCGGGGGCGGTCAGCGGGCGGCGCCGACCGGCTCTGGCGAGCGCCGCCGCTCCGCGGGCTCCGGCGGGCTGCGAGCCCCGTGCGGCGGCAGGCGAGGAGGAGGAGGAGGAGGAGGAGGAGGAGGAGGAGGGAGGGAGGAGGAGGAGGGCGGGGAAAGCCCCTCCGCCGGCGCCGGAGCGCGCTCCGCCGGAGATCCCCGCCGGCAGTTTTCTCCCCTTCTGCAAACTTTTCCCGGTGCCGGCGGTGGGTCTGGCCCCCGGCGCCGAGCGGGCCGGGCCGGGGCTGCGGCCACGGAGGACCGGAGCGGTGTCCTTTTGCGCGGCGGCGGGGTCCTCGCTGCTACCGGCCGGACCGCATCTCCCCCGCCAGCGCTGCTCGGCCGTTCCTTCTCCCTTCTTTTTGTTTTTTTTTTTAATTAAAAATTAAAAAAAAAAAAAAAAAAAAGAGAGCAAGGAAGATGCAAAAGAAGACACGGTCCGGGCTGCTTTATTTACGTCTCGGGTTTGTTTGGGGTTTTTTTTTTTCCTCTCTTTTTTCCCCTCTCTCGCCTTTCGGAACTCCGGGAAGTGGCGGCGGCGCCGCGCGCAGCTGAGCCCCGTGTTCGGCCCGGCCCAGCTCGGTTCGGTTCCGCTCGGTTCGGCCCTCCCCGGCCCGGCTGCGCCTGTCCCGCCGCCGCTCCCGCCGCCCGCTCTGCCGCGGTGACTCCTTTGACCAAATTTAGCGGCGGCGGGTCATTAACATTCTGATACATATTCAGGATGGCCGGAAGGCCCCGCGCCGCGGGGCACCCTGGGAGCCGCAGTCCTCCCGCTGGCCCCGCTCCTCGCCCGGCCCGCGCGCAGACGCGCCCCAGACTTCTCCTCCCGGCGGGCACCGCGGTGCCGCCCATCTCCCCCCCTACCCTTCACCGCTCCGCCCATGAAGGGCGTCGCCGTCGACCAATCGGCGGCGGCCGCACATTAATCGCCATTCTGTATTAATGCCTATCATTTCGCCGCTGACAAATGGGCACACGGGCCCGAGGGGAGGGGGAGAGAGAGCGGGGGGGTCGACCCCGGGCTCAGCCCCCACGTGGGGGCCTGACGCCACGCGGGCCCGCAGCCAATCAGGCGGCTCCCCCTGCCTCTGCGCTCCCGTTTGCCCGCCGCCCGAGGCGGGGCCTGGAGATCGCTGGCGTTCCGCGGCGCCGGCGTTCGAACAGGGGAAACATTTGTTCAGCCGTCAATCAAAGTAACGTGGGCCGGTGTCGGCTGTCGCCGCCGCCGCCGCTCCCACCGCCTTCCTGCGCGCGGGGCGGTGGCGCGGGGAGCGGTGGGCGCCCGCCCCCCTCCTCCCGCCCCGCCCCACCCGCCCCGCCGGGGCCGCGCGCTAATTGCGGGGCAGCGGCTCCTTAAAGGGGCAGGCGCGGCGGGCTGCTACCCCCGGCCGGGGGACCAGCGCCGGTCCTGCCACCGCCTTGCCCACCGTGAGGGACAGGCAGCTCCGAGGACGTATGG
The DNA here is from genome assembly GCF_030867145.1 of Opisthocomus hoazin. Classification (NCBI taxonomy): domain Eukaryota; kingdom Metazoa; phylum Chordata; class Aves; order Opisthocomiformes; family Opisthocomidae; genus Opisthocomus; species Opisthocomus hoazin. The sequence goes on from NC_134454.1 coordinate 51,393,017, forward strand.
CGGGGCGGCCGGCGCCTGGCCTCCCCGGGCGGCGGGGGGCCGGGGCAGCCCTCCCTTCCCCTCCTGGCGGATCCTCCGGCCGCGGGCGGGCTCCCGCGCCGCCGTGCCCGCGGAGGCGGTCGCGGTGAGGGGGGGAGGGGGTGAGCGAGCGAGGCTGAGATGCTCGCCCGTTAAACGGTCCCCCGCCGAGGAGCGGTGCCTTTCGACGGGGCGGAGGCGGGGTTTCCCGCCGCCTGGGGAAGGGGAGGGGGCCAGCGGCAGCGGCCCGGGAGCGGGCGCTCCGCCAAATGGCTGCCCGGGCGTGCGTCTGGGCGGGGAGGTGCGGGGACGCGCGGGAGCCCCGCTTCCCCCGGTGCGAGGCCCCGGGACAGCGGCTCCGCCGCGGGCTGCTCCTCTCCTCCCCGTCGCGCCGAGGTTTGCCGTCGAGCCGCTCGCGTTCCCGAGGAGCCCCGGTTCAAAGCTGCAGGCGGGAGGGATGCGGTGGAGCCGCGTCACGTTTGATACCTCGGTTGCGAACCTGTCGTCCCGGGACCGAGCAGCGGCGGCTAAGCGAGACGCTTCCATAGTCTTTTTTGGCTGTGAATTGTCTTTGCTGCCCGCGGAGCTCTGGCTGCGGCCTGCAGCCGCTGGGCACCCCGAGGCCTCGATGGGACGGGCGGCCCGGGTGTTTGCCTTGCGTACCTGACCCCCGAGGGCCGGGAGCTCTGCACTCTGAAGCGGCGCTTCGTGGCGGTGGCGTCCCGTCTTCTGGAGGCGCAGGAGCCGCGGGGTGGAAATGCTTCCTCTTCTTGAAGTAAGAGTTTGTAACCAAAGTCTGCTTCCCTCCGTGGTGAGTGCTGTAACCGCTAGCATCTGGAGCGGTGGGTGGCAGCTGGTGCCGAGTCCTTTGAAGCGATTTTTTTTGCCGAAAATGGCAAGTGGCCCACTGGGAAAAGGACCAAAATGTGCCCTTTCTCACCTTCTGCTTTTATACCACCACAAATATCCACACGTTAGGCGCTGCAATACTCAGCCTTCGGCCCACTTGAGTATTTTATTTCCACCGGAACTCTCATACTTACCAGGCTGATAATCAGTGTTCCAGTGGGATTTAGGCCTCTGAATATCGTTTATAGACTGGGAGATTAAACACCTGCCTAATTACAAAAACACTGCTTCTCGTGTGTCTGAATATTCCGGCACCAAAAATGTTTTTGAACAGTTGGCCATGAGCACCCTTCACTAGGCAGCGGTGCACTTCCAGCTCCTCTGAAATAGGGGACGTTCACCACGTGCCAGGATCAAGTCCTGACATTCAGAGGTATGGCTGCCAAATCCGCAAGTGCTTAAATGCCTGTCACCCCAAGTGCTTGAAAGCTGTGCAAGACAAGAACAGAGCAACTCACTCAGCGGAGCTGCAAGCATCTCTGCAAATGTGATGGGCAAGCTCAGCAGGCCTTACAGTCAAATCTGCAACCAGGAGAAGGACTGGTCCAGTTATAAGACACTACATCTGAAAAAAATTCATTCTGAAAATAACAGCAGGATTCTTTGCTCCCTGTTGCCCTTCATGAGTTCGGTGTGAGGTGCAGAGCTCCAAATGGAAAGGTGTTCAACAGCTTAGAAGGCAAATGCATGCCACTTTTTGGTCGAAGTAGTCCCTCTACTTTTGGAGGGCAGTTTACCGGCGATGTTCGTCGAAGCTTCGGCACTATTCACTTGCTCACCAGTTAGCCTTCAGTGAATTTGTGTGGGTAGAAGTAGGGCAGAGTTCGGTTCGCTAAGCTTTAGCAGGATGTATATATCTATATATTTGACTCTTCGTGTAACTAATCACTGTATTTTTGCACAGTTTTTCAGCATTCTGGCAAGATCCTTGAAACTCAGAATTTTAAGAGAAAGTGCACTATAACTTGCCACTTTTAAATGATGTGAATTAAGATCAGAATGTCAATGTCATTCTATTTTCCTGTCTTTTGTCACTTCTGACACAGCCTTGATGGGTCTTTAAATATAGGCTGTTTTGTATTTAAAGTTACTTGTTTTTTCCTTCTTTTATGAAAAATCTTTTATGTTGGGTTATATAACCTGTACTATTATCTAGCAAGTGGAGAAGGTAGCTTTTAAATGTTTTACACATCTTGCTAAAGATTTCTCCTAAGTGAATCGATTGCAAGAAATATTTAGGCAGTTTTATATGCACGGTAAGTGTGCTGAGTTTTGACTGGTGTAGAAAAACCGTTATGAAATATCACAGAGGAGCCAGGGGCTGCAAAACATCACATCCATTCTTTTTCTCCTGTTATCAAAAGCAACTGGTTATTTCAGTCCTATTAATACAGAACGAGTCCGCTTTTTTTTTTTTTTACATTCAAAGTAAAAGGTCTGAAATAAACAGAACAATGTATGCTTATGTGTTTGTTTTACAGGATACGTTAAAAAGAAACTCTGTTTTCCAGCTCAGATTTTCTAGCCCACTCTCAGACTCTGTTGATTTTTCTTATAGTAGAGTCATAACCTTAATACAGAGATTTGTCAATGCCAGAGGACCTTTTAATAAAGGGTCCAGTCCTGAGGCTATTTGGTAAGTAACCCCACTGATTTCCTGGCTGGAATGACTGTAGCTGAAGACCAAGAGAGTAGTGCCTAGTGCTGCGACTTATTACAGTTTATTTTGGGACAGAGTTACTAGGCCACCATGCTTTGTCAGCTGTGTACTCACACAAACACACACTCACAAAAATAAAGGTGTTAAACTGATAAATCAATCAGTCCAAAATGCCTCAGAGTGAATCTTACATCAGTACATATATTTAAGTGCACTGTGTAACAAGTGTTCTTACCTTTCAAAAAGATAAACTCAGTGAGGTTTTCGCTTGAATTGGCACCAAGTTCTCTCTGCTCAACTTTTCATTATGGTGTTAAGCCAGGTTTTACCAGTAGAAGAATGTAATAGCATGACACGCGGTTTGTGTTCTGTTTTACAAGTGCTATCAAGTGACCCTGTCTCAGTGTGTTTTTAAAACACTCCCTGCCTACGACTTTCTAAATTAGTCATCAGTGACCTTAGGGATATGTTGTAGCTAGTAAGCACATTAAGAGAATTTATGATGCTATGTATAATATAGTGATTTATGTGTCAATTTATATGTGGCACTCTCGCAATACGAAGTTTTGCATATTCCAAACTGTTTTCCAATAAAGCTTTTACATTCTTCTTTAACGTTGCCAAAGTCTCGTTTTATTTAGTTCTTTTATAGGCGTTGTTATGTTGGATTCTTGGTCTTACTGTGTTTATTTCTGCTTGATTCATTACAATGAAATCACAATTCCACTTATAAAAAAACTCACTTGGCATGTGGCAGGAAAACCTCTGTTACAAAGTCCATGGAAGTTTTTTTCTGCAGGAAGGATAGCAGTTCAGGGCCTATCATATACCAGAAGCTGGATTTGCAAGCTTACACAGTACAGAATGGCTTAGGCATACACTCAAAATTGAAGTAATTTTTCCTAGGCAATACTCTCTTTCTCATAGAAATCTATGCACTAGCAGTAAGCAGTATTTTTTTCCACGGCAAACACGTGACAAATTCTTTGGGAAGAAAACTCCCTCAGAGAAGTCTCATAAAGTCCTACGCCATCATTAAGTTGCGTTTATACCTTTTATCAGATTTGAGATATGAGCACTCCCCTCGCTTTCTGCAAGGGAGTGGCTCTAGCCTTGAGGCCCACCAGCAGCATTTGCCAAAAGGAGGTAGCCACAAGGCTGTCTATCCCACATTTTGGGGCAACATTCCTCTAGCTTGCAATAAATGTGGAATGAGTGCAATACGGCTGGAACTGGCAGAGCTGGGCCTAAACAAAGCATTTTCACACAATTACACCTCATGGTCGCATTGCAGCTAGGTACCGAGTTACACCCCTGGTGAGAATACAACAACGTTTCTTAGTGCGCTTTATTCATAGGAACCACGGTAATCTCAGTAACTGAAAGTCCGGCAGTTCATTTGCAGAACTGGATCCAAATCTTCTTTAGCTTCCAAAAAATTAATCGGATGGTTGCACAAGAAAATGTGTGGGCTGGTCTAAGTGCTGAAAGCCAGAGTTATAAAGAGGAAGAAGTCACCCGCTCACATGACACAGCCTGCCTTGCGTTCACCCCCAAGACAGGAACAAGGATTTCCCTCTCAGGAGTAATGACTGTACGAAAACACCTGGCTTGCCATTTTACCCAGCCTTTCAACTTCTCTAACCAGGTTTCAGTGCTCACTGTGAAGTTGGGAGTCTGCTAGCAATATTAGCAGATAAGGAGAATGGATTTGGCATGCCTTCTTGCTTCCCAAGCTGCAGTCCATGCCACTGAAGGTAAAGAAAGTTCTCCCAGCCCTCGCAACACCATTAATGAAACTCACTATTTAGCCTCCGGCACATATTAACTATTGAATAAATCCAATTCTTCGACTTACGTCTTTGACTCAAGATTTCTTAGGTCCAATAAGTACTATTCCACATTTTTCAAAACTTTAGCTGTTCAAAGGTAAATATTAGATTGAAAGGGGGATTTTTGTTACACACTATTGATAAAAGGGAAAGTATAACTGTTTGGAAATTAACATTGTCGAATGATTTGTATTTTGTCACGCAAGAAAACTATATATAGACCAATTTAATTTTACAAGTTCAAGGTGCGTTAAGTAGGATGAGGAAAGCAGTACTGAAAGGTAAGAGGTCAAAAGAAGGAAAAATAATTTAAAAGGAATGTCATCCATCTTTAGTGTTCGTTATATTGACCCTATTAATGTTTCTGTACTTTGTCAAAAATGAGTAACCTGAGCAGCACAAAAATACTATCTAGCACAAAAATTCAAAAAAGACTTTTAATTTGCTTTCAGGGTGTAAATAAGATTTTGAACTTCTCTTTTTTCCATATATACTGCAAATTCCCTAGTTTCTCTGAAAAGGTAAAGACACCGTTTCTCTTTTAATCTTCAGTCATATATTGAAGTTGGCTTGCATGCTGTCGTTCTGCTGCAGACTCAGCAAGCACAGAGAATCAGAAGTTTAGATACTGTGTATTGTGAAACAGTTTTATTTTCCTTACACCTTCTTTAGGAGCAACATTCAGTAGTAAGATGAACACACCTCTTTTAGTCACTATGGAATTACTATGTCAAAAAATTAATGTATTTAGCAGAGACCAATTTTAACAAATAGCTGCTGTATATAAGTTTATTCCTCTAAAAATACGGAAAACTCGTCATTCAACAGCAGTGTGTTTTAATCTGATGAACAGCCAGGGTTGTTCTCTAAACACACTTTTCCTTCTGGAGGAATGGGAAGAATAATTCCTCTCTGGTTATTATTCGAAGCGGAAATAGTCAAGATGATGTGCTTCAAGTAAATTTATTAGTTGCAATGTAAACTTCCTGCTCTCTTATATGAGTCCAAACAGTTTTGAACTCTTAGTGTATTTCAGCATTGAAACTTCTAAACAGTAAATGGATTTTGAGAAGCACTGAACTTCTGCTTCTGTTTCTGTGTTTAATGTGCAGTGACCCTATATATGGACACGGACATATCCACGGAGTCAGCAAGCCTTTCTTTAGAAAATGGTCAACATTAGGCTTTTAAGGATTATATGCATATTTTGGGATGATGCAAAAAATATTGCCAAGTCGTAAGATTATGTCAAAGCAGCATGTGAGGTTACCTTTCTGTTATCCCTGTTCACCTGGGTCTGGAGAGCTGAGATTTCATGCTTTCCCAGCATGAATTACGTCATCGTGTTGCAGTCTTGCCTTTGCTGTACTTGACACATTTTTCTTTCCTGGCCTCAATACCAGAGAGGAGCCCCATGAGGAGTCCATAGTATCTTCCACAGGGTGGAGAGCTGCTGTCAGTCTCCTGGAGTGGGGCAAAATGGATTCTGGAAGTGGTAAGACTCTTTTCTGTGTTCTAGGTATGATTTATAATAGGGGTCGCTGCCTGGTCTCTGTGAAAACCGAGTGCAAACAGTGCAATTCTCTTCACTGGGTGCTGGCAAACGGACCTTCATGACCTGGAGTTAAAGAAAGGAAAGAGGAAATTACTATTATTTGAAGGGCTGTTTCTATCTGTGTAACCGCATCTGTGTGCAGTGATCCTTACTCCGGGTACTCCAGGTATCAGCCAGTCCTTTAACCCACACCTGTCTCAAAGGTAAACAGTGACATTTTGTCCCTGATAACTAAGCCTTTTGATGAGGCAACCTCACGAACCTCTGCGAAGTTTACGGAAGGAAACAGTGAATGGGAATTTACTCCCTAATTGCTTGTGGCTCAAGTGACTCCACCGGGTTTATTGGCACTGCTTTGGATGAACACTGGTGTAAAAGAGAGAAGGAATACAGCCCACAGGGTTGAACTGATTAGGAAATAAACTTGAGGGACAGTCAAATTGCTTGTTTTCTGAACAATCTGCAAGGTGTGCGGGGTTGAACTTGATGTGAAGTGGCTGAAGACAGAACAGGGAGCAGTTTACTAAAGAGACTTTTGTGTTCTGTTTTTATTTCTTTTAAGAATGGAAATGGTGCCTATCAGAAAAAGGAGGGATATAGCAAAACTGAAGACAGTAAATGAACAGTACCCCCCTTTAAAAACAGTCAGTCACTTCCTGCAATCAAAACCATGCTAGCATGTGGCCTGTTCAAATAAAAATTACTGGACCAGAGCCAAACATGAAAAAGTAATTGATAATGTGTTTTTTCAGAACCCACCCATCCATCAAATGTGTCACTCCTCCATAATACTTTATTGCCCCTTCTGAAGAAAGATCTATAAAATTCATTGCGTGCACTTAAAAACAAAGTGTCCTTGTCCTGGTTTATAATGATTGTCTTTTAGTTCGGGTTTGTTTTGTTATTTAATTACATTCTCTTGTATCATGCATTTTTGTACAGATAGTTGCTGGAAATTTCTGCTGCTCTTAAACAAAGGATCTTTTGTGCTGTATCAGCTTGCGTTTTCCTTGGATTGTGTTGTGCTGGTGTCTTTTCACTGACTTCAGCACTGGAGTATTGTAGTAGTGGTAGCTTCACTAAGTAGACTGTAACAAACAGATTCATTGCCCTTTCTCTGTGCTGCATCTTATTAACCAATCTGTGGGAAATGCTCTTTACATTGTTAAGGCATATGCGCTAATACGAACAATAAATTAGCCTTAACCGGAGGATGATTGGAGACTCCTAATACAGTAACCGAGCAGAAACCAGAGTTTATAAAAGCTTTCTACCTACCAATTTTCATGGATATTTTTGTTAAAACATCCTGTACCTATTTTCTGCACCAATGTTTTACTATTGCCTTTACCAAACAGATGTTATGAATAATTCTCTTAATACAATTATTCTTTATTAATAATTTCTTAATACAAGATAGCAAAAGAGAGATAAATACAAGATTAATTCAAATGAATTGATACGTTTCTTTTTCCCCACAATTAAAGAACAACAATGAACACAATTGTAGGAAGATTATTGCTCTGAATTAGAGGGCAATGTTCACAGATCTATTGTACCAGTTTTATAGGGGCTGCTATGGGTAACCCTCAAATTACAGGCTGCAATCTAGTTAAGAGGTCAAGTACTGTGGTGCGAATTGTTCATAAATAAGTGCTTTGGGTTCTAATGTTTAGACTGCTTTTTCGTGCTATAAAATGTTGGAGCTTACAACTTGTGTGCTGACAAGACTGTGGGCACGCTCGACGACGCAGGAGTAACAGCATCCTGAGCAGTCAGAGATGAGGATGGACCTGCGGTTTTGGTGACGGAGTACTAGGGGCATATTTGAAGGACGAGAGACCCTCCCCACCCCCCTCAAATGAGATGTGCGTGGTCTCTGGATCCAGGGGGAAGGAGTTTGTGCTCACACACTGTCTCTAACTTATGCTTTCGCTGTAGGGAATTCTTTAGCTATAAATTTATACCGGGTATGTTTCTAATCACCTTCTTCCATCCCTGGAAACTAAAGGCCCAATAAGAATAAAAAATAATTCTAAAGTTCCTTACCTAGGACTGATTAGCTAAAATGCAATAACTTATCCTAAAGTCTGATTTGTCAAACAGAGTGCCTAGATCTCTGAATCGGATTTTGCATCAAAGTAGGGAGCAAACAAATGGCTATTAGAAGTGTGTTACCAGCTCCACCACTCGCTGCCTGGCTTTGGACAATTTATTTTCAGTTTTGCTAAGGAAGTGTGATAAGACTTGCTGTAATTAATATTTGTACAGGGCTGTGGAATCTGTAAATTATTTATTATATTTCAGGAGGAGGCTCCAAGGTTAGTACATGTAAATCCAGGAACCCCTGCAGAGACATGCAATTCGCGTGCCCCTGGGCTTTTACAGAATTGCGGGGGTTTCCTTGACATCAACACTTATTCTAGTCCCACACTAGCTATAAATCTGGCAGTGTCTGAGAAGCAGCCCCGAGAAGCTCTGATCTAATATTTGCAACTGAGTCAGTAAAACGCTTTAAGCATTTGCTTAAGTTTGAGCCCATGACTTATGCTATTAATTCAGTAGAGTTAGTCACTAGGTTAAAATTAAGCTTATGCCTAACTGCGTTGCTGGCCTTTTACCAGATTGTTAGGTTTATGATTTAGGTGTCCTTCATAAACTTGCTGAGACCGGATCTCCCGATTTAAGAATTTATGGCCCAGCTGAAAGTGGTGGTGGACTTAGATTTCTGTGAAAGTAATTTGGAGCAAGAGATCTCTCAGTATTCACACATACTTTTGTTATCTAAACATTGACTGATTTCTGTTTAGTTATCTAAACTTTCCAAATGCTACTGTGTGTGACTCGTATTCCTGTAGCTCATATTTGGTCATTTTATTTCTCTCAACGTAAGGCTAAAACCTATAGTGCTATAAACCATCATGCCTCAGGCAACTGCAATAAGGCTACTGCAGTTGACATGTTTGAAGATCTGGCTGCTGCTCGACACTATTTTTAATGTCAGTGTTACCATTTCTAGTACAGTAAGTAACTAATGCATGTAGAAATATATGCTGCATCTCCCACTTACAGAGCAGTCTCAATTAATCGCAAGGAGCCTACTGAAGATAATAGGCACTACTGAACGGTGCATATTGCCTTGCAGTATCAGGCTTGCAATCTGTATATTAAAGCTGAAAAATAAGGCTTTTACTTTAAAGTAGGTATTTGGGAGCTGATCTCCATAAAAACAAATCTCTGCATAGCCGTAAGATTCCAAGGTGTAATTTAAAACAATATAAGGTAATAAGTAACAAGAAGTGGTTTTTTTAGGTAAAAACAACCCTCTGGTGTTTTACCCAGCACTATTCCAGGCAGTGGTCTGAAATTACTATCACAGGTCAATATTCAAAGATGAGTGGTTCATTTGCACTACAGGTTGCTTTGTTTCCTATTGAACAGGTAAAGTTGTAGACCACTGAAAGTCTGTGATACAGAAATATTTTAACTGGAAAGGTGCTGCTTCTTTTAATTACCACATTAAAGTATGGATCACTTAGTATGCTGTAGGCAATTTCTGCTTATTTCTGATTAGCTTATGGGAATATATTATTTACGTTTGATACGACAATTTAGTTTTTAAGAAATGTTCAGTATGACAACAATGAATAAAAATTTCAGTCTTTTGGGATAAAGGGTTTTATTATTATCCTAAACAATAGAACTTAAGTTAAAAACAGAATAGATTTTTTTTTTCCAATAGTAATCTCATCTGTATGTTTTGATTTATTGAAGTGTGTCATGTTTACTTAAAAAACACATTTTCTGCTCCCTGGAGAAGTCCATAATTCACTCAGTAAAGACTAAGTATCAGAAAAGATGTGCTGAAATGGCAGAGTAAAACTGAGGAAAAACTGTTCTGGTTTTGATTTGGTAGATACACATGTTGTTGAACATTAGCGATATACATTCTATGCATATACTACACATTTCTTTTTGTGGTCTTCTGAATAATATGTACCTTATTTTATTCAAAATGTAACATGTAGACTCTCTCATCAGAGGTACTACTGTTTATTGTAATATTAAAATCCTAGATATTTCACCTGAAGAGAAGAAGTACAGCTTTGGAGAACCATAATTCTTTTCACCAGTGAAACTACCTGAGAAGTTACATGTGACAAAAATGGAGTTATAGCATTTTCTTAATAGTTACTTTGATAAAATCCAGATAGTTTATGTATGACTTAAGCTTTGCCTGACTGGAAAATGGCATTGTTCATTAATGAACAGCAAATCTACGCAACAGCTTAGGACAAGAATTGAAGAATCCTCTACCTATATGAAATTACACAGGGAATTTAGAGAGCTAAAATGCAATTATTAGAACTGGAACATGGCCAAGATCCTTGGGTTAACTTCCCTGTTCTTATTAGAAGCTATATATTAGATCCCATTTCTTGTCTGTCTTTGCAGTACATTTGCTGCATTTTTTTAGAAAATTATGAATTTTTTTTTCTCGTTTCATTTAAGGAGAATGGCAGTTTCAGTGGCTGGACATAAATGTCTAAAGACATGTGTGTATGCTTGGTCTTCAGCAGTTAAGCAACCTGTATTTAAACAGGGGTGCCAGTTTCACTGAGAAGTTTCCAGGGCTCTAGTAGGCAGTCTGAAATAAGTAGATATGGTCAAGACTTACACAGTTTTATATTGCCTCTAAAAATGTAGCAGGAGGTCCTTAGCCTGTCAGGTCCTCAGTAAAACTCTCGCTGACCTTAGTGAAGGGAGGATTTTAGAATGACGTTGTCAGTGCTTAGGATTTTAACACCAATCTTCAGTACTTGGTATTTTTGTTATAGTCTCAGCTCCAACTCCCGTTTGTCATGAAACTCTCAACTTCATTTTTAAAAAGTCTGGTGCTCAGGCCAAATCTACAAAATACTGCTGGCCGCATATTCAGCTGAAAGGTTTGGTACCCTGTGAAGGCGCGTATATGGATCTTGATTTTAAACAACCACACCTTGTATCTTGCTTCCCCGTTAGACTCGAAGTCCACACTTGCAATCAGCTGAGGACTTGGACAGCTAAAGCCGGAGATGCCTCAGGTCCCCAGGTCGCTCTGGCCGTGGTCTACGCACTCAGTGTCTGCTCACAGTTTGGTCCTGGTTGCACCAAGCAATACCTCTGTAATTGCAGATCTAGACAAGCTGACATGCGCTATTCACCTACACTGAAAAGATTCTGAAGTCACTGGAGCTGTAAATCACCAAGAGAAGCAATAATTAGGACATTTTGGGCATTTGCCACTTTTTTTTTTTAGCCAACTTTGCCATACTGGCTATTGTGAACATCATCATGGCTAAAACACTTCTCTACTGTAGGCACATGAACAGACACCTTGCGAAGCCAGAACTAGAAATATAAGGGAACATAGTACAAATTCAGCTCTGGCCATGCTTAGGAAGAGGGCTGAGCTGTGCCGAGTACAGTTACAAGTGGGAGCTGGCGTCAACTCAGGACCTGGGACTCATGCTCCCTCGCTCTAACCCTCTCCACGTGCTGGAGACTAGGGAATGGATCCAGAGCTGTGGATCTGCTAAGGCGCCTATGATTTTATAATGGATTAACCTTTGATTCTCTAGTTGCAGAGAAGAAATTTGCACACAACCTCTTAAGGAGGAAGCTCACAGGGCATCTGAAAAGAACCTAAACTGTGCATTTAAACAGAGGCAAAAAAAATCCTTGTTATTTTTATCACAAGTAGATAACTTTTTGGCCCAAGTCATGATTTTTCAGTGCTTAGCATGCAAAATATGGAAGATGGTTATGTCCATGAGTCTGTTCCTTCTCTCTGAACAGAAGGTAGAGGTATTGCAGTGCAAACTGGCTATGATAAGTATCATCATCACTAAGCATGCCTAAAAAGTTTTCAGTCTTAGTACAAACTATCTTATGAGATTTGACGGGATCAGGAAAAAGTTGGTACAGTATGTCTGGTGGCTGTATGTTCATTGCATCAGACTCTACTTTTATCACTTGTGGACACTAGGAGATTTTGCATCATTACTGCAAGTCCTTTAAAAAATGAAATTTGCTTTCATCTTGATGCACTATTGTGTAGCCGAGCCCTATAGCAGAAGAGTGCAAGCCTGTGTAATAATGTGTACCTCTGGCCTCTAATAGAAACCCAGACTATGTACAGGAATTACATTACAGGCTCAGTTCACTAGGCCAAAATTAGTTGCTTCCATTTAATCCAGTTATCTGTATATGTATTTTTCCTGCACTAATCACTAGAGTACAAAGTCTGTGTGTTTCTGTGATAACTGAGAGTATCTCCCTGGAGTGCAATCAGGTTCCTACTGTTGATATGCATATCTGAAAGGTCCTGAAGTTTTTCGCTTTCCTGTGGTAAATAGTTCACTTTTAATTGATACACATCTTAGCCATGAGAGCACTCAAGTTTCTTGTTTAAAGAAGAGACAATAATGAAGGACTGAAAACTAAGGAAAAACAGAAGCACAGATTTCTTTACACCTTATTTGAGTGAATGTATATGGTTCTTTGATCATATCACAAGAAAACTGTTGATGACGTGCTGAAAAATAAAACAACATAACATATGGCTGAAAGTATATCAGCATAGTTCTTCTGTTTTTACACCAATGTCTGCTGAATTTTCCTGAAACATTTGCTAATAGTTTACAAAATATGTGGAACTGTTCTTAGTTTTGCTGTTTACCATTATGACAGCTTTGGAAAGAACTATCTTTTAAGTAGTCTGTTGTTGTCGTACGATTTTTTAAAATTCTTTGACACTGAAATGCTTCCTGGGTTAATTGCAGAAAGTACTAGTTACAAACCAGCATTTGTAAAATACAATGTATGAGTTTTAAACAGTGTCCTGTACCATATTCCCAGGAGTGGCTGACTGAAAAGTACAAGATCAGTTCAGACACAGTAATATTCCTTGCTTTACAATCTTTATAAAAGTTTGTGTGATAAAGGCCATATGATGAGCTGGGGTGTTTCACATTCTGATGCTGGAGGTACTAATTTCCGTGGAAGTGAGAAGAAGTAGACTGTTTGCAGTCACTGTGGTTAAGGACGTCTTTACCCATTCAAGCTGAAAGACAAAGCAGGAATCTCCAGACTCTGTGTATGATAGTCTGGTCTGTGACTCTTTTAAAGGCTATAGGTTTTTTTCATTTTTATATTGTTCTCCCTTGTCCAAAAACCTTAATAAATACTAATGTGCAGGGTGAAGATTGTGAATCTGCTATATTAGCAGGCACTTTTTAGAATCCATCACCACACTAGCAGAATTTCAAAGATGTGGCTTTCAACAACAGGAGCAACTTAAGATGATGAGTTCATTTGGCTTTACTGTTAACTTTAAACTTATGATGTAGCATAAGTCTTTTATAGACTTAAGGGGAAGTGCTGATCTAAATGTACACAATTATCCACATTTAAATTCTCATTAGCAGTAGTATCTTTTAATATTAATTATCTTCCAGTAGAATTACTCTTACAGATTTCAGTTGAATTTCGGAATCAATCTTAGTTTTTAACAAGTAAATCCAAGTTTATTTCTTCAGAAGATTTTAAAACATGGACGAGTGGTGTTGTTGCTATTTGCATAGCAGGGAACTAGCAGTAGCCAAACAGTATGACCTGCTTATGGCAACACGGGGAGCTAATGGCATAGCCTGGAAAAGAAATGGAGCATCCCAAAGATCCATGTCCTGCCCTGTAGACTCTGCTGCTTTTCATTGTTATATTTTCCATCTATGGAAACTATTTTGTTTTCTGCTTGTCAAGTTAAACAGTAGTCGTGAGTTATTAATGAAACAAGAAGGTTAAAAAGAAGGAGAGTTTGAATTTTGCAGTGGTTGTGCTTGAAGGCTGCATGTGGAGGAAACACGTCTATTTCAAACTCTGCATTTTAAAAAGCCGCTATACAATGACAGCTTGTACCTTTGTGCAATGCAAGAAAACTAATAATTGAAAACCTCTGAAGGGCTCATGTCATGTTTTTAATGTATTCCTGTTCAATGTTCTGAGTAGAAGTTCTGTTGTTGCTATGGGTAGGGGATAGATTGAACTGATTACATACTGTGTTATAAATAAGTATATTTTGTTCCCTGAGAAATGATTCTTCCTTCAGTAATAGGAAAAATAAACAAAGGAAAAAGGGTACATTTAAGGTTGCTGTCAAGTCTTAGCTGTTTCTAGACTTTCAGATTTCTGTTCTCAGCCTCAACATTTTAACTAGAAAATATTTTCCTTTTAGTTTTAAATCTAATTTCTAAATGGTTTAAGAAGAGACTTCTCTAAGTTAGCCTGCAGCTGTACAATTGCTGAATAAGCCCTTTGTCTGTCTGAATTGCAAAGAAAGGTGGGAAAAATGTGGCTTCAATGTACATTTGAACTCCTGTGATTCTGGGACTGGCAGGAGCCAGATCAGGTTTGGCATAAATTAGAGCTGTCTAAAACTGCTCTGTCATTACTGACTACCTGAGACTCTGTGGGATCACTCACAACTGAAGGTCAGGTATAGTGGACCATGCTCTGGAAAGGTGCTTGAACAAATGGGGAATCATAGAATCATAGAATCATAGAATAGTAAGGGTTGGAAGGGACCTTAAAGATCATCTGATTCCAACTCCCCTGCCATGAGCAGGGACACCTTCCACTAGACCAGGTTGCTCAGAGCCCCATCCAGCCTAGCCTTGAACACTTCAGGGAGGGGGCAGACACAGCTTCTCTGGGCAACTTGTTCCAGTGTTTCACCACCCTCATGGTGAAGAATTTCTTCCGAATATCTAATCTAAACCTGCCCTCTTTTAGTTTAGAGCCATTCCTCCTTGTCCTATCACTACACACCCTTGTGAAAAGCCCCTCTCCATCCTTCCTGTAGGCCCCCTTCAGGTATTGGAAGGCTGCTAGAAGGTCACCCTTGAGCCTTCTCTTCTCCAGGTTGAACAGCCCTAACTCCCTCAGCCTGTCCTTGTAGGAGAGGTATTCCAGCCCTCTGAATCCTCGGCAAGCCAGCTAGATTATTTTTCCAAATGGTTTGTACCACTGGAACAGAGGCAAAAAATGTCACACCCCAGGAGTGACAGCAGAATTTGCAGAAATGCACAATTCTGCTTTGAATAAATTTGCTTGGGGAGCAAACTGTTGCAGTGGCTCTCTGGAGTTCAGTGCAAGGTGCAAATCATGGGCAAATGAATCTGGTTAATACCTTTAACCAACTGAAGTTCGTGTTGCTTCAGCTACTCTGCCATTGAGATCAGAATTAATTTAAATCTAGCTTAACCCCACTGACGCAAATTGCATTCGCATTTTGTACTACGGTGTAGACTCAGTACTGGTCATGCGATGTCTGCTGTCTTTCAACTTTTTAATTTTTTAAAATTTTTTTTACTAGGCCACTCTTGTATCTTCAGTTAAAATGAGCAATTGATCTTGTTATCTGTTCTGCCACTAAGAGATACATCACAACTCGCATAGTGGCTTGTAATGCCCGTATCAATTCGTGTGACAATCTTACAGTTAAATCTTAGCTGCGGTCATCACTAATTGTCAGCGGAATTTCTTGGTGTCTTTACTGTTATTCAGAATTTTTAGCCTTGTTTTCTATGTAAACAGCATCTTCATGTCGCCAGTGATGATAATGAGTAACAGAAAGTTGAATTTTTACAGCCCTGTTATCTCAATGGGCTTTTAAAGGTGCATTCCACTTCAGGAAAAATAACAAAAACAAACCAAACCAAACCAGAAAAACGTGGAGTGATATTATTGATCTTTAACATCTCCACTGAAGCAGAGCCACATATAGTGATAGATAAGACAAAACGTGATAATTGTTAGGCCACACAGAGCTGCACTACACGGCCATCCAGGAGAGAAAAGGAAGCAGAGAACAGCATCAGGCAAACCACATGGGGAAGTTTAGGTAGACCTTGATACCCAAGCTGCAGTTTAGCCATGACACTGACATTCACAAACATCTCCTTGGAAAGTACCGTAATGTCTTTAGTGACCACAAATACATATATATTTTCTCTCAGCTAAAAGCCAGTGCACCCAAAGCAACTGTTAAGAAGTTGAACAAAGGAACTGTTTACATGACCAGCTATACCATTTCCTGTAGCATTTCAGTTTCTATTGATAGCTCCTTAAAGGTTTCTGCTTATCAAGACGAAAAATGGCGGTTACTTTATTTCATTATGAGGAGGTAAACTCCTGTATCTGAGCTTGTATTAAAGTGTTTCTGGAAGCAGAGAAAGAGATACCGCTTATTCATGCTCTCACATACGCTATGGCAATAGTACACAACAAGTTTGGGCAGAAAAGATAAAGAAAGATTGTGCAATATTCACAGACAGCATGAAACTAAATGCTCATTTTTCAATCATTTAGGCATTTCCTTCATAGTATTTCCCTCAGTGGATCTTATGTGGCATTAATAAGATGCATTCTCTGCGTGTGTCTTTTCCTCTCTTTTGGATGTTGTGTATTTTCTTACGTGCAAAAATTGCTTAGTTCTAATGCGGGATCATACCTTGTTTCCTCACTTGCCCGTTTGTCCACTTTGGGCTAATGTTAGAAAACATCCCTTAAAGACAATCGCTTTTAATCTTGTCAGAGATGCCTGTGTTGTGAGGGTGAAAATTTGTTATTAGCTTAGCTTTTCATCCATGCGTAACAGGATGTTAAAATCAGAGATGTTTGCTTGGGGCCATGAGAATCATCCTACTCTGAGCTTACAAGTTCTGAATTTATAAAATGCAACATATTTAAAATAAACAAGCAGAAGGCAAATGCCAGTTTAAAATGAGCAAAAGTGTGTTTGGTGTATATTAGTCTTTGTGTAAGGAGTTTAAGGCATCTTCTTGACTGCCGTAAAAGAAGAAAAATATGTTGAATCTTTGCTGATTCTTATCCCTCCCCCCACCTTTGTTATCATAGCTGATCAACACAAAAAACTGTGCCATGCTTTTCTTAGAGTGAGGACTTTCCCCCTGAACAGGGTTGTGATCAGCTTGGTCCCTGCGGCGTTAAGCATCCTCAGTCCTCATGCTGTACCTTATCAGGTTAAGTCCTGGGAACAAACAATACCAAGACAAAGTCAGCCTGAAATAAAACCCGAATGAAACCCATCCCTCACAAAATGATGGCAAAGCCTCTATTTGCACTTCTATTGTAAGGTAAAGCAGGTGTTATTTAGAGAATATGCAACCTAAAGGGCTCTCTCTTCCCTCTGCACTGGAGCATCTGTGGCAGGACGGGGAGCCAGGATCACCTTCTGCAAATACCCACAGAGCAGTCACAACTTCCCATTTTCCTTCACTCTTTACTCCACTTTAGTTAAATCAGCCAGAGCAAAGGATGTAGAGTAGGTGATAGTTCCCTTGGGAATACCTATGTTAGAATTGTGGTAATTGGCAATGAAAGCAATCAGTGAGTTCAGATACTTTCGGAGAGACCTCTGAATGTCTCAGTGCTCTCCTTTGTCATCCCCAGTACATGCATAATAAAAATGGCTACTGAAGAAACACAGATAGGCATCCTGGCTCTAAACACGTGTATAATATAAAATGCAGAGTTGTACACCGGTCTGCTGGATGACGGGCTCGAGTATTTGGATTGCCTACCAAGTGTTGATGAAAAGCCACACAGGTTCTTAATTCAGAAACACCAATTTTTCCTCTGTTCCTGTGTTCATTTTCTTTATCAGCAGGGGATGACTTACACTTTCAAAACTGATTAACATTTTAAAACTGTGGGAGCACTTTGTGTGGCATTACAAATGATTTTAACCCTTTAGCTCTTTGCTGGAGCTCTTCTTTGTTTGGTTTTTTTTTCGCTTTTTCCCTTTTCTTCTTTTTCGAATACGGATTGTGCCAGCATGTCAGCACTTCCAGAGACTAAGCATTTTGCACTATGCAGAAGGCACCAGAGACATCAGATACTTTAACTAATGGCAGTAAAAACAGGTGGAGGTGTACTAACTTTCACCTCATTGTCTAACCTGGGTGAAGGAAACAGCTTTGCCCTAAGGTTTTGAGAAAGCTAGTAGTTTCCTTAATACGTTCCCATGTCCTGTTTGTCCTCAAAGTAATGTCTGTTTAAAGTCAACAGGACTTATCCTTTTCAGCACGTTTTCCCCTCAATCGCTTTTTTTTCTGTTATGCCTTCTCTCACATGCTTGAACACAGTGATGTATGGGCAAAACAAGGGCTCGCCTGTACCCAAAGATCCATCTTCCAACTGTGGTTAGCGTTGTTTTCAGGCAGCCAAAGCTCATTCTAAAGCATGGCTGAGGAATGCTATTCACTTAGAAATAAATACAGTACTTGAAGGCATTTTTCCATATCCATAGACAAACATGTAGCTGCAATGTACATAAGATCATTTGCAGCTGAGGAAAACTATTAAGCAATGCCTACAAATTTGTCTGTAGCCTACTCACAAACACTGCCACCTTCAAGGTGAATTAAAAAGGTCAACATCTGTTCAAGTCCGCACATTGGGTTGATAACATGGCAAAAGATACACAGAAAGGATCCAGTTTTAAGGTCGCTTGTGTAAGGACGATCTCCATTGACCTTGGTGGGATTTGCATTTGAGGACCCACTCTGTCTCATGCCTCCAAACATGAAGGAGGACACTGCTCATCAGCTGCTGTTCTGCAGTGCTCAGCAACAGCACTTAGCACTGTAAGTATTAGTTTATGTTGCTTCTTACTATTTTTTGACGAACAGAAGTCCAGTAGCAGGAGAGTTTTCCTTCTCTCTTATAGTTAAGAACGCAGGAACAAAACTATGTTTCTGTTTTCCTGCCAGATATTGTGACAAAAAGCTGGGCATGGGTGTCCTCTTTTCTAGCTTATCAGTTTTAGGAATTCAGAAAAACTGTACATGGTCCAGTAGTCAAAGACAGCAAAGAAAAAAAGACAAGAAAGTCACATTACGTCTGCATCTGAAGATGAAGCGTCCATTTCTCAACCTACATGTCTTTTAACCTTTGCTTCTTTCACTTTCCAACTCTGCTTTAGCTGAACTTCACTCCCCAGTGCCCAGGGATCTCCCTTGGGATTCCTTGCTTTGGAGATTGTGGTTAGCCCTGTCCCCGCATTCAGTGGTGGGGAAGTTGGTTTTAGCATGTATTTTTGTAGCTCGTCTGGTAAGAACCTGCTGCCATTCTTCAGCACGTGTTAACCAACAGATATGGTAAGCAGAAATTCTCTACTGTTATGCCAACAGATCACAGAAAAACAGAAAATGCAAAACACTGGGGAGAACCAGTCAGGAATGTACTTCATATTCTCAAAATTCGCGTATACTTTCTGAAAGTGTAACTTTGACAATTAGTTTTAGAAAGAAAACTCCATCAGTTTTACTTTTGTCCCCTGTAAGAATATACAGCACAGGACATTTCAATCAGTTTATCTTTGTTTCATTAAATGGGGTCAGGCAGGAATGAAAGGACGTAGAAAATTGTGCTTGTAGCATTGGAAAAGCTAGTGCCTTAAAGAATCTTCCAAAACATAAAAATCCTGAGCATTTCTCAAAAGAGAAACTATTGATTATTTTCTCACATAACTACTATTCTGAAATATTACTAGCTTTGTGAAAATTAGTGGCTTTTTTGGACATTTGATTAACAGGTGTGAGGAGCACTTTTTCAGGTTTGGAGGCAGGTAATTTACAGGTTATTGTAGGGGAAATGGAACAAGAGGAAAGAAAAATAGTAATGCTTCATCTACGGTTCTCTCCCCTTTCTTTGAAAAGTTTCCTGTTAATATTCAGGAAAAATTTCCCTTTTCTAATGTTCTTTCACTACTCTTATTTTAGTTTATTATCTTCATTGTCCATTGTAAATAAAAAGTAAGAAAACTGCCAGTTCCTTTTGATCATGTTTCTGTTCTTTCCCCCAGTGAAAATCACATGCAGAGCTTTTTCTTTTCCTTTCCTTCAGAGGTGGAAAGCGTTCCTCATTAGGAAAAGCAGATGCATCCTATCGCAGGGAGTAGAGGGTTATGTACTCTTTCAAGCAGGTTCCTTTCTCTCCAGGTACGAATTGTTTAATTCCGAAGCATTGTCAGTGTTCTGAGTGTTCACGTATATAGAATACAGTGTCATTGGAAGCTCAAGGCAAACTACGTCTAAGAATAAAAAAATGTATTGAAGCATACAAGCTAATGAGGACATAGTGCAACTACTCCTCATAACCATTGCCCAGCCAGCTTCCTCAGGGGAGTTAGACTAAAGAAGTTACGTCAGGAAAACAGGCACACTACAGGTGAGTGACAGTATTCTCCCTTCATCCCTCATAAAATAGTCAAGAAGAGAAATACAAAACCCAACAAAAATTCTTCCTGCACCTTTTTGATAATTTTAATTTGTTTGAAAGAATATATGAACCTGTATTCCTTTTCACGCTCATTCGTATTTTCAAAGTTTGTTCTAAAGTACTTTTTCCTCTTCAAATTAAGCACATTTCCTGGGGACATACATAGCAATTATTTTGTAACTCTTCAAAAGCCAGCAGTACAAATATTGCAGGCATTTTATAAACACGGGGCTGAAACGATATACTTAAATTACTTGTCATACAAGGTCTTGAAACAATAGAGTTATACTCTATTCAGAAAACATTCTCTTGAAGTTTGCATATATACCCTTTTATTTTCTTGTGAAGTTTTAAAGTTCCACACACACATACACTTGCTTGGAGCCTTATGAAACCGAAATGTCAAGTGAGAGTTTCTTTATATCATGTTCTGTCAATCAAAGTAAGCGAGGCTTTATGCATCTGTTGCTAGTATATTGGCACTTTTTGAAGAGTGTTTCGGAGGGAGCGAGAATAAATAAAGATCCTTCAGGCACTTTCTCATTTATGGATGAGGAATCAAAGCAGTCTGAAACTTCATTTTCAGCCTGATACCCTGAAGATTGTTGGCTGATAATTCTGGATGGAACAGCTTATCTGGGAGGATTAGGGAGAACATGGGCTTCCTATTACTGCTGGCTTCAGCCTATTCAGCTGGGCAGACTCTGTCACACATTATCTGTGCCTTTACATATGTCACTAATCTTATCTATATCTTTTCAGCTCCTTCTGTTGGAGCTGTGGTTTCCTGTACCTAAACCTCCCATTTCTTCATTACACCAGCTGTATAGGCATTAGCCTTCTCTAACAGCCTTTCTGCACTGTGTCATTCAGTAATGGCTAGTAATGCAAAGGTATGAGAAGGTAATGGCAGTGCTTTATCTCAGATCTTACAGGCCTCACATCAATATATTAAATGCATACCTCCCTTCCCACCAGCATCTTCCATACTCCCCCCCCCCCCCATTTTTGACCAAATCCGCTTAACAAAATAAAATCACCTCAACAATAGAGTATCTCTGCAATCATTAAAAATAGTGGAAGCAGGCAATTTGGGGGCAGGTATATATGCTGGAAGGGTCAAAGTAGTTTGTAACCCACAGAACAAAAACCTCAGTGGCAGAACTATTCTGGAGCTTCTGCCATTCTCTTCTGTATTGCTAAAGGGGGTTACAAATTTAGTGGTGTTTGTCACTAGGAGACAGTAGCTTGGAAGGAAGAAAGATTAAACCCTCTGAGAGTCACTGCCCTTTTTAAACTTTATAGGGAAGCCCTTTCCCCACACCTACTCTCAAATACTTCCCCAGCTCCGGCAGGCTCCCTGCCTGCTGATCTTAGCTCCATCCTTTCTCTCCTGCCTTTGCTTTTCAGAAAGGCTTTCTGCCTTTTCCTGCCACACCACCACTCTGGTGTCCTCTTTCTTTCCTAATCAATTTTCTGGTATTTCTTCACCTCCTTCAGACTTTTCAACTTACCTTTTTCCCTGTGACTGTAATAAGAAAGACAATAAATGAATTCTTAAAAGTGGAAGAGGTGGAGCTAATGACATACCGTTTTGCCCATTTATTTTCTCTCTAACAACGTTTTTGACTCTAAGGTCTTTTAGGCAGGGGCTGCTCTTCTTGTATGTTTTCACAGTGTAGTAGAACACACATCAGAAAAAACAAAAAAGGATCACTCAGTCCTTACCTTGATGGCTTTTTTGGGTACCACTATGGTGCAAACTAGAAAAACACATCACTGATTTCTGACTAATAGCTCACTCAATAGTACTATCTGGCACTTTATTTGCAATTAGTAATTCAGCCAGTTCTATATATGATTAATTTTAAATACATTTAAATACAATTTAAATAATTTTAAAGCACGGAAAATTTCCTTCCTGTTTTTACTGCCTTTGCATTTGGTTTTACTTTAAATTGCCAAGTTCTTGCGGATCTGTATCTCATCTATTCTCTCAAGGTTGAAACAATAATGTTTATCTGAACCTGACAAATACGATTTCTCTTCTTCAGAAATGAATACCTTGAATGTCCTGGTTTCCCCATCCTGCAACCACAAGCCCAGTCAGGGCCATGCCATTTAACACAGACCCATTTTTTATTCACTGACAAGCAGAAGCAGCAAGAAGTGTAACCTGTATCCCAAAGCTATACAAACGCTGCTGAATTATATAGGCAACACAGTCAGATGGAGTTGTGCTTGCTCCAGCAATGCTGGCAACTGTGGGAAATAACGTGTTGCAGCAGTGGAAGATTTCCTTGACTACTTGCAGTCTTTCAGAGATTTGGAAAAGCTGCTTACCATGGCCCCTGCAAGAACTGCTATTTTTCAATGTACACGGGATGTTCATGGTCACTCAAGGACTTGAGGAAGAACTTAGTATTAGATGCTCTGAGGGAAGTTGTTTTCACTGTTCTAATCCAGTTGATTTGTTCTTCTCTAGGCTCTTGTACGCAGACTTTTTCAACAAGCACTGAGATAAACTGAGCATTTCATATAGAGTTTACTTTGCCCATGCAGTTTGGCCAGCTATGCGTTTCGTCAGCTGAAAAGTATAGACCTAAAGAGATCAAGGCTAGGTCTCAACACTAGAGCAGAATCCAGTGTTTCATCAGGTGCACCTGAACCCCTTTATGATACATACAGTATGAAGAGATATATAAAGAATCTCTTAAAGACTAAATTTATAGTAAGCCCTTGTCCGAGTATGTGTCATTTATGAAAGGATAACACGTGGCATGTGGACTCATCATTAGCCCAAGGTAACAGAGGTTATGACTTGTAATTCTGTTCTCAGCCCTGCTACAGAGTTACTACATGACCTTGCACAAATCACTTAACCTTTATGTGACTAATTTTATCCGTCTATAAAATGGGGATAATAAAATTTTTAGCTACACACAGTGGGATGATGAGAATTAATTAATGCTGTAAAATTCCCTGAGAAAGAAGGCTTAAGATACAGGGCCTAATTCCACTAGTATTCACTTTCTGGCTCTCTGTCTTCAGCAGTTACTTCTAGCTGAGCAAAATTAGTGTAAAAAGCTGCCATCTGGATTTGTTAGCATTATTCAGATTCACTATGTTTAGATATGGAGCTCACAAAAAACACTCTAGAGAATCAACCCAAGAGAAAGCTCAAGTGATTCATTAGTAATATTAGTTGTATATCCACATACACAGAGTACAATCAACAACGCTTGAGCATTCAGAATTTCATATCAGGGGCTCCGAGTCAGCACATGTAAGAATAGACATCTGATTAAAAGCACCTGTCTGTGTTACTGAAGCTGTAAGCACAAATCGGGTGGCCATATGCCCACATGCATATGGGAGAAAGAGCGTGCAGGGTTCATGTGGTTCTTCAACCTCTGCTTTTTAAAATTTGACCATAAAATTTCATTTTTTCTGGCTTGTGGAACAATTTTCTATAATAAAAGTGATATAATTTTCATTAGAAAATTCAAGTTGGGAATGTAGTATCATGTCGCCCACAAATATACTGGATTTTTATGGGATATGACTATTAGAAAATACACAGCATGGAAAACTAGATAATGTCTATGTCTAGTAGTTGGATTGAGGGGGGAATGGTAGACCGAAGAGCAGAGAATCATAGAATGATTTTGGTGGAAGGGACCTTAAAGATCGTTGAGTTCCAATCCCCTTGCCCTGGGCAGGGACACCTTTCACTAGGCCAGGCTGCTCAAGGCCTTGCCCAGCCTGGCCTCGAACACCTCCCTTTCTTCACTCTGCTACTGGCGTGCTGTTTTACAGTGGGCAGGCCAAATCAGTCCCATTGCAATTTCCATTCCAGTATACTGAGACATAAAGAAATCCCTGTACGATACAGAACAACCAGTCTTCAATATCCTTATCTGTTGTTTTACCTAAAGTATGCATGGATTTATGCTCAAAACAATGTTTATTTCTTTCTACTGCTAGGGGAGAATTTTCAAGTTACTGTGATTACTACAAACTCCATCAAATTCACAATATATATATGCACTCAAACCAGAAGATCATTCTGAAGTTATAAAACTGCCAAGAAAGCAGAAAACACCAGTCTTGTCTGTAGGTATCAAGAATACAATTGCCTTATCCCAGACTAGCAGCAAACCAACTGATTAATGGTTCAAGATTGTGTCTGGTGTAACTTGAAGTACTTCATGGCAGGCCCTAACTCAAGTGCCCTTTCAAATTAACCTCAGAAGATTCTTCATCATAAAGAACAATTAATTCTTTATGCAATGGAAGTGATTAACCTTGAACCTTCAAAGTCAAGATGATTGGAAGCGGGGGGGGGGGGGGGGGGGGGGTGAGGGAGGGATTCTGCAGTCTCCAAGATGCTTTAAAGCTGATACATCGGGGAGAAAATAAATACAATAAATATCTCTCTCCTTAGTTTGCTTTTGCAAAGCATTCCAGCATATTTTGCTGTAAAAACCTTTTCTCTTTTAAATGGTCAAAGCAGCATGTGATCTGATCAGGTAAACAACTGGAACAATCCAGAACAATACAAATAAACTTAAATGTCCTGTTTACTGAAGATGTTCATTGGAGGTAAAGGTGCACAGGTCCCAAGAGATTTGGAGAAAAGTAAGTAAATAGAAAGTAAAACCATCTTGATGATGTCTGTGAGAAGGGATGTGGGGTGGAGGAGGGTAGTGGTATCATCTTTCTCTTCTGTCTTTTGTTAGGACTAAGAATTTTAGGGTGTGGGGGGAAGCTTTTTGTTCTAAATTTCCTGCTTATAAAAGCTGACTTGCTGTTATGAAAGTCTGAGGGATAGATTGTCTGCGATTGTAAAAATCTTCATCGTGAGCCAAGAAAACTTTACTTGCATACTGCTAAAAGGCTTTTGCTGCATACATGCTTATGTTAATATCAGCAGAGCAGAAGAATATAGCAAAAAGGGTAAACATTGCAAAAATAGCTTCCCTCTAATCATGCTCTCCCTTGGGTCAGAAAAAATAAATGTGCTGTTCCTGGAAAAATAAAATAATAATAATCTAGTAGTAATAATAATGCAGCACAGACTATTTGTAGAAGAGACAAGCAAAGCTAACCCATAAAGAATTAAATGTTTTAGATTTGTATATTTGTTTTGGTAAAATAACCAAAGCATACAATTGTATTGAATGATTTCTTCTCTGGCTTCTCCGTTTATTCTTCCTCTGGCATCATTTATTACCTGTATCTCTTGACCCATTTCAAGAGAGAAAATTTAGGGAGATGTTCATTATTAAAGCAGATGAAGTTTCCCTTTGACTCACGTAAAACATACACAAAAGGTTTTCTGCTGCGGGTCATGTCATCTGTGAGGCCATCCGGAGGAGGCACGCACCTGCTGGCCTTGCCTTAAGTTCACCTGCTCCCACTTTATCACATCACAGCCTGAGCCAGTCTTCTCAGTCGTTCACACTGATTCACCCAAGCTCAATGAAGTGGCTGCTTTTAGGTGTTTGTCTGGTAATACCCTCAAACTGTACTGCCTCCGAACAAAGTCCTGCAGCTCTAGAAATTCCCCTTTTCTCCAACATACAGAGAAAGCAGTTCACCTCTTTTTACCTTTCACTTCCTCAGGCTGATTTTCAGTCCCATCCACTGCATTAACTAGACTTCTACAATGTGGCCTTCAAAAAGGCAGTGAACCCAACAGCTTTGTTCTTGCAGGTGGTCATCAAGAGACTTTCCATATCATGCAGCCTGTAGCATGGACATGACTTATCTCCCCTTGGCTTAGATTCATTATTAAAAGTTCATTTTTAAGCCCTCTAATCATTCTAAGGGCATTTTCCTGTTCACTTTGGTCCTGATGTAGTCCTAGCAGTGAGTCTTTTGTAGTACACTGAAGCGCAATTGATGGAAGGATGTGTTGTTGGTAATACCCTGAGGTGTATTCCAAGGTGCTTGCCACTTTATGTGGTGAGCCAGAGAATACAGGTGGTTCTGAGTGTGCCATTCAGCTTTTTATATTATGACAGCATTTTCTTAGGCTGCTACCAGTCAGCCATAGTGAAAATGAGTCTGTCTGAAATGATCATTCACTTATGTACATGTGCCTTGAATCCAAAATTGGTAAGACACATTTCTGTATCATTAGATGCCCGTTTTCAGATTCCTCATTTTGATAATGGGGGCATATGTTTCTTATCATGAGTCAAATAGCAGAATCGCTGAAGGTGGAACAGGGTAAAGGTGACTCATCCTACCTGAGGTCTCTTGTTAAGCACTTGGTTTTATAGATGACACTAATGAAATATATATGCCTGAATGTGGGGGTGAAGAAGAGACCAGTCCACTCTGTGCTCAAGTGCCTGGAAACACTGTGGCTGGCACTAGCACTTAACTGTGATGGCTAGGAGAGATGCCTTGTCACCAGTTAGAGATCCTGGACGTATCTAGAAATGTGGCCTGCATCTGTCCTAGTCAATGCAAACATTGCTGGAGTGATCCCAAATGCCAGGATGTTGTCACTGTCAGTAAAATGTTAAAACGTCTTTGACAGACATGAGTGAAGGCAATAGCAAAACACCCAAAACAAAAGATCAGGCCTTATACGCCCTCTTCTAGTATTTCCCATCTCTTAAGTTACTTACTGTTGCTTTAGGGTTTGTGTACTCACTATCAGCATCTTTCAAAAAATTTAGTTAGAAGTTTTTTTTCCTGCCTCTTCTTAACGTGTACATTTTAGCAGTCACATTTCTGAATACTGGGGGGGGAAGTTTCTGAAAAATTCCATGTGTTCACAATGAATTGCTTTAAAAAATATATTTCCATATTCTGTAGCACATTTTGTTTACTATTCACTAACACTGGAGGACAAACAATACAATTCTTTGCAAGTTTTACAAAAAAGGGTGATACTATTCTGTTGAATCCATGCTGTATTTGCTATCAGTGTTTCACCACGTGCAGGATTTCTTATGAAAGAAGTAATCTTTAAAACAATCTGCCGGACTTATTCTGTAAAGAAACCCATCGAAGAAGGCTTTCTAACCCCTCATGAACTATGATCACTTTCTGCAAAGAGCTCGGAAAATTATGTAACCAGGCTTTTTGTGGTGAAATTTCCATTGCAGAAAACAATCTGAGTGCTAGTTTAGACCTGACATTTCAACAATTGTGTATTCCGCTACTTAGACCTAAAAAATCACCAGAAAGTTGTATTCCACTTGCTACAATGCACCCAAGTTGCTTGCAGTAGGAATGATCTGTGTGGGTGAGCCTTTACACTGTTAGATTCTGTAGGAAAGTTCCCAGCTATCTTTATATATTTAAATCATAGCAACTTGGATAAAGTTTGGCCCAAAGCAAACAGCCAAATACCCTATATGAGCACAGTGTGTACCCTCAGATCAGGACTTAGTAGAATTAACAGAACTTCTACACGTGCCTTGGAATTGCCTGCTGTCAAATAAAAGAGCAAATTCATCTTAAAAAATTAAAAGGATGATTAAACTAAATTAATACTTATATAATATTTCCTCGTACTCGCATTTTTCTACTGAATATTGGAAGAGCTGGATAGTTTTCTCCTTTGCCATTGGAATGATGTGTTTTGGGAAGAAATTGAACTATGTGTTCTGGGAAGTATTAAACTATGTGCAACACTGGTATGTCTTTGAAGTGAAGCAATAAAACAGAAGAGCACAGATCTATTGGTAATATAGATTTGCTTTAACTGCTGAATAATTGTTAATTCAGAAAGTAAACATAAAGTGTGTAGAATCTTTCAAATTCATGAATATATTTTCATAGACAGAAATGCCATGACCAAAAAAAAAAGATGTAGCAGGCTTGGTGAATTTTGTTGAATGCTTGATGAGTTTACAAATCTTTTATCTTAACACTTACTACAGTTTGAGACTGGTGAATAATTCACAATGAATATTTCATCAGACACATGTTGCGTTTTTTTGCATACAGAATATCTGCAAACAGATCATAGTTTTCCGGATTCATTTGTTAGTAGAAATTATTTTTTTAAAAACGTAACCATATAGATGAATCCAGAACCGTTATCTGCAAATATTTGACAACTCAGTTGGGCTGGTTAGTTGTAATGAGCCAGATAAGTCACAAGGTGTTCTTTCTATTCATGCACTGGAACAACAAGCGTATACTTGTCTAAGAAATATTTACACATGCGAATATGACATTTAGTTTCAGTGAATACCCCTGCATGTGATAGGGGAGCATGTGTTCTGTGACCATTTGTGCCAGTAAAAGGCAAATCATTCAAATGTTTGTAGAAAGCAAACACAAAAGGGGATTGTGATTATCACATAGCCAACACAAAATACAATCCCATTTTTAAACAGGGGAATGAATTAACAATATGCTGTTGGTAGGGCAGATAAGTGACACTGAAGAAGCAGAGACAGTCTCAGTGGCAGATATTTACATATTATTTGTTCATCTCCCCTTTTTGTAATTGTTTGATGCTCATGGATACCTTTTGTTGAGGTGAAAAATAGTTCCTAAGCAGTAACAAACTAGGCTGATGACAGTAGCAACAGATATCCAATAGTCATCCTCAAAACTGATTTTGTTCCATGCTGTGCTGGCTAACCATTGTCCTCAGGGTTGCTTGAGGAGGCGGAAATCACTTCTCACTTTGTAATATGCTTCTTCTATGACAAAGGCTAAAAGGAGCTGGGCCAGAGAAGCTATTGTGGGGGCCTTAAATAAGTGGAGGATCCTTCTAACCAAGGAAATCTCCCATAACTGGATCAAATCAATTTATAACCATTTAACCTATTAGGTACGAAATGACTGTAATCCAGCTTAGAAACTGGCATCTGTTCTCATAGAACAATAACACACTGAAACCTGAGCAAGATGAGAAATTTCTCCCTGCCTGCCACATGTACTTTTTCCAAAAAACTGATCCAAAATGGGCAATCCGTGTTGTTGTCTTCTCTTTACGCTGACTGGCTTCTCACTCAAACAGTCACTCCTAACACCTAACAGCTAGCATGTTTTGTCTGTGATGGAAATGGTGAACCCCACAGAGTATGCTGTAACGCGCCAGCTGTGCATAAGCAGACATTAGGAAGACAGAGATACCATAGTCAGCTGTGCCTGAGTTTCATCTAGAGACTCGTTGAAACTGGTTTTGCGAGTTCAACTTTCCTCCACATTATACTAAAAGCATGAGACTGTCACATGTGTTCAGTCCAGACAGAGAATAAAGGTATGATAATAACAGGTACTAGTATGAACACATTTCAAAAATCCGTTGTAGACAGTAGTACAAGAATCTTGATTTACAGAGGTATTTGGAGTGCTGTCATTTGATTTCGGTGAGAATTAAGTACCTGACCTGTTTAGGCATTTAGATAAATCTTACTAAACACCCATCTTCACTTCTAGGCAGCCAAATACCTCTGTGTGTTTGATTTATAGCATTTAAAAGAGGTTGCTGAGGCTTTAACTCAACTATGCCAGCATGTTAAAGGCAGATCCTAGCCTGCATAAGACTCTGTAAAACAGTTAGGAATTTCTAGCTAATGTGGGCTATTGCTTTAAATGTTTACCTCCAGGGGTTCTTGGAGGGTAAAAGAATTTGACCTTTCAATAGTGGTGGCAAACTTAACATTGTCCGGGAGAAAAAAACAGAAACCACAAAATCTTTTTCTCAGCCACACCAAAACCAGTGATTCTATTGCCTGCAACTGAATTCCACTATAAAGCATGTGGTTGAATAAACCTCAGCCAAACTTGAGCATGTTATGCTTATTTGGGGATTTCTCATTAATGACTATTGTGCAGACCACCCAGCTGCATAGACTGTGTGCAGATCTGAAAATATCCCTGTGTATAGTGAAATAGCAGTCATTAGGACCACAAGAGAATACCATTTCCCTTGTACGGACTGCACTCCCAGTGAGCCCCTCATTCCCCCTGGCAAAAAGAATGGTTTTCAATGAATTCCTTAAAAAGAAGAAAAAAAAAGAATATTAAAAAAGCAGCTGCAGTGCGCACATGGCATAAGCAGTTTACTAAGGCATTACAGTACAGTGTCATGCAGGCGGTTAACGAAAATCTGGTGCTCTGGTGATAATGTGTATATTCATTCAGTATAAATGACTAAGTTCAAAAAACCATACAATGAATCATGGTTTCAAGGCCAGTCTTTCTTTGATTAACTACACTAGTATAATGAAATCCAACAGAGCAATCACTGAAACATTTAGCTCCAAACGTAAATCTTCTTGAACTCTGAAAAAAGCATGTTAGGCAATGAGAGGTGGTATATAATACAGCCATATTTCATATAATGAAAGTGGAAGCAGTTGTAAGGAAAAAGGAATGCTGAAAAGTTGTTATGCTGTGTTTGGCAAGAATGAGTCATTTTGAATGTGTCAATCATGATAATCCAACATATTTTTAATCTAAAGGTCAATAGAAGCACTTTCTATAGTGGTACAATAGTTATGCCAAATATGAAAGCAAGCATTTATAAGATGATTTCAAGTATTAATACACTACCGTAATGTGTCTTGGAGAATTAATCTCAGCTTTAAATTGAAGGGCATAGATTGATCAAGGTAAGAGAATTTTATTAAAAATATACTGATATAACCCATGACACTTTCATTTCAGCAAGACTGCTGTGTTGAATTACCATATCTCAGGCATGTCTTAACTGTATAGATGAAAGGTGTCTTTTCTACCAAGATGCAGAACTTGCTTTGTCTAGAGGAAACCAGGGATCAGCTGTTAAACTACAGAATATGTGGATTTCCTCATACTTTTACTGGTCATGCATCTGGACAAAAAGGTATGTATTTCTTCCTAGGAAGCACATCTGCCTAAGCGCCACTAATGCTAGTAGAAGATTACCTACACCAGGGGAAATCTAGTCCTGAGGAATACTTCTCAATACACACTTCAACTCAAACATCTCAGGTTTTCCTTATGTCACCATGTCCCTGCTGTTCTGTCCCTTTTGTCCCTGCAGTTGACCACAGTCCTAGGGGACAGTTTTTTCAGTGGTCAGTAGAATTCCTATGAACACAAAATACAGAGCATGCAGAAAAAACCTCAGCCAAGCTGAGCAACTCTTGACATTTCGTTGTCTGAAAAACACAACCAGAAGGAAAATCTTTTCCTTCCGTTATTGCTTGCCCAAAGGGTTTACTGGGGAGAAGACAGAGAGCAAAAAGTGTGGTAAAGAACTCTGCTGTCGTAGTGAGGGAAACTAAGGTTGTGGGCAGCGCTGCTGGTGTTGGGGTTTGTCCACAAAGCTGTGTGTGGTCAGGGATAGGGAGAACCTGGAGGGCAGGCCACAGAGATACAGAAATGGGGAAGGGTCATAGTGTTTGCCTGATACTTCTTCCTATGTTAAGTGATGGAAACTAGAGAGTTCCTCTACCCCTCTTTTCCAGTCTTTCCACCACCAAGTTAAAACACTGGGCTTGGCATAGAATAAACGTGCTCTGTTACATACAGATTTCACATAGGCTATAGATTAGCTCATATAAAGAGATTTGCTGTTACCGCTATGGACCATGGTCAGATTGGTGTGAGCATAAGCAATTTCCTCCAAGTCAGGTGAGCTCTGGCCACTTACACTGAATCTGAATAGGTACTACAGGACTCCCAGCTCCGTTATTTAAACTAATGTTGAGCTTGATATACTGAAAATGCTTACATAGAGCAGTCACACAGAACATTACGACAGTCACTACAAAATCCATACAGTAAACCCTGGTGTTTCAGATTGCTTTCGTAGAATATTACAAAACTTGCTTTAAAACAAAATTTCAAAATTCTTCCGTTTGGAGACATGAAAGCCTGAAGAGAAATCTGCTTTCATCAATAAAATACAGCATTTCATGAAACAAGCCGTAACTGTCACAGCTGTTGAGAAGACTACAAGTGAGTCAATTAATTTGAAGGCAAATTTACATACTAACTTGTAAGATTCAGTAGTCTCTGTGTTGGCCCAAAGGCCTTGACATAACATCAACAAGAGGTCTCACACACTGAGTAGAGTATGAGTTGGGACAGAGTGAGAATTGCTAACACCTTGTAGTGCTTAAGAGGGGATAACACTCCTCCAGAAAAGAAAGGAATTTTTTTAGGATTATTATTTTTGTAACAACAAATCATCTTTTTACAATGAAATATCATAAGGGGCTCAAGACATGTAGAGTATGTTTTAAGCTGTCTGCCAGTCACAGTCAACTTCCAAGCCCCAATGTCCGTAGATAGCCAGAAAAATCCGTATTCCAATGCCAACATAAGTATCCTGATCAAAGTTCCTTGTTCACTGTTGCCATCAATTTCTTTCAAAACACTGAGTAGTAAATGGAAAACATGCTGCTTAGTGCTGCTAAAATACTTGCTATTATGCCCGTAAACTTCTCATTGGGTTTTTCTTCTCATCAATTCCCCTAGTCAAGAGGGAGTTTGAGATTGAAGAGAACTAAACAGCTCTTTGCTTTCCTCATCTCTTCTCTCAGGCCTCTGCAGAGAGGGTTGTGCAACTTTGTGGTTTAAAGGGACAAAAACAAGCTTCATTTGAAAATATTCTTTCCTCAAACAGATTTTGTAAAATGACACTGGCTACAAAATGACCTGCATCCATATGCAAAATTCAACCATGTCATTAGTTGCAAGATACTATGGAAAATTAAACACAAATAGGTTTGTTGAATACTTTGAAGACTGGATAGTCTATATCAGACGGAGTTTGTAGCTTTATATGGTACACACTCTGGAGCTCCACTCTCAAGATACAGGTTTCCTTGGCCCCCACAAAACCCGCTCTGAGTTGTGGGAGTGCTGTGTGCATGCGGAGCCTTCCCACAAGCAGGGAAATGGTGGGAGCAGATTCCCAGGGCTTGGAAAACAAGGCAGTCAGGGAGTCATCCTTACACAGGCTGAGTGATGTCCTGCTCTGCTCAATAAAATATTTAGGCATGTGTGTAAGTAAGAGATTAAAGCATAGAAGTATGTTTTAGTAGATGCAAGTGTGCTGTGTGATTAGGAAAGACCACAAATAAGAACCCTAGGAAGATGTGCCTCTTTTCATTTCATTCAACTGTTTCTTGGGGCACATGGTTGTTATTTATAAAGAAACAAAACAAACCAACTCAGTCAGCCTGTCTTAAAAACTTGATTAGTCTGTTTCTAAACACTAAAGGATTTCTTCACCTGCCTCTAATTTGTATAGATGATGGCATGTGATGAAACTGAGCTCCCTAGAAGTTGGAGTTGACTCGGAGCATGCATCAGGGGCATGCCACGGTCTCTCCCTGCAGCTTGGTGCAGCTCAGGGAGGAAGGCTGGGACCCCACAGCGGGGTGTGCCCGGGACATCTGGTAGCAGTGAGTCCTGCAGAGACCTCTCCTGCCAGAGCTCAGAAGGTCGGCCCTGGCTTGCTCCTCACCCTGGCCATGGAGAGCCTTCACTCTAGCTCTCCTGCTTCCCGAAAGACCGATGAACCTGAAAACCTCTTTTCCTTTTTTTTTTTTTTTTTTTTAATGGCCTGTTTTCACTATCTCTGCTGTGGATCTGTTTCTACACAGTCGCGACGGTTGCTTTAGTTGTGATGGTAGTTGCTGATAATGCATAACTCTAGACTGCAAGTTCCCATAAATCGCATGCTGTGGTGTGGGGTAGGTAGATTACACCTATTATACATTCTTTGACAGGTACCCCGGCCAGTGAACAGTGAAAATGTGTCAACATTTGAAAATTAAAAGAAACACATTAGAAGTTTAGATCAGAGGATTGCAGCAGTATTGAGGTAGAGCACAGTCAAATGAATTACTGCTTTCCCATTTTATAGTGACAGCAGATTAAAGCAGTGGAAAAAAAAAAATATCCCAGAAGAACAACGTATCTGTGATAAACCTCCGAGAGCCCCAATGGTGGAATAATCTCAGATCAGGTACAATTTATGGGGTAAGTTTAAGAAGCCTTGGAATCTGTAATAGGAGAAAAAATTCAGCGTGAGAAAGATTCAAGTAGGTAGCACTGTCTTCTGCCAGTATTGCTGCTGTGTGTATGTCCCCCAGGTCCCTGGAGTGATTATGCCAATATCTGCAGCATTAGGATTGGACACCTATTAATCAGGATGAGCAAACCCTCACATCTCTTCTGTGAGGAATCATGAACTGGGGGGCTAAATACAGGCAAACAGATCCGATAACTTTATCCTTACAGCAGAGTGACATAAGCAAATATAAATCCCACTACTGTTATTATAATGCCTGCTAAGATAATTGAGAGCATATTCGTTTCTTCAACTAAATAAATTACTGTTACAATTATATGACCCAAAGGTCACATCCTTTAGGAGATGCCTAGCACTTGAATTAACTATTCAACTCTTCACAGTAAGTGGCCTCAGCCAATCAATGCCAAATAAATACTGGTGAAATATGCATTTAATTATCCTAACACTTTAGCTTCTAAAACATATTCTTTGCCAGCAGTTTCTTTTTGTTTGATAATTTATTCTGGAAAGGTGAGAGATCTCTTGAGTCTAGTCAGAGCCTAGTCTTTGTAGACTTCGGTCCCAAAAGAGATCACAGCCAGCCCTCACAGACAAAACTGGTTACAAACAGACCATTTCTTTGATATGATGGAGCAAGAATTTTTTATCCACTTTCTTTGTTTTGTTGACTGCAAGAAGCAAACACAGACAGCTAACTTTTATGAAGTTTCAGAAGTATAGCCCTCCAATCTGCTTTGCCAAGTTAGCTAAGGACAAAATGCCTCCTCTAATGAAGAACCCATGTTTTGCTGAACTCAGAGTTACTACTGCTGAATTAAAACTGACATGTAAAACGTCAGTGAGCTCACTACAAATTGCTTTATTTTAGAAATGATGTTGTTCAATTTGCACATCAACTAAAGCCTGCTACAAAAACATTAAAATACAAGTTCTTCTGAAAGCTAAAAGCTGCTTTTCATCCTCCTAACTTGCTAAAATTAATCCTAATGAATCTAGGTATTGTAAAGCCTATGGCCCATACCTATAAACCCAGCTTAAGCCCTGTGCATAGGCATTGCGTGAGACTCCTGCAGTGGAGCACAACTTCCCTTAAGGAACACACAGTAACTTATAATTTAGGCTACTCACACTATGTGTTAGTCCCTAGATGTAAGAAGGCGCCTAACCACTCTGCTGTAAATTGGAATAGAATTAAATTTGCCATTACTTGCACCAGTGTAAATAAGAGTTTAACTTGGTCTTGCGTACGAAATAATTCCTGCATAACTAAAAATGACTGTCTTTTGTGCTGGTATGCTTGTTTTTGTTGTTTTTGCGTGGGTTTCCGTGTAAATAAACAAACATGTCCAAACTGCAGTATAAAAAAGACTCTCATTTTACAATTATATGGAATCTAATCTTCGTGAATATCAATTCTTTTAAAGAGGAAAATAGAAGTGATGACACCTTGCGAACTAGTAGACTTCATACCTTCAGAAAAAAAGTTTCATCAATTTTTAAACAAGAGACATTCATTATTATGCTTTCTGTGACAAGACTGATTTTTTTCTAAATGATGACCATAATTAAGCCTCTCATATGAACATTGCTATTACTAAACATTACAATTTATATAATGTCTCCCTTCTAGGAGACTTTGCTTTTTTATTGAGGAGAAAAATCAGATAATGACTGAGAACATGGTATAATACTATTACTTTTAAGAATATTGCAGAAAACATATATCGACTATATTAATCTTTACACAGATCTTAATCAGACTGTGGCTGTTTAGCCAGAAAAAGAACTGAAGGATTTGTCATGATTCTAATGCATTGTTGATGTTTCTCCTAGTTCTAGAGAAGTGTACAAATTACGTTATACCCAAGTGACATTATTACATAGTGTAGAACATTTCCATGTCGTTCATGTACTTAATCTAGGGCTGGCAGAACTCTGTATAGACAAAAATGACTAGAATCTGCTACTAGCCTAATAAGGAAAGTCTTTACAATTATTTGCAGTTCTATGAGGCCTTTTGTTCAACTGCAAATACAGACTATTTTCAGCTTTGCCTGTGGAGATCTTCGGAGATGGCATGGTGTGGCAGTCAGAGAAGTCTGTCATCAGAGAAAGGTATTTAATTGATATACACTCTTATTTTGCCAAACAGAGGAAAAAAAACAAACGTGACATCAGTGCATCGGTGACTACTTTCAAAACTTGAATTCTAAACACCAACACCCGAGACTTCATGGGAGAAGGTGCCTAAAGAATGCTGATAATTTGCTTATAGTAGTCCTTGAATATTTTCAGCTGGGTTCAGAAATGCTTCATGAAACAAAAAGAGGCAAATTTTGCTGAGTTTAAATACTGCTCAGCCAACAACGGTTCCTAGGAAAGTGCTGATTTAGCCACAATTCACACATGTGGCACACTCTCTTGCTGTTTCTCTGATTAAAAATATGGCTGTGTATTTCTATTTATATTGTAAAATATGTTGCAGAATTACACTATTTTAGGGTTTTTTTGTAGTGTCTAAGTGACTTTGGAACAGAAGTGTTTCTTATATTGCAAGAAGTGTTTCTTATATTGCAAGGAATCTATCACTAAGTTATCTTAAGGCAAGGATTTTGGAAACCCTGCTGAAGATGTTTATGCTGCAGCTCTATGATTTTTTTCTACTGCAGTTTTAGTGAAGAGCAACACTATTGTCAAGCCTGATTTGAAAAACAAAGAAGTGTGATTTGGGGAGTACCTTCTGGTACATGGATTTGATTCAAAGTGGTATTTTCAAGTTGGACCCCAGGCCTGCTGAGCTTTTGGTCAAGCTGTGCAGGTCAGATTATGTTCTATGGCATCAGGAAATCACAGAGGGCAGAGGAGAGGGCTTTCCATCATTTGCGGTCTACATATATGTCTTATGATGACGTTAGTCAGAGATTTCAACAATTAAAAAAATGGAGGTGTCAGGTGCTTTCTATCTAACTGGCTCTTTGCAGGTGATTGACTGAAAATAGGCTAAATAAATGTCCGTTGCAAAAAACCCAGAAGTTGCTGTAGAAGGAGAGATTGTTTGTTTTCGAATGAGAAAAATTAGAACAGATTGTTTTGTTTCAGGCTAGCTCAACCCAAATCAAAAAGTCGTGATGTGACAAACTGAAAAGAAGCGTTTCATTTCACATCAGTTTGACATTAATCGACATCTGTCTGAAGTGCTGTTACATGCCATGAGATTTGTGGTGCTTTGCACTGAGGACCTGAAAGCATGTTTCAGCTGCCAAACCCAAGTACATGTCCTAATCCTGCCCTGATAAAGCTTTCCTGTATATCATCCACTTCCCACTTTTTTCCCCCTTTTCTTTGCCATGGTTCCTCTATGAAAGAAACTGAGCTCACGGACAGAAAATTGTGGCATAAAACCATTGGTTCTCTCATCTTGCCAGCTGTGGGAACAGGACTGCAGACTGCACTATGGAGAAAACATGCCCTTTGGTCGGAGCTGTAACCTCGCCAGCTGAGCAGTGCTTTGCTTTGCCGTATTTCCATTGAACAAAAAGATTCTCTTTGGGAAACAGGATCATTTTCAATGTACCAGAATGTGGCCTACTTGTTTATGAAGGATAGTATTCAGTATTCTGTTGTCCATTTTTTAACCTGTAAGTAACTTTGACGAAGTTTGTGGGGCTACTGTGGGACAGGAGGTTATAAGGCATGTAATGACAGAAATATAGGCTTCACCATCTCCTAATCTATCTCAATGATGTATTTTGCATTTGTAATATATCTTTGCCATACCTGAAGCATTTTTGAAGTCAAATCACTAATTCAAAAAGACAGTTCCCTACAACTGTTAATAGTTACTGCGACAAGATATTTGAATATGTGAACCTAAATGTTAAAGACTAAATCTGAAGAGAGATGAACTGGCATTGCTGGCAATATATTTTTGCGTCACCTGTGTTTGTATAAAAACACACACACAGCTAGAATGAAAGATTTTTCTTGAAGAATATTTTCTAAAATGTTTTACATTTTGTGTAACAGGCACAGTTTTACAGGGAGTCGAAGAAGGCTGTAGATCTTCTGCCACTAGTGTCCCTTGTTACAGAGCATGCACACCAAGTTACTCGAATGAAAATGTACATGCAGCCTCACAGCCCCCAAATCCTGCTGGTGGCTGCATTTTTGTACATGTTTCCTGATCAGCCTTGGTTCAACACAACAGATCTTGCTTGTCTTCTGCAGGAGAAAGTAAGTTAAACATCTTTTATTATCATCTAGACGCATCCAAAATATACTCTTGTGTGTATTATAAAATTATGAGAGTGCGTGACAGTATTTTAGGTGAAAAAAAGATCTAGCATGCATTATATATCATACTGAATATGTGCTGCTCCTTGCCAATGAAATATGAGCACACTTTGCAGGAGCTGTCCTCTGTTAGGATTTAAAGCTAGGCAGAGAGCTGCAGCCCAGACAGGCTGTAGACTATTTCCTTCCTGACAGGAAACGAACTTGTGCCGTAACAGGGTAGGGCCCTTGCTGAGGGCTGTAGTGTCCATGGAGGCAGGCTAGCGGTAAGCACAGCTCAAAAACACAGCAGATGCAGCCGGAAAAGCTGTGTGTTGATGCCACGTGTCTTTGACTCAAGTCATGTATCTATGGGCTGAAGCATGGCTTTCATGGGAAAGTAGGATGCCCTGAGAAGTCCTCTTATTCCTCTGGCAACTGGGAAGCAGTGGAGTAAAGAGACCCTCTGGGGTTACCTTTTCCCAAGGGAAGGTAGGGGGAGCTGAGAGGGCTTCCCACAGCAGCAGGTCTTGCTGAGCCAGGCTGCAGGGGCAGCATGCGAAGTGCATGGTGCTTACCCTGAAGTGGGGACAAACAGCAAAACGTAGAGTGACACCTATCCACACTGCCCCTTTTCTAGGGCTGATGGCAAAGTCACGATCTGTTACAGTGCTCTGTAGCACTGTGGATGCTGCTACTTTGTAATCATTCTGCCTAGGAAACTGAAGGTGGTTATATGAAAAGGCAGAGGGCATGACAGAAGTAAGAATGAGCTGCTGTAATCAGACAAAGAACCCTTGGCAACGTTTCCTTCAGTGGGAGGATGGGAGCCTTTGTTATTTTCAGAACATGGTGTTGTGGAGGTAGTTCAGAGTGGGGGAAAGGAAAGAAAAGATTTAAAAATTTGGCTCCATTGGTCAAAAACTAAATAAAAATCTAATATAGACCTAAGGACAAAAAAGCAAAGGAGTATCTTCCTTGTATTAACCAGAAGTGCTCAGCAACCTTTTTTGCACTTGCTGGGCACGATTGCCACATTAACAACAGCTCAAGTGAAACATTTAGAATGAAATAAAAGACAAGCAACACCATCCTTTTATAGTTTCATTATGGACAGTACACTCAGGAACAGTGTTGACGACCATGTACGTTCATACTTGCACCACTCTTTCTCTATTTTTATGGAACAAAGACCTAGATAAAAGTTCTAGTCTCAAACACCTTTTGATATATTTTTTCTGGTGACGTCACAACCATTCACTCTAGAGCATTAACTCTGCAGTAAAGTAGCTGTTGCTGAAATTCTAATATTTTTGAGATTCTGGGAGATGTTTCTTTGGTCACGGAATAGCGATGAAATTTTACTTGCAAGCAAAACCCAGCCGGTTGTTGGAAAACCACTAATACAAGAATCAGCCACCAGTGTTCTGCTGTCCTGATATGGATATATTGTACTACCCCAAAAGAAATGTCTGAACCGCTTCCAACAAGCATGCACTTGAAGTTCGATATAGAAATAACAGAGAGTTGTGTTTGATGCTACAAGGACACAAAGATCGAATGGAGGCATCCCAAAATGAATGAAAACACTGGTGGCCAAGAGACTGAAAATACTGTTTGTCATACCAGATGATCTGACTTGAATGACATTATTTTGGAAAAACTTCACAGACTCAATTACATTTACAGTTGATAATGTTGACATTGTTGTGACAGACCATGCTGAGCAGAACAAGAAATTGGTATTAGAAGGCAGATAGTTCTACGAGAGAAGGCCACATTTAATGTTCAAACTACTTTTGTAAGGAGGAAATACGTTCCAACTTCATGCCACCAGAGTAGCCAGGCTTTGTTTAGGGGGACAAATGGTGAAGATGAAAAATGCAATTCCAAACTGTGTAAGGCTCTGTGTAAAGATTCCCCTGAAATACCACCAAGCAATTCATCCAAGGCTTACGGCATGCTGACAAAAACCTACTGTCCTTTTCACCTCCTATTCTTTCTTGCTGTTATCCTCAAATCCTCCCACAAAACTGTGTCTGAAGGCAGCAACCCACCATCAAATAGGATGAAACATTTCATTAGCAAAGTAGCCTTGCAGTGGAAAAATACCCAATACTCACAAGAAGATCTTTCAAAGAGTGTGGTGGTTTCAGCTATGCTTACCACCAGATAGTTGCTCAGGATTGGTATAGAATTTCTGATAAAAAACCAGGGATCTAGCCATGATTTAGTGCATATCTCCAAATCAGAAAAAGGATTTAGAGCTGCTGATACATATGCCAACAGCCAGCCTGAAACTTCTGGATGTCACCGTTGTCTTGTATTCGTATGGTTATGCAGGATGTATTCTGCTGCCCAGTGTTAGGGAAAATCTGGAGGGTAAAGGGCATAAGCATGAGTCCTGTGTGTTCAAAAAATCCTTCTGGACTTTGGGCTACTTCTCCTTGAAATAAACAAACCACTTGTCAAAAATGCCAGTGTTACACTGGCGAAGAACTGAAGATACTGCTAAGGTCCGAGTAAGCCACACTGGAGGGAAAATTGTTTCCAGTCCAGTTTCCTTGCAATGTTTTCCATAGATTGCAGGCTTCACATTTTCTTGGATATTCAGACATCCCTTAGCTAAAAGGGAGGTGAGGGGTGGGGTTGGGGGGTGGGATTTGTGAAGACATTGGATGATTATCACTAAACAGAAAGAAAATGAAAACTTTAAAACTAATAGCAGAAGAATAGCCAGGAACCTTCCAGTAGAAAAGCCACACCCCTAGACAAAAGTAATTAGA
Source organism: Opisthocomus hoazin (assembly GCF_030867145.1). Lineage (NCBI taxonomy): Eukaryota > Metazoa > Chordata > Aves > Opisthocomiformes > Opisthocomidae > Opisthocomus > Opisthocomus hoazin. The sequence goes on from NC_134454.1 coordinate 51,434,418, forward strand.
AAACCTAACCTTTTATGTGACTGAAGACAAAATAAACTGATGGGGGGTTAGCTTTTTCCTTTGTTTCTGACGAGAAGGTGCAAAATGCCAAGTGTGTCAAAATTTACTTTGAATTCTTACCACACAGAAGGACGTATAGTGGCTTTTAAAACCTATGCTTTCCAAACAATGGGCTTTCTTTTCCAGTGTCTGTGTTGCTATGCAGGCTAGGAAGTGCACTTTGTTGAATAGCAGTATTATTATCTCTTGCCAGGTTGGAAAGTCCTTCACATAGAAACTACCTATTTAAGTTGTGGTATCAGAAGATCCCAAACAACATCTAATATCCAAAGGCAAGATCAAAACCTACCAGATGAGTAGAGGGCTAGTTTTGAGAAATGAGAATTACTGCTAGCCCCAGATCTGAATGCCTCACTGATACAGTAGTTCCAGCAGCTTCCATCCAGTGAGTCTCCAGTAGTTGAGAGGGGAGCAAATAGCAGAAGCAATGGCCAAAGAAAGGCACAGCGAATTACAGTGCTGCAAGTCTTTCTGTGGAGCAAGCTGCCTTCTTTTCTCTCAGCCCCCAGACATCTCTTCTTAACCTCTAGTTTTTGAGAACTGGATTCTCAATAATCTTTCTTATTCTGGCTCAACAGTCATTGCAGAGCCTTTCCGTGCCAGCTCCTTGTCTTTTTTTCTGGCTCTACTTCTCGTTCCTCATTCAAATTTTCCTTCCTCAACTCATCCTTATGCTGGATTGCAAGAGGAGGAAGGGGAAGGAGGAGGACTGACCGGTCCCAGACTGGTGCCCTTCATTTAGGCCAGGTGGAGATTGGTCAACAATAGCTACGAGACCCAAGGTCTCTGCCTAGGAAGTGCAGTCTGTGTGCAAGGGAAGGGGAGAGATACTGTGAAAAGCACTAGAAAAGTGTCTTCTTGGCCTCTGACTCCTTCCTTTCACCATTTCATGGTTTTCTTCTACCCCATTTTTTTTCAACTAGGCACGCATAGAAATATGTTATGTATTTTGAGCCGTGGGAAATGGGGGGTGAACAGTCACAGGCTGAGGTGTGGCTCGAGGCATGCTCAGCATGTGCAAGAGCCCTGGCAGTATAGGACAAGCTTACCTCCCCTCTCCTGCCCAACAGCATCCAAGGGCTGAGCTGGGGGGGGAACAAGGGGAGGAAGGTAAATCGTAACCACCTTCATGGAGGCAAGGATATGCTGCCCCTTCCCACAGGAGCCCCTGCTAACGAGGACGAATGGTTACAGCAAGGAAGTGGGTGTCAGTGGGAAAGAATGGGGCTGGAGAGGGCTCTAGGAACACCAGGACCAGAGGACCTGGACCAGAGGACCACACAGGGAGTTCTGACCTAAGAGTCAAGATGGAAGGGGGCAGTGAGGGGTTTCAGACGTCAATGCTGGAAGTCAGGTACAGGATTTGGAAAGAGAAAACTGTGCAAGACTCTGAGGTCACCTTTGCTACAGCCAGATTTCTATAATAATAGAAATAATACAATTATTTGTATTATTATACAAATAATACTTGTATTTACTTTTTACAGTGGAAATAGGTATACTGAAGAGGGAGTGGGGAGTGCACTTTGGACTAGACCAGAAGTTAGAAGGAAATCAGTATTACAGAGAAGAAAAGATATTTTTGGAAAAAAAATCTGAAACTGTGAGAACTAGAATAACTGCCTCATTGCTGGGGGAAGGAGGGAAAGGAAGCAGAGGTGAAATTGTAGATCTTTCCTTGACCATTACCAAAAATTTTGTTGGAGGCAAAGAGGAATAGTAGAGAATAGTTTGCAGTGAATAACCTCAGACACTTCCTTTGCCGTCGTTTACCCCTTCAAGGATTAAAAGGGGAAAAGGTAGGCCAAACAAGCATTTAGAATCATAGAATCATAGAATATCTCAAGTTGGAAAGGATCCATAAGCATCATTGAGTCCAACTCCCTACTCCTTGCAGGACTACCTAAAACTAAATCACGTGACTAAATGAGAGAAATCCCAGCAAGTAGCCTGGTGGTAACCATAAATATACCTAACTCTCAGATTTTGAAGGTCCAAAGGAGAGATGTGTAAAAATCTTCGACGGGCACAAGACTGAACAACGCTTTGCACTAGGAAGTGTGTAGTAATGGCTGAAGACACCAAAGACTGCCCTTCGTTTTAGAGGCTAAAAGCTACGATCTGCTTTCAGCAGAAGGCTCTGGTTGTTTCTGTGTTATGAAGCACATAATAGTTAAATTATTTAAATATTAAATACATACTGCTTGTGTGTTAGAAAAAAACATGGCAGAGGAGACGATCCACTGAGGCAAGTCACAATATTGTTAGAGTGATATTGTTGGTGCAAATTGCTCTACAAATTTAGTCTCACGTTTAATCATTTTAAAAATATTAAAAAAGTAAAGAGAGGAACTGTGAAACTTCTGTGTCAGTGGCCAGTAAAATAACTGCTTTATTTTTCAGGTAGGATTGCATTTTCCAGTTGGTGCCATTTTTAGTGTATTTTTTCTACACACCAAGTTAACATCACAGTCAAGCTAATAGATGCACATCCTTCAGGAGAATGTTCACCCCCTTCAGAAGAGAAGTTAACTATGAAGAGAATCCAATGCTGATGTTAAATTAAGGCTTCATCCACCAAGTGTTCAATTACTGAGTAAACATGCACTAGGCATATGCTTTGAATACTGAAGCAGTGAATTGCTTCCTAAGGTGAGATACTTCTGTGCTCTTTCTATTAGCATATTGTTGCTTGGTTTTGTATATTCTGCTACCTCAAGCTCTTTTTCAAAGTATGTTGTAAAAAGCTCAAAAGACCTGGGTTGTATATAGAATCTTTTAATGAAGAAATAACTTTAAACTCTCCTGGCAGATATTTCGGGAACTACTTTTGGAAAAGTCCTATTAGATACAATATACTAAAAACACTATCCAAAACTGGAGAAACATCAATGAAAGAAAAAATAGCTCACAGTGTAGGCAATTTCCATTGAACCAGACAGAAAATTACAAACAGAGGCCTGCAGATACAGCCCAATACACTAGTAAGAAAATTCCATGTTCTCAGCCATTAGTCTACACTGCAGCAAAATTTACTGCCTCAGAAAAAGGGGGATTGGAGGCTTGGATTCGTATCACGATTAGGTGAACCTTGCCTAGACAAGCACCTTTGTATTTCTTTTGCATCATTTGTGAGTTTGGTGTTGTGGCAATCTGTACTAAGACATGTCAATTCCTCAGGTCATGTAACCATTCTCCTGTGGAAAGAAATCAGGCAGGTAGGACCTGGGAATGCTGGTGGACAGCATTAGCCATGAGCCAGCAGTGTGCCCTAGTGGCCAAGAAGGCTGATGGTATCCTGGGGTACATTAAGAAAAGTGTGATCAGCAGGTTGAGGGAGGTTCTTTTGCCCCTCTGCTCTGCCCTAGTGAGGCTCCATCTGGAGTGCTGCGTCCATTTCTGGGCTCCCCAGTTCAAGAAAGATGAGGAGCTACTGGAGAGAGTCCAGCGGAGGGCTACAAAGATGACAAGGGGACTGGAGCATCTCTCCTACGAGGAAAGGCTGACTGAGCTGAGCTTGTTCAGCCTGAAAAAGAGAAGGCTGAGAGGGGACCTTATAAAGGCCTACAAATATCTGAAGGGTGGGTGTCAAGAGGATGGGGCCAGACTCTTTTCAGTGGTGCCCAGCAACAGAACAAGGGGCAACAGGCACGAACTTAAGCATAGGAAGTTCCGTCTGAACATGAGGAAGAACCTCTTCCCTCTGAGGGTGACGGAGCACTGGAACAGGCTGCCCAGAGGGGCCGTGGAGTCTCCTTCTCTGGAGACATTCAAAACCTGCCTGGACACGGTCCTGTGCAACCTGCTCTAGGTGAACCTGCTTTAACAGGGGGTTTCAAGTAGATGATTTCTAGACGTCCCTTCCAACTCCTACCACTCTGTGATTCTGATTCTATGAATTTGTGGGTCATTAAAGCTAAAACTCTTGTTTTTACATGAAGAAAAAAAATATTTTGCTGACAACAGGTTAGAGTGCTGTAGTTCTCAGTTGTACTTGCATTGCTTGTGATTCACAAACACTTCTTTGTTAGTCCCCAGAATGATACGTGCAGCAAAAGTAAACAGCAGAGAGTTTGGGTTAGGAAAGGAACTGTTCTACCAGCATCTTCTATTAGAACTCTGCCAGACAAGAGGGAAAAGGGTCAGTTAGACAAAAGAAGTAACCTTGGTATTGAATTTGATGCTGGAAATAAACAAAAAGGGACAGTAATGTATGTGAAGAGTTTATTAAACTAATATTAGACATAGTTTGTTAGTTTATTGTTATTATGAAATATAGCATACTGTTGGTTTGTTAAAACTAATGTTTTGTGCGGCACTGTAGCATTCCGAACAAAACAGTTTTCAGGTGTCAGTCTGGACCCATCTGAAAGCTTGCACTCTGCTCGTGATATAGACAGAAATTTTCAGTAAAAAACCTTGGTCCTTTCTTTAAAAGTTCCTGCATCTTTGGGAATCAAATACCAGATTTTCCCTTCAAATAGCCACAGTAGAGAGAAATGACAAAGGATGAAACAGCTGACAGAAGAATGTGTTACAAATACATGATTACGTAGTTCAAATAAGTAAGGACAACTATTACTTCTTTTTCTCCCTTTTCTTTCTTTCTTTCTTTCTTTCTTTTCTTTCTTTCTTTCTTTCTTTCTTTCTTTCTTTCTTTCTTTCTTTCTTTCTTTCTTTCTTTCTTTCTTTCTTTCTTTCTTTCTTTCTTTCTTTCTTTCTTTCTTTCTTTCTTTCTTTCTTTTCTTTCTTTCTTTCTTTCTTTCTTTTCTTTCGGAAGGAAGGAAGGAAGGAAGGAATGAAGGAAGGAAGGAAACGATACATAAGTAAACAGAGAATGAAAAGATGAAGAGGCCATGAAGAAATATAAGTTGTCTCTTTAGTTATTTCTTACCATTTAGATAAAAAAATAATAGATGTCCTCAACAAAGAAGCCAGACGACTTTCATTTGAAGATACTGAAATGTTTCAGGCTCTTCTGCAAAAATGTAATCTGATTCTGCTGACTTCCATCTTCCTAAATGTTATCTAGGTAACGACTTATGTTGGAGGAACTGAGTCGATATGAAACTTGTGCAGAGAGAATTAGGCTTGCTTTCTGTTCTTCTACAAAGGCAGGATAAACATTTTTCTTAATGGAACCTCTCTTTTCTGATACAACACACCAGATTCTGCCCCTGCTTTCACACACAGATCTATACTGCTGTCAGCAAGCTTATTTAGTGAATGAATTTGACCCAATGTTTTCAGTTCTGTTTTCAGTTACCTTACAGAAAACAAACAAACAAAAAAAACATCTTTCTAAATTGTATGAGTAACTGTTCATTCATTTTCCTTATTCTGCTCTTGAGATAACTTGTTAAATTAATCCTGTCTTCATTTTATGGTGTCTTCATGTTTAAATGCTGATTTTGTGAACATCTGTTTCAATCACAGTTGCAAACCCATTGCTTTTATGAGCCTTACATATTTTAGATAGATTTACTGTTGACCTTTGTTGGGAAATGGAATGTTTTTGTTGTTACTAACATTTCTATAATTGATATTGTTGTTAGTGCCACCAGGGTACTTCCTTTAAATGAAATACTGTATCTTGGCTGATAATCTTACTTAACTGCACTAAATCAGACAAATATTATTTAACTTTTCTTGGCTTTGAAACAAAAAGTATCATTAAACCCTTCAGTACTAAACAACTATGAATTGCCACTCAATTCAAATACACCACTGGCACAGTTTTTAAGTTTCTTATGTTCTCATTTCCTGTTGTTTCCTCACTTTCACTTGCCATCAAATAATAAAAATCAGACAGTTACGCTGTTTAAGTAACTGCTATGTGGCTGCTGAGAAATCCAACACTTAGTCTAAGATAAATGAGGAACTACTTTTATCTGCTGAAAAAAACATGCTTTCTGGTACAGAAAAGCAGTATGAATGAATTTGATTTCCAGTGTGCAGGCAAATTACCTGAATCAGAGGAAGTGTCTACTAAAATGTTTTGCTCCATGGCACACACAGCCTGGCATACTGACTATGGGGCAGTGTTTAGTTTTCCTTAAAGCACAAACTATTCTTACTAGGCATGCATCAGCCATTTTTTTGAAAATCCAAGTTCAACTGCAGAGCTTCAGAGAAACAATAGGAGTCACTGACAATTTTCACCTTGAGGCTGAGTTCAACTAGTCATCCTTAGAGCATGAACTAAAGGTCCAGTGGAGAATGTTTGAAAGCCCTTAATTTAATGAGCATGTGGGATGGATTCTCTTTGCATCCTGCAGAAGGCAATCCTAGTTTAATACATGGGCTAGTGCATCCTTTTGGTTGCCAGTCGAGGCTTCTCCGTTTAGATCATGTCAGACAATACAGAGCAAATGCCAGCCTGGTGAAAGTTAGGGTCCCCTTTTACCAACTGCCTCCTTGCTCCCTGTTCTTTTGGTAAATCTGTGGGCGGAATCACATCACAGGGATGAGATGAAAGAGCCAGTGAGGTCTTATTACAATTTCCTATTGTTGGAGTTGCTTAAGACTTCTGACCATAAAATCATGTATTGTCCCATTTGAGGCTGAAGGTCTGCCTTGCTGTTGACCACATCATGCTGAATTCACTGGCAAGGAAGTTTATACGAAATACTTTGAGTGTTTCTGAAAAAGTATTTTGCTTCTGTTAAAAATACTGACAATTCTTATTTTGAGAAACTCTGAAACACCAATGGTTTGAGCCAGGTACTTGAAATATGGCAGGTGGAAATGTCTGCACTGAAAATGCACTTCCTAGCATCCACAGAGAAATTTATCTAACATATCTAGTCAACATGTAAACATTTGATAAAATGATGTTAAATGTGCACAGAAGAGATGCTTTTCAGTATCAGAAGTTAAGATTCGCAAAACCTGGGGATGCTTGGGGCATTTACCATTTACTCAGGATGCTCTAGGCTCTCACAGCTCGATCTTCTAGGACTAAGAAACAGAGTCAAGAAAAATAGAGATGGAGACTTCAAGGAGAACTATGGAAAGGAAAGCAGTGCTTCTAGCTGGCCAGGCTGGAGCCGAAGGGACACCAACAACACAGACAAGAAAAGAATTTTGGAAAAAAAATAGGCAAGACTCATTAGAGACCATTTGGAGAAAAAGACAATGACTAAAACAGTGAGTATGATGGGGGAGTGCGTGACTGCAATAAGGAGGAGCATCCACAGGCTTTGAGAGAAACTAGGCCATGAAGAAGATGTGACGGTGACAGTCGAGTGCTAGGACTGAAAGAAACAAGCTGGAGTGGCTGTGAAAGGACTCAACAATCCAAGGAGGCTGCAGAAGAAACTGTGCCTGCTCACCTCCTCTGAAGCCTGAAACAGACCCACGATACACTCACTGCCAGCAACTGCAGCAGGCATGATGGTTATTGCTGCCACTTGGCTCCAGCGATGTAGGTCCAGGAAGTCAATGCTCTTCATGCCACACATTGATACCATGTGAGTTTTAGGGACTGAAAGGACAGAGGAGTCAACACTTTAGGATGCTTCTTAAATCTTCGGAAAATTGCATATGAAGTACTCTCTTAAAGAATTATTTGTGGGATTATGAGCACTCAGAAGTAAAGAAGTACTAATATTAAGGTTACCACAGTAATTTCAAATTAGGTCACTCAAGGATAGTTGTTAAATGACCATACATTTATTTTCACCTCATTCTTACTCAGTATAAAGAAAAAGTTCACCCTGGGCATATCATGCAACTTCTCAAACAATGGAGAGGATGCCTATCAGACCTTTGCCTGACCTGTTGCAGGCATTTGAGGGTTCCTGTGAATGGAGAATATGGCTAGGGGAAGACTAAAGACAGCTCTAGCTCTGAAAGTAGTGCTTTGCAGTATCTATATTTCGAACATGTCCTGTCACTGCTGCAGTGTCTTTGCTGTTCCAGACAAGTTATAAACCAAAGTTTTCACAGGCAGACACTAATTGTGCATTGCTATTTTAAGGGTGGCAATTTAAGAATATACTGAACAAACTGCGAAGTGCTGAGCATTCACAGCTGTGAGTGAAGTCAGTGATCCCTTCTTCTCATAGAATCATAGAATGCTTTGGGTTGGAAGGAAATTTTAAAGGTCATCTAGTCCAACCCACCCGCAACAAGCAGGGACATCTTCAAATAGACCAGGTTGTTCAGAGCCCCATCCAACCAGGCCTTGAACGTTTCTAGGGATGGATCTCCTGTACCTCTCTGGGCAACCCATTCCAGAGTTTCACCACCCTCATTGTAAAAAATTTCTTCCTTATATCCAGTCTAAATCTACCCTCATTTATGGTTTAAAACCATTACTCCTTGTCCTATCACAAAAGGCCTTGCTAAAAAGATTGTCCTCATCTTCCCTATAGGCCCCCTTTAAGTACTGAAAGGCCATTGTAAGGTCACCCCGGAGCCTTCTCTTCTCCAGGCTGAACAACCCCAACTCTCTCAGCCTTTCCTCACAGGAGAGGTTCTCCAGCCCTCAGATCATATTTGTGGCCCTCCTATGGACCCGCTCCAACAGCTCCATGTCCTTGTGCTGAGGACTCCAGAACTGGATGCAATACTCCAGGTAGGGTCTCACCAGAGCCCAGTAGAGAGGCTGAATCACCTCCCTTGACCTGCTGGCCACTCTGCTTTTGGTGCAGCCTGGGATACGGTTGGCTTTCTGGGCTGCGAGTGCACATTGTTGGCTCATGTCCGGCTTTTCATCCACCAGTACCCCCAAGTCCTTCTCGGCAGGGCTGCTCTCAAGCCCTGCATCCCCCAGCCTGTTTTGATACTGAGGGTTAACCCGACCCAGGTACAGGACCTTGCATTTGGCCTTGTTGAACCTCATGAGATTCACATAGGCCCACGTCTCAAGCTTGTCCAGGTCCACCTGGATGGCATCCCGTCCTACTGGTGTGTCAGCTGCACCACTCAGATTGGTGTCATCTGCAAGCTTGCTGAGGGTGCAGTCTCGCTGTGTCACTGACGAAAATGGTAAACAGCATAGGTCCCAGTATGGAACCCTGAGGGACATCACTTGTCACTGGCGTCCATCTGGACATTAAGCCGTTGACCACTACTACCCTCTGGATGTGACCTTCCAGCTAATCCTTAGCCACCGAACAGTCCACCCATCAAATCTGCATCTCCGCAATTTAGAGAGTAGGATGTTGTGGGGGACCATGTCAAAGGCTTTACGGAAGTCCAGATATATCACATCTATTGATCTTAAACTATTAAATAAGAGAAAATGCTAATTAAGCTGAAAAAGCTAGCCAGATAGCTTTAAATGGGATACCTAAAATAAGCGTACATTTTATAACAGGATTCTCATTCGTCAGCTGCACATCTTAGAGTAGGAGTGATAGTATTTCCAAATGAGGAAGTCGGAAGTGAAACCTGGACGCCTACACTCTTTAGGCCATTTTGAAACAATGAGTATATAAGTGGTTTATCTGGTGGTGTAGAAAGTTTTGCTGTGACCATTTTAAATGGTAAGCCTGCAATAACATAAAAATTGAGAAACATGGGCAGCGATGCCCAAAATGAAGTCTGCAGGGTGCTTGTCTCTACAGCCAAAACTTGTTGAATTATATGGGTTAGCTTTCTCAGCTGCCTCAAATTATGGTAAAGGTGGGTAAAGCCACAGTCATTACCTTGCTGTTTATCAGTGTTTTACAATTATGGTGGCCGCACTTGCCACCATGAGTGTGAGTGTGCAGGTATAGAAAGAGAAGTGTCAGGCCCATCTCTCTAGTAAACCAAGGTTCCTTTTTTACAAAATGCTGTGAAAACATTTTCTTCTCTGGGCTCAAGCCTGAGAAATGCTGAACAGCCTCTACTGTAGAATAGCATGTAATTCAAGTCTACAATTCATTTTGCGTCCTTAAAATGAAATACATGCCCTGAAAGAATTTTCTCTCACTTCTAGAAATTGCATAAGAATTTACTTTTGAAACATATAGACCAAATGAAAATCACCATGCTACCAAGAGCCTTTTGCAGACAGGGAAGGCACTGGGAATGTGGCAGAACTCTACCACTACGGAACTCTTTGCCACTTCTGAATATATTGGCAAATCATAAAGTATTCTGACAATTAATTCTGCCTGCAAGCAGGATTTCTTTGTATGCTAACTACAAATGTCTTAATTTCTTCAATTAGTTTTTTCTGTTAGAAAAAGACAACAAAGTTTTTTTATCACACATCAATCTGAATTTTACTGCTTTAGTTTTATGAAGTCAAAATATATTACTATTAGAATGAGTTACTTAATACTTTCAAGTAATGGCCGAGCTGCACACCTGCAATAATGGTAACACCAGAGAGAAAACACATGCAGGCATTCTCTAGTTAATACAGCACTGATGAAAATGCCCATTTGACCAATACATCAACACAGCTTAAAGAAATGAAACTAGGACTGGTAGCAATATCACCCTTTAAAGACACACACACAAAGAAAAGAAAAAAAAAGAGAGAGAAAAAGATAATACCCATCTGCCTTCAGTAGTTTCAGTAGATTGGATGCTCAATACCTGAATCAAATGCCTGCATACAGCTCTGCACAGGCAAGCCCTACCTGATCACACTAGGAATAACCATCAGTATGGCCAAGAAACCACTATTTTTCACTAGTAACTTCATTATGGATTTCAGTGGGGCACAGTAATTTTCATAGAGTGATTTGTCTATAAATACTCGTGGTAGGGCTTTTTGACAAATTGTTGATTTATAGAAACCTCTTTCTAGCTTTAAGGATAAAAGTTGTTGCAACTCTTCACGTAAACAAAGGTACAATTATTTTGCTTCCCCTTGAAGTTTGGAAATAGTGGACCATAGCCCAGCAGAGACATTTTCTCTCCAAAGCACTGAAGTGTGTTTCTGAAATTCGGGAGAGGTTCTATTGTACTCATTACGCTATTGCCTGTAGTTGAATATTCAGGCAGAGCTGTAGGAGGAAGAGGTAAGAAAGTCTCTCACCGTTGGGCAAAAATATCTGTGAAGCCTTAACACAGTTGCTTCCAAAGAGGACAGAAAGATAAGCACAGTGTGGGAGAATGGAGAAAGTATGGTTATACCCTGAGATGTTTGCAACCCCACGTACAAGAGAGGAAATTATGCCCTAGGGACCAGAATACCTTGCTCTGGCTTTGCTTAGATATTTATTTTGATTCAAGATTCAGTTCCTTCTGTTGGTGCCTCTGACTCCAAAACATCAGCCTTCCAGGATGCATTTAAAGTCTCTTCCATTTCAGTAGGATCCATTCATGGGTTTTAATGGCCTACTGTAGAGAGAATGAGGGCTAAGGTGTAGACCATCTGACCCAGAGCTGAAAGAAAGTTTAGTATGAGTTTATAATTACTTCACATAAAATAGTGTAAAAAAAGAGTGATATTTTTCCATTTATATTATTATCAGAAAAAGTGTCAAAGTTACAGTATTTGAAAGTCACCCAGATAGGTGAATGAGGTTTTGACTACTACAAAGAGTAAAGAAATCACTATTTACTCTGTCCTTAATGCAGGAAGGATGCCTGCAGTATATTTCCTAGTATTTTTTCCTAACTAGTTTTAAAATTCTTAAGATAAATGGTTGAAGCTCCAGTGGAGAGGGTAATAAGGTTTTATGGCTGAGTTATATCTCATTGTCTGAATAAAAAATAATAAAAATCCCTTTTTTTCTGTTTTGAATGTCATCATCTTATTCTTCATTATGGATTTAGTCCATCTTGATGTTTCCATCTAGTATTTATCATCATATGTGAGAATATAGGCTATTCTTATATCTTATTCTGGTCATTGTTTATCCAGCTTACTTCAGAAAATTAGATTAAGATTTTCCAATACCACAGGGAGTTTATCCACAGAAGCACTGCTGAAACTCTTCCCCAGTCCGTTTTTAAATGCACTGTACTGCTTTGAGAATTTCAGTTTCTAAGGCTTAACTAGTTTTCCTAGACTTCTCTGAGTTCTCTATAACTTCTCAATACATAAAATGCTCATAGAAGACTTTCCAGATCTATCTCCATGGTTTCCACTGTTTCCACCTACTTTCTCCTCCATGGCGTCAGGCTTTGTTCACACACTTTAGAGCTTCATGACGCCTTATATTTGTGATTTTCATTAATCTGAGGTTTGCTACTGAATGGCTCATTTCACTGGCAACCTGCTTATAGCTACCTCCTTCCCTCATTATGGTCTTTACACCTGACTAAAATGGGAACCAGATCCTCACATGGTGTCTAGTTTACTGTTGAGGTGGGCAAAGTTACACTTAATGATATTCTGATGCTAGAAGACAAGATGAATCTCTCATGTTCGCATTTGGTTTTATTACCTTCAGAAGAGGATGCAGGAACAAAAGCACTGCCCAAATTGTGTGGATTAGAGTAAAATGCATACATTTTTCTGAAGGCATTGATCATCAGTTTAATGATTAAAAACACATTTAGCAAAAACGCTACTATAAAGCACATTAGACTACATTCCTGACTTCCTGAACAAACAAGTTAAAAATGCTGTGCCATCAGTTGCTCAGCTGAGCCTTGTGGAAAGCCTGTCAACAGGCTACCATACAGCACCCAGAATGATTTAAATGTATAAACTATGCTGTTTGAAAAAGTCATATTCCAGAATGATGCTTTACCCCTTGGAAGCAAAAGGATAAAAGCAGTGTGAAGAGAAATAAATGTTATGTCCGTATAATGGAGAATTTACATTTAACACTAGGTATTTTCAAGCAGTTTCAGCACAACAGAAAGTCACCAGAAATAACATGTGTCAGGACACCAAAGCCTTTTAAAAACTATTAGAAAAATAGTTTCTTGTTGCATTTTAGACCATGTTCAACAAGGCACTCTGAATAGAGCTCATAGTTATGAAGAACTGTCATAACGGTTTCCAAAATAGTCCACATTGAGTTACAAATAAGCAGAGGAGGTAGAATTGGGTGGAAGGAAGAATCTGGATTTCATTACCCCAGTGAGATACACTTCCAGAGGTTGAAGAACCAACTGAGTTTTTACAAAGCTGAGTTTCAGACTATCACGCTTCATCCCCTGGCAGATATTACTGCAGGCAGAGAAGAGAGAGTGTCATCAGCATTGAGAACATCTCATAATTACAGAAAAAGAGGAACATTTGTAATTTTCATGATAACTCAAGGACAGACCGAATCCTGAAAGACATCAACGACTTCCTGAGAAGTACCAAGAACCTTCTTTCACTCTGTGGCTTTAAAAAAATTATCTACATTTTTTGTGTTTCTATCTTTCTAAGGGAAGTACAGAGGACACAAGTTGAAAGAACACATATTTTCCTGACAAAAATAACATAAAAATCCCACATTGAATCTAAGTTCTTGATATGAAATATCCTGGGTTTAATCTTCGTATATAGCAAAGGCATAAGCTCCTCCCACCATCCCCAATGATTAAATGCCCAACTCCAAATCTCACCCTAATTTCTGCGGCATCAGAAGTATTGGGAGAAGATGTTTTTGACAACCATGCTTGTAAAATAAGATTTGGTCGTAACAAATCGATATCAGTAAGTTATATTAACACCAAAGTACTTGAAATATCTCTCTACTTCAGAGAAAATCCATTTCCCATTTAATAAATTGCAATTACTTCACACCAGCAGAGATAGAGGGAAAACTAAAGACAGATTTCTTTTTTTTACATAAAGTACATTATAAGATCACACAATCAATGATATGCAGCTCCCTGAGTATGATCCAGTGGATGTGCATTAAAATTTAAAGAGGGCAGTGAAGGGGCACACTTACAAAGATAAAGTCACCCCCACGGCCTTAAACACTCTGACCAAAGAGCATAAGGGTAAGTAAGGAAATCTGTTAGAAAATGTGTTAAAGGAGTGATGATAGAGAGGTGATAAAAACTCCAAGAGCATCAGATATAAAGATTGACCCTTCCTGGACACCCAAATGAGGGAAAATGGAAAGTGACCAGAATTATATAAGAACATCTGTGGCAGAACCCATAAGAAAACAAGGCTGGGACTTTTAGACTTGCTTTGAAATATATAAATGCCTTATTCCTGTTCAGTTTAATTAGGTGACTGACTCCCTCTCTGCTGCTTCAAAATCCCAGCCTCGGAATACACTCAGTCCTGATTGGTTCCATGCCCAAAGTGTTGGCAGCAGATTAGAAGGTTTTTCAGGAGTTGTTTTGTTAAATATCAGTGAATTATGTAACAATTATAGCTAATAAATGTCCAATTTAAAAAAGCCAGAATGTGTGGGAGATGGAAAATGTTTTCTAAAATATAGTGTATCCACTAAAGACAACCTTCACCACTGTGGTTTTCAGCTTACAGGTGCTTTAGGATATCTCAAGACTTCCTTGAAATGAAATTAACTGCAAATTAATTCCAAGGAGCCAGGCACAGACTAGTCACAAGTCATGCAGCCCTCTTCACAGGAAGAAGCCGTCACCAGCCAAGGGACAGAACAGTTCCTCCCATCCTAAAAAAGTTAAAGAAAAATGAAAAGGAAGTCATTGCCCCGGGACCACCAGACAGCTGTAGGAACTTCATACCAGTAACACAAGCTTATCTGAAGGAACAGGGCACTGACCTCCTTTTCCAGACTAATTCTGTGATTAAGATGTCCTCCAACCAGTTCTTTGGGGTGCAAGGTGTTTAGGGTAGAGAGAGACATAGTTTTTTTTTCCCCCGTAAACGGGAACAGAGCAGGAAGCAGAGAAACCCAGCTTTCCGAGGAGGCTTTTCTTTCAAGTTAGGATCATGCTGATCCCAGCCTATCTGTCATTTGTAGGGGGAAATGGACCATCCAGCCACCTACCGCACACTGTAGATGCTTATCTTTTCCTACTGACTAATGAGGACCTCCATAGCATGCAAGGTCCTACCTGAAGTATTGGGCTTGAAAGTCTGAAATTAAAAACCAGCTCATCCAGGCTCATGTTTCCTTCTCAGTCTTCGCTGCTCATTCACTAGTAACAGCCTGCTGGGGATTAGTACGACTTTTACCTTGAATTATTTGCTGTCTCAGCTCACTCTCTGTGATGATGTTCCCATTATGCTCTCTGAACTTACTTCTTTTAAGGACATTCACTCGAGATTAAGGACTTCCTCTTCCCCATCTTTCTTCCTCATCCATTTTGTCTATTAAAATGTGTGAAGTGACAGGAATCAAGAGAACAAACTAGGAGAGAAAAGTTCTTGTATTGTATTCTGTTTGGAAAATGGTCGATCTAAATAAACGTCCTCCCATTCTAAAAAAATAGTTTCAAAAGCTATGTGAGATATTATCTTCACAAGCCACTTCAGTGTCAGTAATGGGTAAACAAATGCTCTTTTCCTGGCACTGCTCTTCTCACCAGTGACAAAGTGCGCCAGCTGACATACAACAGTAGAGATTACATCCTTTCACAATATCAACGAATGAAAAGGATAATTACATTGAATGAAAAAAAACCCTGAACAAACACAAAAACAAAACCAAAGGAGTCCTAAAATACTTCATAGTACTTGAAGGAACTACCAAGGAGGCATCAAGAAATGATGTGACAGGAATTTGAGCTCTGTGATACTGAACAATCAATTTTTTAGTATTTTCACTCATCCCTCTCCCTTGACGTCATGATAGTTTTTTTAAGTAACAAGTTGTGAGATAATGCAGTAGTATCTGGGAATTAATTTCTTCCAGCTGAGCCACACAGAACTGGTGCTCAGCTCCTTCCTCTGACTGCAGGATGAATTCTCTGAGGCCATTTTCTGACAACAGCAGAATTCTGGATTTTTTGACTTCATCTTACAAATTTTAAAAAATCATTAAATTAAAATACATCTCCCCAGGTTCATATTTTTCTAGACCTAAGTTTGAGCATTTAAATACAAAAATCCCACCTCTCCTTGGTCCTAAGAACCTTAAAAAAGGACAAATGTAATTCCTCTTTAGGATAAGTCAAATTCAGAGAAGCAGAACTTAGACATGCTAAAGGTCTCATTATCTAAAAAGAAAGCTAATGTGATGGTGTAGAAATTTTCTGCACTTCATGCAAATAAAGACAAAAATAACTATCAAGAGGTTAAAGGTTTAAACGAGGATTCAGTATATTGCTGCTCCGCTGCCAATGCTGTCAAAGGCTTCCAGTGCAGCTTTATACAAGTCACTTTCTCTAAGCGTTAGTTGCCATTTTCCTTTTCAAAGAAGAAACAGTTTCGCTTCTCATCATTCATCTGTCACATCTATTTAGTTTGTAGTGTTTTGAGAACAGGGGTTCTGTATACAGAACAGGACAGTGATTTTTTGAAGTCTTTTGTCACTACTGTGCTATATAATTGTTTAGTCCATATGCACTAGCTTAAAATGACTTGGTGATATTTTTTTTTTCTTAGACATATCATAGAGTTTGCAGTTTCACACTCTGCCAGTGTTTACAGACTAAGTGTGTGTGTGTGTGTAGTTTCCGTTTAAAGTTGAAGAATCAGTCAGAAGTGAGAAAATGCCAGAATTGAGGTTGTCTCATTTGTTGTCCCTGTGTTCATTTACATTACAGTATTTATGTCATCCTCAGGAAGATTTCTAGGGTCCAGCAGTCCTATTTATTAATAAAACACTGCTAGTTTCAAATGCCATTTGGGAACAAAAAATAGACCTTTTGAAATAAAAACGGGAAGACAAAGAGAAGGAACAGATTTCCGGTGCTTGAAGCATCTCAGGTCTCCTCTGGGATGTGGAAAGCAGGATGGGAAGTGTCAAGAAATTGTACAGGTAACATCAGTTCTGCTTGTAATAAATAGGACATACAAGAGAGGTATGTGATGCAGAAGAAGGAGAAGGGCTGTTGCCAGACGTGTGACCTCCAGCCATCATCATCTTCTGCTGGACAGGTGCATTCTGCTGCAGCGGCATCACATTTAGTGTTGCCTGAAACCTAATCTGGTGGCTGCTCTGGAGTGCTTCTGCCTCTGTGGGTTTATCACTCTCCGACTTAGCTTTTGACAAGAAATTCTCCTCTGGGCCACGGAAGTCCTGTTGTCAAAAACATCATTCAGATGAATGTGTTTCCATAAAAAGTTGCAGTTTTGAGGAATTGGTATTTTCTGATAAAATAAAGAAACAAGAAATAAGTTTTTGTCAAAAGGAATTCCCATGTACCTCCCTTTTTTATTTTTCCTACAGAGATGACAGCCTTACACAATGTATAGATAGAGGAGGGCCTGTAGAGTAAGCAGCTATTCATGATTTTGCTTTTTCTTCATTCTGCAGTTTGCAGTCCAAAGCTTTGTTTGTTTTCCACTATTCAAACTTTACTCTAAAGCCAGACTCATTAATTTCTTCATGTGCTTTTTATATAGTTCATGAAAGCACTTGACACACAGGAATTTATTTTTTCTGCACTGTGCTGACAGAGAGTTGAAACAGAGGGATTAAGGCCAAAAGTGCCATTCACGTTGGGTGCTCGATCGGATATCCTGAAAACCGGATCTCGTAGGCTACTCATTGTTATGCATGCCTTTTTGTGCTTGCAGATCCCTCCCTCCTGATTGCAGGTGAAGTGGTCACAGTCAGGACTTTCCAGCTTAGACCCCACCTTCGTCATCCAGCCGACAAGGAGCACAGTTAAGGGCCATCCGTGGAAGGTACTTAGTTTACAGGAGGGACAGAGAGGTGGTCGCCAAGACAGAGGTTACCTGAGTGGCCTGAGGCCACTGTCCCGTAGCCTCCTTCCCTGCTTGGCACTAATTCTTCTGCAGGGCACAGCCCTTTTGCAGCGGTGTGTGAAGACTTGCTGTGATCCCCCTGCCAGGGGACTTTCAAAGGCTGCATCTACCACATTTCCATCTCCTCCCTCCTGACAGTTGTCAAAGTGAAATTATGTAAGCATATTGTAATTTAGTCAACCTTGCCTTTGCTTTCATGAAAAAGGTGCAAAACACTGCTCTTTCCTGTGGAATCTCTATTTTGCTTAATTTAAAAAGTTTTTGCCTCTAAGCACTAAAGGTTCGCAGCCAAGCAGCTACAAGAATTACAATTTTTAGCATGAGCAAAAGAATATATTTCGTTAGTTGGGGGTTTTTTCTCCCCTGAAGCAGCAAACTCATTTTTCCTAGAAATGCCTGAAAACAAAATTATTTTATTTAAGTCTACTTAATATACAGAAAAAATGTACCAAAACAACCAAAGTTTAGTAAAGTTTTATACCAACGTAGATAAGATGTTAAGATAGGACGTACCGGGGAAAGATTTCTTGTGGCTGTAACCAATAAAACTTGAGAGCAGAGGGACGTGGGATGGAAGGAAAAAAGACTGTCACCAAAGTGTCGTTGATTTGTTACTTCAAAGCCTTTCATGCACACCTATTAAACAGCTGCACTCCTATGCTACTTCTGTGATGTGCTTCCAGAGTGGCGCCAGCTAATCATAATTACACAACGTCATTTCCCCCACTTCTCTCACCTTGCCGATGCTCTGAATACAGAGAGCACACCCTTTGCCAGCCACAGAGGACCTGAAAATCATATCCTCACCTGCCTTCTGTGTTTGGCACCGTGGTCAGCTAATGGCTCTCCTCCGTGCTCCTGTAATTGCACCTTTCCAGATTAACCACATGTCTTTCAGATCTGGAAGGATGGGTGTGTAGGTAGAAGGCACGTTGGTTTCTCTCTACCTGCTAATACTAACTGTCTCCCTAAATTGTTTCTACAATTTCGTTTTATCTATGGGCCACACAACAGTTGCATTGCGGGATATCAAACTTCTCTTTCTTGTAGATAAGAAAAACATAGATGTTAAGTCCCTCTTGACTGCATTTATAATGTTGAATAGTTTCTCCTTTCGAGACACGGATAACCTTTTCTGCTTCCTGTTAGTAATTTCTTGTTTCCCCCCTTATCCTTTAAATGGAAACACAAGTCTGCCATTTAATAAAACCCCAGTAATGATCCTGCTTTAAAGGACAAGGGCTAATCACTTGCTGCTTAACATTCCAGACACATGACAGTGGAGGAGAATAAATCAGTTAAACAGCAAGATGCAGCACAACTAATTTTCATGTAAAAGGGGGTGATTGCCTTTTTTTTTTAACCATTGTGATTTTTTTTAAGCTGTTAAAGCCCAAACATTCTCGTCTATCAGTTTATGAATTATTAATAAAAAAAGAGAGAAAAGAGGCTTTCTTTTTCTAAATATCATCTGCTAAACCACCACAGACTGAAGTGCCTCACACTGATTCCTGATTTACATAGTCCCAGTTGGAAATTAATGAAGACTGCTGAGCCACCTTTCAACATGCAGATAAACCTTCATGTATTTAAAAGCAGGGAATATGTGCTTGTTGCTGGCAAATTATTCATCTAAGATCTGAAGTTTCTGACACCGCCTGCGTCAGATAAACTGTCACCCAAATTGCAAACTAATTAGTGATTCAAACATTTTCGAGCTGATTGATGACAGAATAATTTACGCTTGTTTCTCAGTTTCCAGCTGGCATAGGCTGCTGACTGGAGCCCTAATTAACGCTAGTACATCAGTCATGTTCTGCCAAGGCAGCACATACAATTAAAAGGCAGTTTAAATGGAATATCACATTAAAAAGGCTGGTAGATGCAAATGTGAGGAAACAGCACTTTAGGATAAAATGACAACAGAACCCCACAAACCAAAACAGAATGGAACAGGATTTTTTTTTTTTTAATGGAGAACTAAATTTTGTTCCACATAGGCTATTTAGCAAAATAAAACAAGTGCGGAGGCAAAACATGCACACTAAATTCTTCATTATCATTATTCTAACAAGTTTTAACTTGATACTTTTCTCTTAATATTTGTTAGAAAATTGATGTATACTTGCATTTTGGATTTCAGGCATTTAAAAATGAAATAGAGGGCATCAGTGATAGCTGTGAAGGTGTTTACCGAGATAGTAGAAGACAAAACAGAAATATCAATATGTGTACTTGTGAGGAGCGTATACTGGAGCAGCCTTCAAAATTAGTTTTAAATAACAAAAATTAAAACCCAAAACTCACTGAAGTCAAGAGAAAGCTGGTCATCAGATGTGTAGGAGAGTACTGCAAATATCCAGATACATATGATCCTTCTTATCAGGTAGAACTGCTACATTTTGAAAACAGCAGTACTATATGGTAAATGTGCAGTGTTTTCTAGTGGCACTCCCCTGATCAAGTCATAAAATACTTGGAGGAAAAACAGTTATCATATGGGTTTTATAAATGATCTCTATTTCTGTGAGTACAAATACAACCTGTGACCTGATTCTGTATCAGGCACGTATTGCAGCCTGCAACTACGGATAGTCTTCTGCAGCGCTTCTGTCAGGCGGCTATTTTACTTATTAGGCCTATTTTATTGTATCCATATTATAACCATGATATCTGTATATCAGTAGCTCTCTAGCAGTCAGGTAGGAGAAAATGCATTTTGTCAGCTCAGTAATGAGAAATGAGGATAGTTGTAACCCATGTTCTCATTTACATTTGAACTACAAGAGTGCTGGCCGTTTAAAACTGATGATCAAGCTAAGGACGAAAACAGTCCTCCTTGGCTCAACTCACAAAACGTGTTAAGCCTGCAGTGCCAGACCCCTGTTGCAATGTATGCTGCATATTTGATGACACTGGTTTATCTTACTCAATGTGACCTCTGTGGGGGGAAAAGTTTTCATGAATATAAACAGCCCTGGGGTTCGTACCTTGTCTGCTAAGGTGTTTTTGAGATTATCTATAGCACATGACAGATGAGCCCTTGACTCTTACAGCACTCGAGCACAGAACAAAGAGAAGTCACTGTAGTAACCGCAAACAGACCTCGAGATGTGCGAAAGCACTCCAATTTGTTTCTAGGAGCACAGCAGACTGAAAGCTCACATCACTCAGTGCAGTCACACTTTGCTGTCAAATGTCATTTTGCAATGCCATATATTTGCACCTTTAAAAATTTTGGATAAGTAATAATTTACATTAGTATGGTGACAAGGGGTTCATACATTGGCTTTGACAGCTGAGCTATTTTAAGGAGCTTTACAAATCAGTGAATTGGAGATGAGGGGTGAAACTCACCTTAGACATAAATAAGCCCAAGTTTTCTGACTTTGCTAGAGTTCAGCAAGATTTTTGCAGCGAGGCATGGCGAAGGCCACATGCTGCTGACCCTGTTGTTAGCCATGAGGCAAGAACCACCAGAAAACCTTGGCTTAGGTTTTAGACACCACGTCACGTAGCTTCTGCCGGCTTGACTCAGGTGTCTGACGCTGAGCTCACCAGTAAGCACTGAGACACCCTCTAAGTACCCAGGGACAGTGAAATCCCAATGGGCACAGCAGATGGGATGCCCAGCAGCTGACAGAAGATGCAAGGTGGGGGAGCATCAGAAAAGGGAGTGTGGGGAGGATTAGGCAACAGCTGAGCAACAGTTGTCAGAATTGTTATATAGGATTTAGGGACGGACATTTTCACACTCCAACTTCCACTCCAATCTCCTCTTTTTAAATCTGTTTTTCACAGCTTGATGCACAACAAAAATATTTTCTCCTCAGCTATAGAACGTGGTTCAGGAAACGTGGTTCAGGACAACAGGATTATGCTCTACTTTCTAAACAAGACTTCAGAAACACTAGTCTATCAGCAAAGCTACCAGTAAGAAAGAGAAACACAAAAGAGTTTTTTAATTGAAATATCATGTTGATGAAATAGGACAAATTAATTGCATTTTGTGCTTTCAGTAACAAAGCATATCCTGCACAGTGGAGGGCAGATTTTGGCTTTTGTCACAAGGTCATTCTTATAGCTGTCATAAGAAAGATTTTCAATCTATAGTCAGCAATCCTGTACATAGAGTGCTGGAGAGTAAAGTCAAAGCTTGTGGGTTAAACGGGTGGAGCAGAGAATCTTTCTGTTACCGCTTTCTCCTCCTGTTTCCATGTGGTTGCTGATCACGTCAGTGACTTGTTATGTCTCCCAAGAGAGAAGCAGTTCTATAAGAGGAGGAATTCTGAATTCCCTATGGAAACTCAAATTTCTAACGTGCAATGTAAATACAGCCAGTGCTAGCCAGTTTGTGTTTATAACATATTAACCAAGTGCAGTATCACCTCCCCAGTGGGGAACCCAGAAAAGTCTGAGTGCTCAGACTCTTATGAGCTTTCTCTAAAGCTCTCTATCTAATGCTGAACACATGCAAATCTTTCCAATATGAAATATGACTTCTTCCCTTTCAAACGTTTTCCCCTCAGGTTTCCTAATGTGAAGGTTTGCTTTCTTTGATGAGAATAGAGCCTACACAATTAAACATGTTTCTAACACAATTTACTTCTGTAACCCAAGGGATAGGAAAGCACTCAGGAAAACAGGTTAGGAGGGCTATTTAAGGGGTTTGGTTTTTTAAGAGATTTTTTTAATATTTTCTAGGTTTAGAAGGAAATTTTAGCCAATGCCAGAAGAGATTAAATAAAGGCAATACTGTGGGAATGGAAATAAAAGCAGTGTTGCACTGTCAAACCGTGCACCTTGGAGAGCCAATTTCAGTTCATTGTTTTGCCACAGACTTATGTGACCTTTGGGAAGTTACTTAATGCAAAGGCACCTCATTAACCAATTTGTAAAGAGGGAAAAATGACATTTTTTCTCTCTAACAATCTTAGCTGTTCATTTGAAGTTGCAAAGTACTACTCCTTACGAAAGGTTCCATTCAAGATGTGATTATCTATATATACTCCTTAGTGCTTAGCTTGTAAACTCTTCAGGATAGTCTCTGAATACAAGAATACCTAGAACCAAACTTATTTGTCATTTTTACCTGCGGCTACAGAAATGTGAAATAACTAAAGGTTTCCATAGTCAGAGCCTAGACCATTGTAGTTGTTTTGTGAACACATAATTTTTGAGTCTTGCTACAGCAGGCTCTCTCAAGATTTTTGAATATCTTTGAACATAATGAGTTTTATTCAAAGTAGGTGTATTTCAAAAATGTGTTTGACATGGGCTCATTTTCATTTTTTCCACATATTTCCATCCCATAAATTACACCCTTCTCAGAAATATGTATCCTATAGTAGGAATAAAACCACATGTGGCTCTACTTCAATATGCATTACCTAATGGGAACTGACATGACCAGCAAAATCTGAATCCTCTCTGGCTCCCTGCAATCTTAAGGGGTTACCTCAGTTTCATCCTCCATCTTTTTAGATTTCCATTAGGTCTTATTTCTTATTCCTGTATACTTCCTGAACCAAAAAGTTTGTAAAGATTTACAAAACTCAGCCTGCCCTCTGTGGGACTTCCATCCTCGGTTACGTCAGTAGGCGTCACATCCCAGTGGTTCTTGGTTTTACACCAGGAGCATCTCAACAGGAAGGTGATGAGCTGCTGTAAACAGTGAGACACAAAAGTGAAAGCTAACCCTGAGAAACACATCATGAGTAAAATGAGAGCATGATGGGAGGAGAAAGAAAAGGAAATAAAGGTCCGTGGGAAGCTATGATGTTGAAAACAGACTTATAAGAGTGTCAAGCATACGCCAAGGAGAGATCAAAGACAGTGCTGAGCAGTCCTGGAATGAAGTACTGAAAAAGCCAAGATATAGCAGGTAGAAGTAGTAGTGGTAGCAAGCCAGTCAGGAGCACAAAGAGAGAGGTGTTGATTCTGAATTGGAAAAAAGCTTTGGGTCTGCATCAGCTTTGGGATCACTCTTTGACGGACTTGGCCTCCCTTTTTTCCTTTAGGTTTTGCAGTTCATGATTCACTGGTACATTTCAGGATTGTATTGTAATATGTGGATCACAGGTGAAAAGCAAATACTCTGTGAAGCTGGAGAGGTTCATTAAAGCGGTTGTTGTTGGTGAATCATCTTCTTCTGTGTCACTTATGGTGGTCTGAAGGTACAAAATTTGATTGCATCTCACCTGCACTTAGCACCAAGACAGAACAAGCTATGCCTAGACCATGCAACAGAGAATCCCAATACCAAAGAGGAACAAGCATTAGCAATCACAATAGCAGTAACAAGTAGCCTAGAGGCTTAACACAGATAATAGGAAGCTCAAAGAACAACAGATATCCTTCCTCTGCACGAACAAGGCTGTTTTTAACGCTCTGCAAACTAACAGTGCTATTCTATCCATTCATTTTGACAGAATTATATTGGTTTTATGAAGGTGTATCTGAGAAAAGAATTAGGCTTGTTGTCCACCTGGGAATGATTCATGGTATATTTATGAAGGATCAAAACACACATACTAAGAAAAAAAGGGGAAAAAAAAAGAAAAAAGAAAGAAACAAAAAAGGAAAAAGAACCACTCAAGAATGGAAACAGTTATCTGGAAAAGCAGTAGTTTGGGCACATACACAAAAGATCGGGAGCAAGCTTCTGCTTCCTGAGGTACTTCCTCTGGTGATTTGGCTATGAACCTCTTCCGTCTTTTAATCCATTGCTCCTGAAATTTTACAAACAGCGGTTTTCCCTTCAAAGTGTTTTGTAATTTGTACCAACTACCTTCCTTGTAAAGTTACTCAAGTGTTTTCTCCCCATCGGTATCTTCTGTCCCTTGAAGTGGTAGCTGGGGCCGGAAAAGGAGCCCCCTCCTGCCCTGAGATCTCCTATCTATTGCAACGTGAAGCTTTCTTTCCTTGATTCAAACTACAGAGCTGCATATTTTACATACCAGGCACCATGTATATACCAAAGCTTTATAAATAGTTTTTCAATAGCGTGCCACGTTTTAAAAGTCATGATATTAAGTGAATGTATTCTCCATGGACAAATTCAATGAAATTAAACTTCCATCTTTACTCCCCCCCTCAAGTCTTTTATTTTTATCATTGATGACTTTCAGACAAATAACCTTGCCACTATTTCAGCAAGGGAAACCCTAAAAAACAGGAGGGCTGTGAAACACTGTGTGCTTCATAACCAGAAATAATTCATCTCTGAAGTACATGAGAATTTTCCATTTTTCCAGCCTAATGGAAAATTTGCTGGCAGAAGAGAGCATTTGTAAGTGATTACATAGTTACATGCACAAGTGATTTTATGTTACACACACGTACGCATACATGTGTGTGTGTTGCAAGTACATACACATATGCAGTAGCATATGGCCGGAACCTCATTTGCTATAAATAACTAACTTCAATAGAATTGCACTGACTTACGTTATCTGCAGATCTCGTCTCATGTATGTGTCTTTATATACACTTACATTTCAAAGTGAAAAGCATTCTGTATTCTAGAATTATTTTAGACCAGTTGGGTGAAATCTCAGTCTGGAATAACAGGAATTTTGCTGTAGACTTAATACAGCATTTTATTCGCTCTACTTTTTCTGTAAATCATTTAATCTAGTGAAGTATTTATACTACCGTAACACTTTAAAAACTTGATGAAAAATATTATGTAAATGAAGATGACCTAGTAGGTTAAACATTGATATTCTGTGCTTCAGAAAGGTCACATTGCCTAGCCAAATTTTCAGGAACTGAGAACTGCATTGTGTTTCATGCATTGTTGATAAAGTAACCAAAAGGAGGTGCAAAACTACTATTTTTTACATGGCTTTTAAACACAGTGAGATAATCAGTGCTTTACAATAGCAGCGTATTCACTTTGATAGAAAGTGATTATTTCAAGTTATGGCTAATGGCCAGTCCATTTTCTCCACTTGAAACAAGAACTAATAGTTGTTTCACCAGTGAGTGATTATTATTCAGCCCAGTGGAACAGTGAAAAAAAAAAGGAGGAAAAAAATGTTTTTTTTAAATTCTAATCACAAGCACTGCTTGTCTATTACGCACAGTCTTATACTCAGGTAAGTCGGTCATCATTCCACAGAACTAATTAGAGCTGCAAAAACCTGGGCAAGTGTTATAAAAATTTTTCTACAAATCTTTGTTGTTTTCTGTTCAGAAACAAATGTGGGTATGTTTGCTGGTGGAAAAGTTGGAGGAAAACAGTGAATTAAATGAAAACTGAACAATGTCCATGGAAAAAGAATTCTGAACGTGTTTAAACCAGAAGCCTGATTTTAAGGCTGTAGTTCAATACACACTCCAAAAACAGTCCCTATCTTTCTCCCCTCTGCCCCTGTTCTGCCCTTGTTGTTGCTCTTACACTAATCCCTACATTGTCCTGGTAGAACATTTGCAAAGTAACAAGGTTGGGAGTCTGATCCAACTGAAAATATAGCTAAACAGAGGGGGGGTAAGAGACCATTTTTAGCTGAGCAGTTTCTCAATATGACTCACTATGAGGCTGAGCAGTTAGTTGTGCTGGCACAATACAGAAGCAGGGCACATGATGAACAAGTATTAGGGAGAAGGGATAGGACTGGACTGCTGTTTGGTGATAATGATGATTCAAATGAGTATCAAGTTACGACTAGAGAGTTGTTCTCTTTCTATCAACAAAAATACATGCCATTGGCATTCAGCATAACCATTTTCACAGCTAACTAATCATAACTGAAAACTGAAATATCATTAGCAATCTTGTTGAGATCAGGCAGTAGCAGTAATTCCCAAACTGTGATCCAGGGGTCTCAGGCAGATCAAGAGAAGTCACTTAGGATTTACAGAGAACTGTTTTATCTTTTTTCCCCATAAAGCATTCAGTTAAACCACTGCTGTTACCCATATAGAATACAAATGTTATCAGGAGTGCTGGTAACCTGCCCTCCAGGAGTCAAGTATGTAGGGCTCATAGATTACTCTCTGGCAGATTTAGTAGAAAGACCTCAAGACACTGGTGCTGTCTGCCCTGTCACACTGCCAGACATTTTTTCTTCCATGTACAGGTGAAAGAGTACAATATGCGCTTGTAGTGAAGCTACTCCTGCTGAAGATCTGGTATATTAACTTCAAATGGACCACAAACTTGAGCTTCTACTAATACGATCAGCAAGCACACATATCTGCTATTTCAATGATAACATCCATTGCAGGTCTGACAGCCTTCACCAGAAGAACAAGTTAGACTGCTGCTGATGGTATCATCTTGAGTGTGCCAATGTTATCTATCCAATCCTTGTGGCAGTTAAGAAGAGAACTGTAACATGAAAGAAAGATGTTTTCAGTTAGAGTCAATTAAAAAAAGAAGTATTTCACAGAAGTGGCAAAGGAAGAAATCTGTGATTTTCTCACTCCCACTTACATAGAATTATTTGTATGAATAGCCCCAGTGCAATAAAAGTTACTGCTTGGCTGGTTAAAGGAATAGATACAATTCAAATAATTTCACATTACAAGTCCTTTTAAGAAAAATAAGGATTTGGTCAAAACAGCTCTTCAAAGGGAAAGCCTATTCAGTCAAATATGCTAGGTATTTTTCACCCTAAATTCTAAAAAAAAACCTCATTTTTTCTCCCCCCCCCCCCCCCCAAGAGCTGTCAATGTTATTAGCTGGCATGTGTGGGAGTTATTTGACTTAAAATTTAAATTGTTTATTTAATTTTGCTAAAATTCTTTATTTTTTCCTCTAATTCCTTAATTCCCACTCCCCACCCCCCACCCCAAGAAATGGGTTTCCCACGTTTCTGGTTTTATCTGATCAAATACTCCCTTTTTTTGCAAAGCAGAACTAGGTGTTTAATTCTTCTAATTGTGTTGACAGGTTGCAGTCAAAAATGGTGCAGGATATGTTTCAGGAAAAGATAATTCTTAATCCTCACTCAATCCATATCTTTCCAGAAAACTAGGGAGCATCTTCTCTGAAAGACACATTTTTTGAAAGAGCTGCCATATGACTGTCATTGATTTTAAGTTAGAGTCACAAAGTCAGGTCTCATCCCACTGTCCCTAGAAGCACCATGTGGCATGTTATATAGGCAACAAAGAACAAAATCTGGCAAGTTTGTAGAAACTTGTGTTTCTCCCTTCACAATTAAAATGACCCAGACAAGTATTTGAAGTAGGGAGATGAAAAG
The DNA here is from genome assembly GCF_030867145.1 of Opisthocomus hoazin. Classification (NCBI taxonomy): domain Eukaryota; kingdom Metazoa; phylum Chordata; class Aves; order Opisthocomiformes; family Opisthocomidae; genus Opisthocomus; species Opisthocomus hoazin. Next base: position 51,462,411 of record NC_134454.1, read on the forward strand.
ATACAATACATATTCTACTCCCTTCGCTCCACCCTGTTATTTAAAACCAACTATGTTTTGAGCAAAAATTTACTAATTTTTTGTTTAAAACATGTAGTCAGAAATGTACTTTACTACCAAGATGTTTGTCTGAGCCAGTATGATAATTACTGTGGCCTGTTTAAGTCCAATACTAAAAGGACAGTGCTTCAAAGATGCTTCAGAGGAAAGATTTTTAAAATCTAAATTTCTAGGATAACTTGTCCAAAGGCAATTCCTTCTTTACCACTGACATATGCCCTGAAGCTTAAAAGTTTTTCCTCTCATTCAAAACTCATACCGCTGTGTCTGCACATGCATTTTGGAAAGAGAAAGACTGCTACCAGAGCCTCAGCTAATGATTGTGACAGCAAGCCTCACACACACTAATAAGCCCACACATTACTTTTCTTCTGAAAGTCATTCTGTTCTTCTGTTGATATCCACTCTTTTTTCCACTCTTCTATATACTTTCCTGTTTGTCTCATTTTTATGGTAAACAGGGCTAATTATTTTCAGTTCCTTTTCGTACAGGCAGTTATCTTTAGGCTGATCTTTCGGTTCTCTTTAGCCGTCTCTGAAGTCCTTCTTTTTGACAGACGGTTCCTGAGGTAGGGTGACCCACATTAGTTACTGCACTCCAGAAATTTGCATCCTGCCATGATGATATTTTCTACATCATTCTCCATCCCTTTCTTCCCTTGCCAGAAAAGGGTAGCACCACCTACCTGAACGAGGCAGAGTGACAGAGTGCTGCTGTGGTCATGAAAAATGCAATGAAGAACTCGAAGTAAGACAAAATTGTATAAAAAGCAACTGCCTGCATGCCACATATGGACACACCTAACTCCTGCCTGTGAGCAGTACAGATGGTTTTAGTCCTGCCAGCTGCATGTGCAGGACCAAAAACCAGACATGGACAGAAAGATGTGATCTACAAACGTATCAAGTGAACTGAATTGCTGACTCTGTGGACATGCTGAACCTAAGCCAAAGCTGTGGCACAAGAGCCTATGTCTTCTGTTTGCTGCTAGATTTTCATGACATGACAGCTGATGGCAACCTAGTCAAGGGAACAGGAACTTGATGAGTACAGATTTGCTTCTAAAAAAATGGAGGAAAAAAAAAAAGAAGAAAGAAAGAAGAGGGAAAAAACCCACCTTCAACCTGCAAAGTATGGATAGTCTGAAATCACATTATACCACAGGCTTTCCAAAGCAAGAGCTGCCGACATTATTGTCACTGACAGAGCCTGATTGAAGAGGAGAATTTTTGGCAGAGAACAAGATGTTGCCTCCTGTTTCCACTGCTCAGAGCACTGGTGTCAATATTTCAAGAGCCAGCGTCCATCAAAGAAAAAGAAAAAAATCCGTCGTAAAATAAAAGCATTGATCCAGGAGTCTGTAAAGATAGAAGTAAACAATGCAGCTATCAATAAAAGATATTGACCTGAAAGGTGTATTTAACCTGGAGGTAAATGATACTGTTTTTCCATTGTGCAAGGAAAATATTTGAATGTTCAGCTTTTCCAAGAAGAGTCTAAGCTTTGTTTCATGTTTGTATAGCGCTTTGCCCAATGTGAGCACTTCAGAGACACAGAAGTAACTGTGTATCTCATGTACAGAGCAAATGCAGCATCTCACAGGGATCTCTTTGTGTGCTACTGTCGTCTCAGTCTCTCTTGAGCTACATTCTTAAACCATTTCTCAACAGGCACGGTTCTTTTTCTAGTGGAGTTGTCAATAGCCTTTACTTGGCACTTCCAGGATGCTGGGATTTCCAAAGCTGCATTCCCTGCAGACACCCGCTCTTCATCGTGCTGGGCTGTGTCGGAACCCAGAACAGAGGAGCCAGGTTCACAAGCAGCCAAGCCCTGTTCAGTCACGCTGTGAGCAGCGCTGTGGTTCAGGAGCCACCAGGACTATTCCCACAGAAAAGCCTTTCACCATGTCAGGCCATGGCGGCAAAGGGGAGTGAGTAATGTGGTTAGGAAGGTATTGGTCTTACTGGAGCCAGAGCAGATGGCAGTTTTGTGTTCCGCAGGAGGTAGCAAGAAACTCAGATGCGACCTAGCCCGAGCAAAAGCAATGGCAGAGGTATCCTGGAGTCCCTGGAGACCTCCAGTTATCACCCCACATGGCTTTCAGTGTGAAGCAGCTTGTCCTGCACTCCATGAGGCACTGAGGCGTGAGCAGTGTACATCAGACCGGCATTTCTGCCTCTTTGGGGGATCAGGGCAAAGCCTCTGAGGCTGGAGGCAGCATTTTCTGAGCCAGCATGCCCAGCTGATGCACCGACATTTACCCGGCTGCTGGCCCAGTTCTAAAGCATTGCTGAATTTATCCAAAGTGTAGATCGCCAAGCTGGACAAAAAGACGCTGGCTTAAAATATCTTGTGGAGTTACAGGGACCATACCAAGCTTGCATACAGCATCTGGCCTCTGAGAGAATGAGAGAAGACAGGAACATAAAGGACAGGATTAGGGTTTAGTTAAGAGAACTGAGAGAAACAGGGACAGAAAGAAGGAGAAATAGGTGAAAGAAGTGGGACAGAATAAGCAAGATGCAGAGTAAATGGCAGAAATAATAAAAAGCATAAGCAAAGTGAAAACACTACTAAGACGACTGTCAGGGTCAGAAAAGAAAGAGATTTAAGTGATAGATGACAGATTTTAGAGAGTAATGTAAACTTGTACATGCTTACATTGTGAAATCATAGCACCTTGCTCAAAGGATATTTAAAAATATGAGTCATGCCAAAGTTAAAAAAGAGGAAGGAAAAACATTGAAGCAAAGTCAGAAACATTTTCTTCCAAAAACCTGCATCCACCTAAATGTTACACTTGGTAATAAGATAGCTTCGGAGCATTATTACTAATTACAATTGCAAATGTTTTAAATAAGCTTCATGATATATAAAAACTTACTTATTTCATAGATGTATATTGATTGTTATTATTATCATTAAAGATATCTGTTTGTCAGATTTGTAGCTCACTTGCACAGTAGCGAAACACAGGTAAGTCAGCCTGAGTTGATGCAGTTTCACCAAGGAAAGACACACCAGCATCAGGCCTCTTCTATCAGAAGTTAACTGTATTGTCTCTACTGTGAGCATGGCTGTGAGTCAACCAGAGTTTGAGTACCTCTCTGCTTTTCCACAGAGGAGGGAAGCATGGCACATGTGGTCTCAAACTGAAGAACTACAAAGCAAGCCAATGTGAGGGTGCATCACCCAAACAAGGCTATACTCTGCTTCATAGTGCTTCAGGTTTGTCTCCTTGTGGTACTGTCTCAATAGTCCAGTAAATGTAGCTCACAGCAGGCACTTACTTATACCAATCTGATATTCTCCAAAGTAGCAGGGAGAATGAGTTTTGAACAATAGAGCCAAAACATATTGTTCCTGGTATGATATAATTACCAAAATTACTGTACAACCCAATAGTTTTCTTAAAATACACTTAGAAAGTAGCACAGCCTGGTCCTGCAGCCAGAGATAAGTAGTACAGCTGTGCACTAGGAATCATAGCGCAAGAGGTGACCTGGGAATGGCCCTATTATAAAAAAAAAAAAAAAAAGTTCAGTTCTTCACTCAAATATCTGGTCTTTCACTGGCATACATTTATTTAAAGGTTATATCAGAGGTGGGAAGGAGGAGATGTTAAGCTTGGATTGGGAAAAGCTGCCAAAATTGAACGATTTAAGCAAATGCCAGGCCAGGCAGTGGGCCAGTTCACTAATCCTTACTAGCCACCTGCAGGCTGTATTATCAAAGCCCCTGAAGTTTATTATTGCAGTCTATTATCCCTTCATTATGATATAGAAAAAAAGGCATTGATGTAAAACAATTTTGACAGCAAGTTTCTCCATGACGCTCGGCACTGAAATCCGTTCATGTTTGCATGGGAACAGGTTATGGGACAAATTTTTTTGCTATCAGTGACAAACCAGATGCTCATGCATATATGTAAATTCTCATTGTCACAATGGGGGGAAAAAAATAAATTGCCTTTTGCATGAGAAATAGGCAAATTAAAAGAAAGAGGCATCTCATCAGACAACATATTAAATAATCACATCCTAAGAGGGAAAGTGTACCACCATTGACTTCAGTGGAATTGCACCAAAGAGCTCACTTACGTGCTGGCCTCAGCAGCTGAGGAAAGGTCTCACAGGACAGTAACATATAGATGACAGTACCCAACCGAGTCTTTCATAGTCATATCCTTCAAATTTTGCAACACAACTCAAGATAGCAGTCCTTGACTACTGTCTTTCCCAGTACAGAACTGTATATTTTGAATCATATCATATGACATTTGGTGAGTATTTCTTGTAGTCAGAGAACCTCTGAAAAATAAGATCTTGAAGATTTTCTCAGATTACAATACTCAAGTG